>NC_140656.1:9590353-9974208 GCF_978046115.1 Saccoglossus kowalevskii
CAAAGACTTGCTGAAATAATCTTCATGCTCTTTATTTGGATGGGGAGGGGGGTCAAAGATGATTTCTATTCACTTTTATCATACAATAGTCTATGCTGACTCTTTGTGTTCCAAGCCTCACTTTCACATTGAAGGGATGTATCAGTGGCAAATCATATGTATTGTATCATTGCAATAAGTGGGAAAGTGAGGCTTGGAACTCAAATTAGTCATGGTAATAATGGTCATGATAAAAGTGAGTTATTGTGCACCAAATTCACACTGTGTGGCATTATACAGTTCATTATACTGTAAAACATTTAATTTTGATGTTATGAGCATATTCACTGTGTTTTAATTTCATGAATTTGTCAAGGAAACAAGGAGTTTTATTGTTATTTTACATGTCCACGTAGATTTAATTTAGCGGATTTTACGTATCAGCGAAATTAAAAGACAGTGAATAATTAATGCATTTACAGTATTTCTTTCACTTGCAAACATTTGACAGAAAAGATCACAATTGTTGTGTGATTGTCAATTATCCATGATTCCTTTATTAGCAGTGGCTATACACTTACCTTGGGGCATTTGTGACAATCTACAAAGCTGATGTGCCTGTAAATCAAAACTCAAATGTTCCAAGTTGTATTGCTTTGCTGTAGAAAATGCAGTACACACAAAGACATCCTACACATATAGAAAGAAGAAAATCAACAATGACAATACATTATTCATTTGCAACAGGGATAATTTTAAACCTGCTATTTTTTATCAGTGTTTGTTTCTAATTTTTTTTTTTTAAGTAATTGCCAACAAAGGATACTCAGAAATTGCTGTAATTTAACTTTGAAAACAGCAAAAACATCACTGAAAACACAACTACAAAATCAACATTAGTAAATTAATGAAAATTGCTACTACCAGAGCCTTAATTTTAAAATGTCAATTATTATGAACCCCTACAAAACAAAATACAAACAAAAGCATATATCACTTCCAGTATGAGGGCGCTGTAACATACTACATGCAGTGCTTAGTTACACGTGTATGGCAATAATATTGTTATCACTTACTTGTAGATCTGTTTTAGCCAGTCTAGAGGGGTTCTTTGTCCTTGGTCTTGACTGTAAATGCTTTTTTTCTGCTGGCAACTCTTTACCAGTATTGTGTTTCCCACTACGAGTCGGTTTATTCCGGCTATCACTTGGTAACACTGATTTAGTGGCGTAACCCCTCACAACAATACTTGAAGTGATCACATCGGTAAAAATTACAGACGATGTCTTAGAAATACTGTTTTTAAATAATGTACTTGATTTATTAAAATACTTGGCTGGTCCATAAACTTGTCGACCAAAAAAATGACTAGATCTCTTGTAAACATTTCTGGAATCTATTTCACAGGTTCTACACAAGATGTTTTTCTCTTTGTAATAGATACCAATGCATTGCCGTTCAGCTGGTACCTTTGAATATGATCTAGTCTGTAAAACACATAAATGCTGTAGCTGTTTTGTTTTCGGTACCACAAATTTTCCAGGTGTCCGACAAATACTGGGTATCCTTTTTAATGGTCCATACAGCAGCATGTTAAATGACCTACGAGAAATTTAATAAAAAACATAGTTAAACTACGCATGGTTTGCCTATATCTTCAAACTACCTGAATACATAGTCTTACTTGGGATTTTTAACTATTTGAAGATCTTCCATATGGCACGCTGAGTTGTGTTGATTACGAGATTGATGCACGAGATTTTGCATGAGGGAACAAGAACTACTCACAAACCTTACAGGGGGTCTGGGGCATGCTCCCCCTTAAAATGTTTGAAATTTAGACCCCCTGAAATGCTATTTCCTACATTTTGAGGGGAACATTTTGCTGACACAAAAGGGTTTCAGCTTGGTTTTGGAGGGGCGACGCCCCTCACCATTTTTCTCGAGGGGGGCGACTGCCCCCTCTGCTGTCGTCACTGATGTTAAAAATATGTGTAACCAAAGTGTGGATTTTTTTCCTAGTGTTGCCGCCTGCAAATTCATTTTTTTTTTTACTGCTGAGCAGGATCAATTTTCTTAGCATCATGTGTTTGAGGTCATACCGAAGTAAAAATGTAATTACACCTATAAGGTATATGATAAATTTTTTATGGACTAAAAGATTCAAATATGCTTGGTTAGCATCTAATACTACTTTTATTAAAGTGACACAGAAAATAACTTGTATCTGTCACCGTACGCCATAAGTTACAGTGTGCCGCAATTTTGCGGTATTTTACAGGGTAATTCATTCTACCGTACAAGGACATGCGAATTCCAAATATGGAATGATTACGCGTGCAAGCGTCTAATAATAAAAACAAACATAGCTGCCATCATGGTTTGAACGGACTCCACACAAAGAAGTTAGCTGATTCTGTTCTAAACTTTTTGTATTTCGGCATTCCCATGATGTATCCTTGGAAGGAAAAGATGTATAATAATGTTATTACGAGAATACCTCAAAGTATGCACTCACACAGTACGCCGTGCATCAACTTCTGCTGCGAGTCGGTCAATATTCCAGCAGTTCTGTCTTCATGCATACTTTTAGGTATTCTCGTAATAACCTCACATTAACAATCATTGCATATATTTTTATCAAACCAAATACATGCAAGTAATATCTTTATGGCAATTGAATTCACTTTGGGAATTTGATGTGAAGGAACAATATAGTGCATCTGATACCTTTAACAGAAAGCCCCCTAAATGTGAAACTGACACTCCAGGCCCACAATGCAAATGTACAACCCCTCCAGATAACTATCTTGAAGGGGAGAATTTACAATTAAAATTAGAAGGGGGCATGGTCAGGGTTAAAATTAGAAGTTATGGTTGAGGGGTGAGGAACTCTTACAGAGGCAGCGGCACAAAATTGTGCATGAGGGGGCAAAATCGGCTCACCAATCTCGCGCGACCTTACTAGGGGGTCGGACATGCATTTTGAAATATAGACTCTCTGAAATGCTATTTCCTGCATTTTGAGGGACAAATTTTGCTAACACGAAGGGTTTCAGCTTGACTTTGGTGGGGCGACGCCCCCCTCAACTTTTTTTCAAGGGGCGATCGTCCCCTCTGCCCCCCTGTGCCGCCGTCACTGTCTCACTGACACAACATGTAAAGGGTTCATAATAAGGCATAAATATAGAATAGAAAACCTTTTGGATATACATGTATACATTTGATGGACAATTTTCACCACTACAAGCACAAGTTTTGAAAAGCAGGTCTCTTCACAATGACTGGAGGAATAATGTGCACATACATACAATATACTGGTACATCTACCTTTGGTTATTTAGCTCCACCCAAACCTGCCTTGCAAACTATGTATAGGCAGTGTTCCTTGGGCTATCTAAATGACATGATCCTAACCCCTTACACAAACAGGCGCTCTGTACATTTCTTGGATAATAAAAAGGACCTAAAGTAGGATCTGTATACTTAGTTGTCAGTACATTCCCTGACCAACTCATAAAAAAAACAACACATGTTGGGAAAGCTTTTCCACCATGACATTGAAATTGTACTAAAATAACATCATTTTTGAAATTCTATTTCATCGATCAATTTATATTACTGATACCTTTGAATTTTGCGAAAATCAAAACACTGAGCAAAACCACCCCCTGCGCAGCCATTTTAAAAACAGACTCAAGCATATGCTTTTCCCAAACATGTATGTGTGTGCAGCACAATCTCACAAATTGAATATCTAGGCCCAGTACATATTCACAGATGATACAGGTGTATTGATTCTGAGAAATAAAGATGTCTGATACATATTCATTTGCAGCAACCTGGTAAGTCATCAATAATATAAAAACATTGCATGTGTTCATTAGTGTTCATAGTCTTTATTTCTGTTTCACTCCAATGGAACAAAGTCTCCAAAAGAATTATTGGAAATACAAGAGACTTATTGAAATAAAAATACAACTAAACAAGCATGCTTTAATATATAAACATTTGTTTATAACATATATTACATACATTTCTTGGTGAGAACGCTGGTTCATTTGGAAAATTATGAACTAATTATAAAAATTACAAATGATAAACAATGATTATACAAAGCATATCAGAAAGCCAAGAACCTTGCCTATAGGAAAACATACTTTCAAGTACTCGTAACATTTTTCTGGCAGCCATGGCAAATTTACAAAATATGTATGGTAGATCTCATCAAATGTATTCAAAGCAGTTTGGCACAAAACAATTATTATTATCCCAGTGAAATAGAAATATCCTTAATGTATTGCAGGCCACAATAATCAAAGTAGAGTTCTGCATCGACATTCTTTTATTCATTCGCATCTCAGTCAAAAAATGGTTTAATATATTTGTTTAATATGTTTTTGTATAATAAAAAATAAATACCTAGGGCCAATAGTCAGTTGTAAATGCCGCAAATATACACAAAAGACATTTTGGAATGCATGAAATGCGTGTAATACACTGGATATACTGGTTTCCGCTTTCACATACATGAGCAACAACAGAATTTAGTATATGTTATTTTTACTGTCATGATTCAACACAAGCAGCCTGTCGGCTGAGATAATTCCGCTGTTAGCAATGCACATTTCAAATAAAGATATCATTAGAAAATGAACAAAAATCTGAGAGAGGTCCACTTGTATTACCTAAGAAATCAGACTTATGGTTTTTAACAAGAAGTCCAAAATATTACTTTCTACCATTTAGAGAATTGAAGATATCATCACAAAATGAACAAATTTGAGAGCGGTCCACCTGAGGTACCTATATGTATAATATCAAGACAATCAGACTAGTATTTTTCAAGAAGTCGAAACAGTAAAAAGTTGATGTGAACGACAACTAAATACTCATATGACAAGCTCTGTTTGACAAATAATCACAATATTGTACATATGATGTAGTATACTTAGTTACTGTAGTGAATCCATATTTCCATCGGTTATTTATCAAATAGTAATAATAATTTTGTTCAACAATTCAACAAGTTTTGTCATAATATAAAGTTCAGTTTCTACTATATTTTCCAAGCATGTTGGTTTTACTATACATACTATACTATACTGTACATGTTTGAGCTTCCACGAAAACAACAAAGGTTGGTGTACTGTGGAATACTTTATTTTCGCTGGAATTAATTTTCGCTGAAAAGGCTTTTTGGGCGTTTCGCTTGGAATTTATTTTCACTGATTTTTCAAGAGTTTAATGTGAAATATCGGGAAAAAAGTATATTCGCTGGATTTTATTTTCACGGAATCATCCCTTCAGCAAAAATAGTGAAAATAAATTCCAAGCGAAAATAAAGTATTCTACAGTATTGTGACAAATAAATATGCAAACAAGATTTTTTTATTATGTTAATTAGTCATGCATTGAGTTATGTCATAACACCATGTATAGCCTAATATGTCAAAGAAATTAAACTTTTTGACATGGATACTCAAATAACAAGCATTGAGAAAGTATCTTCAATGACATAAATAACAAGCATTGAGAATGCACAGTCCCTCGCAAAACAACAAATTTGCAGTGCACATTTTATCTCTTTAACATACATGTTTTGTCAAACTTGAACTGCAATTTATACAGCGCCCCCACACCACAGTTGTATAAAACATCTATGCCAGTCAGCCATTTGTTTGAATACAAATTGATGTGCACCTGTAACCCAATATGCATGATTACTATTATACGAACATTGAATGAAATCGACCAGTTCATCTCTGGAGAACATTTCCGGACATGTTATCGAAATTTAGCAAATTTTAAATGCAAAATGGCCACCAGTCGGCCATATTTGATCGAATTGTCATAAAATTGATGTACATTTGTTAGTCATCATTCATTATCTTTATGTTAAGTTTGAATGAGCATGTATGAAAAATGGCTCTGGATGGACGAACAAACCCCAAATTAATAGTCCCTGATTTCTGACTTGGGACTAAAAATAGGTGACAATTATTTCTTTAAGTATCCTTTAGACATTTTTCACAAATCCACTCATCCTCATCTATATCGTCACCACTTAAACCCACACAATCAAAGTGTGACCAAGCATGACATATGTCACAGCAGACTGCATCTGTAAGACAATTTTCACCACAGATACCACATGGCCATTTTATTGACCTTTGTCGTTTTTTGGCTGGTTTTTTCAAGTTACTTTTCTTTTTTCTGTTCAAGGAAATGCCGCTTGAGCCAGGTTGTGGTTCAGTAGTGAGACTTTCATTCTCATCTTGTTCCAATGACTGTGAAGTATGTCTGCTAAAAACTTCAGGTTGTGGCATTTGTGCACTGTCTTTCACTTTCAATGTCAAAGCACTTAACATTTTCCCTTTGGTTTTCTGATCTGCCTCTGGTATGGAATAAGCATCACTGAATAAGGCCAACTCTGTTTTGTTCATTTTCATAGATTCAATAAAAGAAGGATTTGAATCTATTTCAGACTGGAGTCTAAGATGAGACTGCTGCTTGTTAATGGATTTGTCATCTTTCACTGTCTGTAGTGTGAATGCTGCACATGTGGATTTCTTGATCTGTTCCTGATGTGCTTCTTTCTTCAAAACATTCAACTTTCTCAAATATTTTGGGCTTTTGTAATGTCGCAGTAATCTACCAGAAGGAAGCACCAGCATTTGGCTATCTCTCAGGTCCCGGTAGGCCTGTGGGCTTCGATTCCAAAGAGTAAGGCATGTTTTTATGACTTTTGGATCCCATCTTCTGGCCTTCGCAGATTTCGAACTAAGGGCTTGATACTGGCTTTTCATGAGAATCTTCATCTCCGGTGAAGCATTTGGAAAAACCTTTGATAGGAGTACTGCCATATCTTTATCATCTCTATCAGTTAGGATAATATTATCACCTACTTCTTCCTTATTAACTGTATTGTCAGGATTTTGCTTATCACATTTTTTTGATGATTGAATGAATCCTATCCGGCATTTTCGACATGCTTCACCCGTAGAAAGAAAAGGTAACACCTGCTGACACTTTCTTGAGCGTATTCTGTATTTGGTGGTATTCTCATCACCATGCATAATGTAGCTTTCATAAATTCTTGCTTTACTTTCAGGTTGTTTTTTGGAAACTTGAATGCCTTTACATAGTTTGAGTTTCCTCACTAATGTTATGACAGTCTTTACTCCATCTACTGTTGGCTGAAATTGATTACTAATATGTAAATTGTTGAGTTGTATAGGTGTACTGCGTACTTCAAGTCTCCATTCTGTTGAAAGAAAGGTGACAAACTTGATGACATCGTTGCCATTGCACAGGATGTCAGATAGTACACCAACTCGTACTGATGAAGCTAATTCACAGGGAAATCGAACAACATCGCTTGGCAAACAGATGTCATCCAGCGAATTTAGTTTACCAATAGAATCATGCCCTCTTCTCAGCTGGATTCCTTTATACACTGCATATCTTTTTCCTGTTGCTCGATCAACAAGATGTCGTGATTTCACAGGAAGTAAAGTATGCAACAGTTTGTTGAGCATGTTATTTGTGACAAGTTTATATTGGCAGCTTTCATTGTCTTCAAGATACACTTTCCAAACATCAGACTTTTTCACCTCAGCAGATGCATTCAATTCAAATTTGTTAAGACACCTAGAAATTAAAAAAAAATGAAAAAAGTTTATTGTATTAATATCTGTTTTTGTTTCACAAGAATTGATGAATAATTTGTTCATTGCCCTTACTAATTCAGGATCTATCAGGAGTTTTTCTAGAAAAAAACTGCAAGAGGGAGCACTGCAATTCAGCGGCGCAACCAAGTGGGGGAGATAGGGTTCTCCCTATCAGGGTGTGAGTTTTGGATAATTCTTAGTTGAAATGGAGCATTCTATGGCTTCCTTGGGGCCAAAATTACTATCAGTTGAAGACTGGTCATTCAGAATTTTATGGTTGCCAGAGGATCTGCTCCCAAGTGTAAGGGGGCACATGGCCATGGCATGAGGGCGCTGCACCCTTGTTCCCTTGTTTAAAAAAATCCCTGATCTATGCAGGTCTACAGCAAGTAGTGGTGTCTATTAATAATTCCAAGCTCATCCAAAGAATTAATGACAAAGCACTGTTCGGTTTCAACAGTTTTGTGCCCTACAGGATTGTTTTATTACATCTAAACAAAAGTTTGAAACTTCAGGTTAATTGACTAAACATATCTGTATTTTTGTTATTGTCACACAGGTTCAGCGGAACGCAGCCAAGTGTTTTGACTGTTATTGGGCACAATTATTAGATTTGATTAGCGTCACCAATGGCACAAAATCCTGTTTTCATATAAATGCGTAAGTGATGTGGTAATTTCCCGCAGTATTTAAAATGATGAACTAATATGCAGGTCTCAAATGCAACGTTGTCCTATAGGTTTTTGATCAAAAATCAACGAATGTATTAAAATCATGCAATTTACAATGACCCTCATATTCACCTTTTCAAAATCAAAACATAAAATTTGGCCTTTTTGTAAGTGTCGCATTTTTTTTATAAAAACACTTTTTCATTTTCTGTTTTGACTCGGACAAAAAATATGTTTGAATTCATAATTTAATATAACAAGCAGCCTATCGGCTGAGATAGCTCCGCTGTTAGCAATGCACATTTCAATTAAAGAACTGAAGACATCATTAGAAAATGAACAATATGTATAGTATAAAAGCAATCGGACTTACAGTTTTTAACAAGAAGTCGAAAATATCACTTTTTACCAAAAATGACAAAAATATTCACCAAAATTAGAGAATTGAATATATCATCACGAAATGAACAAATCTTAGAAAGGTCTACATGTAGTATCTATATATGTAATATCAAAGCAATTGAACTATTGGTTTTTTAACAAGAAGTCGAATATACCGGTATTACTTTTTACCAAAAATGACAAAAATATTCACCAAAATTAGAGAATTGAAGATATCATCACGAAATGAACAAATCTGAGAGAGGTCCACATGTAGTACCTATATATGTAGTATCAAAGCAATTGGACTTGCGGTTTTTAACAAGAAGTCGAAAATATCAGTTTTTACCAAAAATGACAAAAATATTCACCAAAATTAGAGAATTAAAGATATCATTACAAAATAAACAAACCTGAGAGAGGTCCACATGTAGTACCTCTATATGTAATATCAAAGCAATTGCACTTGCGGTTTTTAACAAGAAGTCGAAAATATCACTTTTTACCAAAAATGACAAAAATATTCACCCAAATTAGAGAATTGAAGATATCAACATGAAATGAACAAACCTAAGAGAGATCTACCCAAGGTACATATACACTAAGTATCAAAGCATTCAGGCTTGTAGTTTTCAAGAAGAAGTCGAAAAAGTACAACATTGACACGGACGACGACAATCACTCATATGATAAGCTCCGCTCGACAAAGTCGACAGCTGAGCTAAAAATATTAGTGCTACACTCAGAAAGTGTTGCAATTTTGACCTTTGCACTTACTGCGTGTATGACACATCTTTTTCTATCTACTGATGGCGTTGGTGTTGCATGACATGTTTATCAAGCAGTCTTTGAATCTTTCAGTGTTTGACTATCTTCTGTCCGAATTTAATCCGAAACTTTTACCAAAGAGACCAGTATTGCTTACTAATCGTATTGTGGTGTTTTGAGGTCAAGTTGAGGGTTTCAGTGTATTTTGTTTTATTCGTCCTCATCTATGGGTTAGCATACACGGTGATGTGTGAACCGTGCATGGTACACATTTATTTTCTTGAGACAGAATTTCTCAATCTTGAATTTTGAGAGTTACCAAATTTTCATAAAAAGGATTAAAAAATTAAAGAAATAACAATAAATGGGATTCCTAACCACAAAGCCCTATTTCCAAAATCCAGTAAAACACATGCTATATCACAATTTTGATTGAGTCAATGTTACATCTTCCAGCGTTAGTATTTATAAAAATCCATCTCTTACAGTGTTCACAGTTGATTTTTTATCCAAATTAGACGTCGTAATGAGTGATAACTTAATTTTTTAAATGACATTTATCCTTACCATAACCTTATAAACTAGATTTGAATTTATTACATTCGTTCTATCATCATTTGTGTAGCTGCCTATTTCTATCTGTTCTTTCATTTTAATGTTCGTTATATTAATTGTCCCGTGTATTATTCATGGCCTGCTACATAATCTTGGCACTAATTGCAGGAAACATGTTGTTGCTAGTGTTAAAATTATGTAATCATTTACAGCAAGTCTCAGAAGTATTGGGGCAGCCAATTTACAAACTCGCTAGCGAATTGGCTAATTGCTTTGGTTTTGACTAAACGGTTGGCTTTTGAATCTCGCTGGCGCCTTCTTGTGGTCACGCCCACTTAAGACGAAGCTATGTAACAGTAGGGGACGATCATCATACTTTAGGAGCTAATCAGCGACAGTTGGATGGCGATTTAGCTTTGAAATATACCAGGGAAAGTGTTCTATGCTCTTTGTGTCCACACAATAACGACGAATAAGGTCAAATTTTTCAGCGGTTGGCTTAATGTTACCCCAACGGATCGTTTGAATGTGAAAGTTTGTTATTTTCTCCCTGATTTGTAGGAAACTGTTTCTCAACTTATCTATTTAGTTTCAAGCAGTGTTCAAGAAGGTTAACCTCATATAATAAATATCGGTGGATTAATCACATTTATAATATTATCACGCCAGCTGACTGTGGCCATTTTCGAGCACAAATCATTCAGGGGAATCCAGACATGTACCAGCCTGAGAATGCGTAAAAACATTGCATGTTCCCTAATGCAATATAGACTCGCCAAGAGTGGACGCGATCACAAACCGGCGCCAGCAAGATTCGAAAACCAACCATTTAGTCAAAACCCAAGCAGTTAGCCAATTTGCTAACGAGTTTGCAAATTGGCTGCCCCAATACTTCTGAGATTTGCTGTAACACTGAATGTGTGTCAGTTACTATAAAGATTATTTGTATATAAATAGGGTTGCATAATAGCTCAGTTACAATGCCTAATTATTAAATTAATTCCTAAAAATTCTGCTAAACTTTGACTTCAGATTTCTTTAACATTCACATTGTACTGATGGTTTGTGATTCAAGTTTTTGATATCATAAATTCTGAAATGTTTGGCTTTATGATCAATTTACTGACCGCTTTATTATGTTAACATATATGTCATGGCAGAAACATATAAACGCATGAAGTACAACACATCATAGTCTAATCACTAAAAAAGAGATATATGAACTTCATGATATTTATCAAGTAAAAGTAAAAGTACACTATAGCTTGAAATCACAGATCATTAGTAAAAAATCAAAATCTAGAGTACTGGTAAACAAAGATACATTCTACCATTTTACTCTTGTAGATTCTGAAGTGTCGCATTATTTTTTATAAGCAGAGCGTTTTCTAAGAAAATGTTCTTGAAATATCAGTGGAACAGACGGATACACGGACACACATACACATACACACACAGATACAGACACACTAAATGCAAAGACTCCCATTTTGTGCTTCACACATGGGAGTCAAAAATGTAACCATTCTCTGACCAATCGACGATCTTGAATGAGATGTAATATTATTGCTTTGCGGATGAATAAAAGGATGCCGATGCACAAATTGACTGTGATTATTGTGGCCTGCAACACATTAAGGATATTTCTATTTTACTGGAATAATAATTGTTTTATCAATTTACGGTAAATGATCTGTGTCAAACTGCACCGACGATGTGAAGATGTGACGATGTGCTTTGAAGACATTTGATAGGATCTATGTTTTTTGTAAATTTGCCATGGCTGCAAGAAAAATATTGCGAGTACTTGAAAGTGTGTTTCACTATAGCCAAGGTTTATGAATTTCTGAAATGCTTTGTATAATCATTATTTATGAACTAATTGGTAATTTTTACAATTAGTTTGAAATTTTCCAAATGAACCAGCATTCTCACCAAGTAATGTATGTTGTAATATGTTATAAACAAATGTTTATTATATATTGAAGGGAGCTTGTTCGTTATATTTTTATTTTAATAAGTCTATTGTATTTCCAATAATTTTTTGGAGACTATTTGTTCCATTGGAGTGAAACAGAAATAAAGACTATGAACACTGATGAACAAATTTGATATTATTGATGACTTACCAGGTTGCTGCAAATGAATTTTTCTCAGACATCTTTATTTCTCACCATCAACAGGTACATCTGTATCATCTGTGAATATCAATCTGATTCAAATAAGATCCTGGTTGGCTTAATTTTTTAAATTTTATCTTAATATATTTTTTATTATTATTGGTATTTTAATTTTAGGAAACTGCGTGTGCTCAGGTCTCCATTTTGAAAATGGCTGCGCAAGGGTTGTTGTCAATTTTGCTTGGAGTTTTGATTTTCACTCGTTTTAGTTTGAATAAAGGTAGTATAAGTTGATCAATAGTTCCTATTGGTATCATGCTTGACATGTGAGAAGCAGGACGAAATAGAATTTCACTCAGACTATAGAACATACTAGTAACGCAGCTTTTCTTTGGTCAGAGGCATGTCATGTTCGTTTTGGGGCTTAACTATTTAATCCAATAAATAACTAATGTGACTATGTAATAACACGATTTCCATTATTATTTTATCAAATAATGCTAGATAGTGCAATGTGCACACAGGGAGTAGGGTTGCAATTCATTATCTTTTTTCTTAGTTAAATACTCTTCACAAATGCGACAAAACATATGCAAGTTATTTCTATGTAAATGTTCCATGTTTCTGTAATTATACAAATACAAGAACAGAGATAATTAAAATTTATGCCTCATTAAAATGTCAGCTTCCTACTGAATATTAAAAGACTTCAATTGCTTAGTTCTCAAGTTTTCAAATGCATTGACCACAAAAACTATGAAGCGTCTACACAAAAGAACACTCGGATTGACTTTCCAATGTACCCCACCGCTATTCTTATCCGCTATTGCCCCTCAAATTAATAGTATATGTCCCTCTTGAGAACACCTATAGTTCTCGAAAGGGGCATATACAATTGGCGAGGAGGGGGGGGGTAGGGTAAGTTTTTGGGTAAGAGGTGGGATATATTGGAATGCATGTATGTACATGTTGAAATGGTCATAGTGCTAGTGGTTAGTGCGATTAGCACTAATTCAAAACTACTAAATCCAGGGATAAAACAGTACTAGATCTAAAGCTAAAATATGCACAGTGTGTGTGGCATTGTTATTGCAACCCTTTTCATTTGCAAACTGCACACATGCAAAATGAGTACGGACAGAGTAAATTTATATCGTTTTGTATGTTTTAATGAAACCAAACCAAGCAGTGTTTCAAGACCACTTGAATGGAATAAAAAAGAACACCAACGCACGCATGTCGATGGTATGACTTTTATTTCTGGCTCGAAAAGACTGATTGATGTACATCTGATAAAAATGCACATTTACACATTCCTGCGTTTGATTAGACTGGCATAGTTGAGACAGCTTTTTACCTTTGTCAAATGAAAACTGTAACCTGTAGCCGCGAGAGAAATCTCGAGTTCGTCAAAGCAATTTTACAGTTCTCCTTTTCTCTGCATCCGTGGGAGCATGAGCTCGTTGTCACATTTACACGTTGTAACACAAGCGCATTAGCTGATGCAGGGACAATCAACACAATTACCGTGTATACTTGAATATACAAGTAATCTCAGACAATTATTAAATTCTCTTAGATGAAAACAATGCAAGACAGAATGGGAAAACAACCGATCGTTCAGAAAGCAGGTTTAGAGTTACAGTAGAACGAAATACGGCCGGAAATATGTATTCACACAACATAGTTTATGTTTGTGAATATATTTATTGAATGTAGCAGCATAGACCACATCACTCTAGAAAGAACTGTGCATACAGCCGACTTGAATTTGGATTCTTACAAGCTGCCTTGTCACCAGAAATGACCTTGTTTATTTTACTTTACACAGCTTAGATCAGTAATGCATCGTCTCAAATTTATTATCTTTACTATTGCGATGCACAAGCAGTAGCATTTATTTTGCCAGTCAGTAATTTAGTGATGTTGCCATTTCACTGGGACCGGGGCACAGGCACTTGGTGCATTTCTTAGATAACAAGTCATTGTCAATGACATATTCCCCGTCATGTTTTTAGTGTTTGTCAAACAATGAGAAGCATAGTCAGATTATGTTTAAATATTGGGATAGTATTTAGCATATTAACTACAAATGTGCATAAAACTGGTATAAAAGTTTGAATGAATTGGTCAAGACATGCCCCGGAAACTGTTAATGACATGTCCAAATGTTGATTTTTGGGACAATTAATGGCTGTCAGTTGGGATATCTTGCCTTTGTACAAAATTTAACCCAAATCTATACAATCATCTCTGTAAAATGAGCAGAACACTCGTAAAAAACAAAATGGCCACCAGTCGGCAATTTTGAATCGATGTCCTGAAAAAAGTTGACGTGCATCAGTAACCCACCATGACTGTTGTCAATGGCAAGTTTGAATAAAATTGGTCTTGGCATGTCCGAGAAACGATTGATGACAAAAATGGCCGCCAGTCGGTCAAAGGACAACCAAATCAAAAATAAATCAATGTGAACATGCTTTGAAGAAAATCTGTCCAGGCGTCTCTCGAGAAATGATGATGGGTGGACGGTCGGACGGAATCCAAAACATAAGTCGGGGACGATGATGATACAGGAATTCTATGCAAATATTAATAATTTGATATACACACGTCATTTCTCAACGTCATTGACAATGTGGATAACAAAGCCACTTGCACTGTGTATATTTTGCACTAGATCCAGTGTCATTTTACTCTTAGATCTAGTACTATTTCGGATACTGTCAACATGCTAATTTCAACACATATACATACACCTAAAATCCGAACACTGTCGATGCCAACACCACTATTTTGACCTTTGTAGAAAAATTCTGCGAAAAGCCAAAATAGTGAATTTAATCATTATGTATTCATAAATATCGTAGACGAAAGTAGGAAAAAATAAAAATGCCGCAACTCGATCAATCTTTTCACCACCAGTTCACTCTTCTCATCACAAATGAGTCGTGTTTACATTAGTCTGCACTTTCCTCAAAAAAATTGGGACAAAAATAGCAAATTTTTGGGGTAAAAATTGAAAATTAACTCAAATTTTATTTGCTGGCCCCAAAATTAGGGTTCATTTCCAGAAATATTGAAAAAATATAAGCAAAAAGTGCAGATAAATTTTGGCGTGAAATCTGGTGATGAAATGTTTAAAATGGCTGAATTTGAATCGATCTCGATCGTGGACGTGTGTTGGCTTTATGAATGAGACTCGTCTATGTTGCACCATATAGAAAAGTTACAAAGAATTGACGTACTAGTCCCGACAAAACCCAAACTTCACTTACCTTTTATAAATACTATTCGAACGGAATGGTATTTGGTAGCATTTTTTCATATGGACGCTGACATCTTTGATTTTCAAAAACCAGCGAATGTTGAGGGCACCATCACATTTTACAAGTTATACCACAAGAGGGCGTAAAACAGCTTCCTGAGAAGATCGATCAAACTAAAAATAAATATTCTTGTCTGTGTTTTCTATATTTTTCTTTTACAATATTTACATGTTCTCATTTTAGGTTGGGTATGTCTCTATTTCTAATGTATGGTCACTTATTCTAAAACGTGTCATTGTGTTTCGCTCTTAAGGATCAATAAATAATGTTCAAAAGTGTACAACTTGCAAATGTCCTAAGTTTTCTATTTTCGTTTTCGATTTCTCCAGAATTCAACATATTTTTGACTCCCGTGTGCGAAGCACACAATGGGAGTCTTTGCAGTTAGTATGTCTGTATGTCTGTATGTCTGTATGTATGTATGTATGTGTGTGTGTCCGTCTGTTCCACTGCTATCTCAAGAACCATACATTGGTTTTTGATGAAACTTGGTGCATAGGTTTTGGTAAAAAGCCATGCATATTTATTACCTAATTTGCATGATAATTAGCTGATTTTTAGCTGTTCGATGACTGTTCCACTGATATCTAAAGAACCACCCATTGGATTTTGATGAAACTTGGCACATAGATGCTCTGAACTAATGCGCAGATTTGATTAGTTTTGGGTAAAAATCTGTGCAATATTAATTACCTAATTCGCATAATGATTAATAAATTGTTGGCTTTTCCACTGATATCTCAAGTACTAATCATCACATTTCAAAAAAACTTGGTACATAATATCATAGGACACTGCACAGACCTGATAGTTTTTAGGGTAATATCAGTACATATTAATTACCTAATTTGCATAATTAATTAATTTTCAGCTTTTGATATTTCTAGTAGGAATCATCACATTTCAATGAAACTTGGTACATAGATGTCATAGGACACTGCACAGACCTGATAGTTTTTAGTGTAATATCAGTACATATTAATTACCTAATTTGCATAATTAATTAATTTTCAGCTTTTGATATTTATAGTAGGAGTCATCACATTTCAATGAAACTTGGTACATAGATGTCATAGGACACTGCACAGACCTGATAGTTTTTAGTGTAATATCAGTACATATTAATTACCTAATTTGCATAATTAATTAATTTTCAGCTTTTGATATTTCTAGTAGGAATCATCACATTTCAATAAAACTTGGTACATAGATGTCACAGGGCACTGCACGGACCTGATAGTTTTTAGGGTAATATCAGTACATATTAATTACCTAATTTGCATAATTAATTAATATTCAGCTTTTGGTATTTCTAGTAGGAATCATCACATTTCAATGAAACTTGGTACATAGATGTCATAGGACACTGCACAGACCTGATAGTTTTTAATGTAATAGCAGTACATATTAATTACCTAATTTGCATAATTAATTAATTTTCAGCTTTTGATATTTCTAGTAGAAATCATTACATTTCAATAAAACTTGGTACATAGATGTCATAGGGCACTGCACAGACCTGATAGTTTTTAGGGTAATATCAGTACATATTAATTACCTAATTTGCATAATTAATTAATATTCAGCTTTTGATATTCCAAGTAGTAATCATCACATTTCAATGAAACTTAGTACATAGTTACTTAAGGACTGTGCAGAGACCTGATTAGTTTTGGGGTACATATTTGTGCATATTAATCACCTTATTAGCATAATTAGTTAATTTTCAGCATTTCGCCTGATAACTGTACTAATCATCATATTTCAATGAGACTTGCTGCATAGATCCTCCAGGACTATGTAGAGACCTGATTAATTTTAGGGTAAATAATTGTGGATATTAATTACCTAATTTGCATAATTAGTGAATATTCCACTGATATAAGTGGTTCACTAATTGGATTTTAATGAAACTTTTAAAGAGTAGTCATCATCACATTTCAATGAACCTAGGACTATGCAGAGACCCAATTAGTTTTTGGTAAATATTTATGCTTATTAATCACCTCATTAAATAATTAACACCCATATCTCAATTACTGATCATCATATTTGAATAAAATTTGGCACATAGATGCTCTAGGACAATAGACAGGCCTGATTAATTTTGGATTGAAATTTGTTCATATTAATTCTTCAATAATAATTCATAGTTTTCTTTGTTCTTATCACATTTCAATGAAACTTGGTACATAGATATTACATTACACAGGCCTTATTAGTTTGACACTCAAATCTTCTCATATCAGTTACCTGATTTACATAATTATTTTTCATCTATTCCATCAATATCTAAAGTACAAGTAATTTTTAATTAATTTTTAATGCATCTTCAATACTCTCAGCACACGAGAGTTCTAAGCTTTCTTTGATTTTTGTGTTGTGGGTTTTAATTTAATCATTTTTCAACTGCCTTTAAGCCATAAAAAATTCAAATCAAGATGTTCATGAAATGCCTGTTTTGAGTATTTTCTGGCATTACTAGCCGTAACTAATGTTTTACAAAAGCTTCTTTATTATCTACCAATAGTGGGTACTCACCGAGTTCTGATCTGCAAGATAGATTTGGTGAAAATTGTTTACCCCTAATGATTTAAAAAAAAATTGATATGCAATTGTTTAACTGGTGTTTTGATCTATTTCATGTTGTCAATATTATCAAAACCCTATATTTGTAAACAAACCTTGAATAGATGAAGGTATGTATTACAGTCTGTTTCTTCTGAAGACTAAATGTAGCCCTGGCAGTTTTATTTGCTAGACATGTGTAGCCTCATTGAATTTCCCATTTGCTTGTAAAACTACACCCAAGTATGTATTGAGGCATATTAAATTTTGATTTTAGTAAATAAATTGATATCTTTCTTTCATATACCCTTTTTTAAAAATTATAATTAGCTGCATTAAAACAGTCCTTTTATCAAACCAGCTTCAGTTTCATACTGAATGAAGATTTGTATAATGTGAGAAGCTGCTTTCATTCATGCAAGTTGATGAATCAGGACAGTTTAAGGTCAGATCCTACCATCACTTTTATTGTACTTGACTGATTCAACATGCAAGAATGCAGAACATCAAGTCCCGAAGCATACTTTATTTAACTGTTGCTTAACTTGAACTTGAAAAAAAAAGATATTTTTCCAACTTTTTATATTTATTCAATGATTCATAAAATTATGAACATAAACATAATAATGTAAATATAAATATGAAGTATAAAATTTGTTATATAACTATGATGTCTATTGTAAGTGAGCATCCAATGCCGACTGTATTACTATGATGTCTGTTGCTGTAGGTGTGCAGCCAATGCCGACTGTATTACTATGAGGTCTGTTGTTGTAGGTGTGCAGCCAATGCCGACTGTATTACTATGATGTCTGTTGTTGTAGGTGTGCAGCCAATGCCGACTGTATTACTATGAGGTCTGTTGTTGTAGGTGTGCAGCCAATGCCGACTGTATTACTATGATGTCTGTTGTTGTAGGTGTGCAGCCAATGCCGACTGTATTACTATGAGGTCTGTTGTTGTAGGTGTGCAGCCAATGCCGACTGTATTACTATGATGTCTGTTGTTGTAGGTGTGCAGCCAATGCCGACTGTATTACTATGAGGTCTGTTGTTGTAGGTGTGCAGCCAATGCCGACTGTATTACTATGAGGTCTGTTGTTGTAGGTGTGCAGCCAATGCCGACTGTATTACTATGATGTCTGTTGTTGTAGGTGTGCAGCCAATGCCGACTGTATTACTATGAGGTCTGTTGTTGTAGGTGTGCAGCCAATGCCGACTGTATTACTATGATGTCTGTTGTTGTAGGTATGCATTAAATGCCGACTGTATTACTATGATGTCTGTTGTTGTAGGTATGCATTAAATGCCGACTGTATTACTATGATGTCTGTTGTTGTAGGTATGCATTAAATGCCGACTGTATTACTATGATGTCTGTTGTTGTAGGTGTGCAGCCAATGCCGACTGTATTACTAATATGTCTGTTGTTGTAAGCATGCATCCAATGCCGAATGTATTACTATGTCTATTGTTGTAGGTATGCATCCAATGCAGACTGTATTACTAATATGTCTGTTGTAAGCATGCATCCAATGCCGACTGTATTACTATGTCTATTGTTGTAGGTATGCATCCAATGCAGACTGTATACTATGATGTCTGTTGTTGTAGACATGCATCCAATGCAGATTTTTTAACCTGGCGTATGTTCACAGGAAGGCTCTCCAGAGGTTGTGGTCTCTGTAATATACAAACAAAAAGTCACTAATTATTGTGAAAAAAACATGCTCAGAAATTGAATTAACCTAAAAACTGGCATTATTCTGTTAGCAACGCTATCTTGAGCTGTTAGTGACATTAACTCCATCTGTCAGTGACACCAAATCCATCTGTTAGCAACACTGACTCCAGATGTTAGCAACACTGACTTCACAGTCAGCTGGCGCACACGTGATAATAAAATAAATACGATATTTACTATATGGGGGCCGCCATCTTGAATGACGCATAAAACTAAATAAGAGACAAGTTGTGAAACGTGTTTTTCAGATTCCTACAAATCAGGACAAAAATACCAATCTTTCACAAAAATACGGTCCGTTGGGGTTATATTAAGCCAACCGATAACAAAATTCGGCCGAATTCGTCGTTTTTGTGTGGAAAAATCCCTTGCATACGAACACCTAATTACGCGAAGAACATAGAACACTAAGCCGGGGTATTTGAAACTAAAAATTGGCATTTCAGCATAGCAGCCAATCAGCGACGGCCTAACGCTTAGATGACAATTTCGGTTTCAAATACCCCGGCTTAGTGTTCTAGGTTCTTCGCGTAATTAGGTGTTCGTATGCAAGGGATTTTTCCACACAAAAACGACGAATTCGGCCGAATTTTGTTATCGGTTGGCTTAATATAACCCCAACGGACCTTATTTTTGTGAAAGATTGGTATTTTTGTCCTGATTTGTAGGAATCTGAAAAACGCGTTTCACAACTTGTCTCTTATTTAGTTTTATGCGTCATTCAAGATGGCGGCCCCCATATAGTAAATATCGCATTTATTTTATTATATCAGATGTGCGCCAGCTGACTATGACTGACTTCATCTGTTAGGGACACAAATTCCATCTGTTAGTGACACTGATACTAGCTATTAGTGACACTCAGTGTAAGTTTATAAAATAACAAAATTAGAATACAAATAAAACAAGTGCTAAAACAGTTTATTTTACAATTATTTGTAGCTAGCTGTGCTGATTTTTGGCATTCAATATTTTTCTTTCCAAGATACAAACACCCAATAAATTGTCTTATTCTGTCTGAATTACATAAATTGTGATGTCTCAAAAAAAAACAGATCGTCGCTATGGTGAGATAGGGAGTCCTGCTTTGCATTATGGGAGAAGTATGTCAGTTAGATTTGTTCCATATATATATATTTACCCCGGTACTCAGAAACAATTACAGGTTAGTACACTATATGATATAGTAAAAGTTGTGTTGCAGATGACTGTGGAATTTACATAAAGAATGACGCTGTACATATTTGAATTTCATGAAACAATGTATTTTGTACATGCTGTATATTTCTGCTATGGGTCCCACATCAAACATAACATAGTATGATGACCACTGCCCTTTAACTATGGTATGTTTATTAGTAAAATGTTGTGAGGAATAGTTTCCATCCTTGTCGTACTTCATACTCATCTTGGCCATATGCATACAACATTTGATACATATTCCCAAGTGTATTCAATCTTTGCTTTGAATTGAGGGACTCTCATTGAGCATGGATAGATTTAAGGGTTAATATTATGGTACAGGGGTTTTTCTAGAAAAAATGAACAAGAGAGAGCACACACAGGCTAGGGAATGCTATATTGAAAGGTTTCTGCGCTGTTTTAACAGTGTATCTATCGCCATTGAAATATTTTTGGAGTAATTTAGTGTATTTGGTGTCCAGACACACTGTCAGCTGGTGTTGGTGGAAAGTTTTCACAGAGAAAAATATATTTGAGAAAGATTTCATGTTGTACGGAAATGCGCAGCTCAAGATCGAAATATATTTATGACTTCAAGTTCAATCGGTAAGAGGGCGCCAGCCGAGAATATCAGGGTGCTGCACTGCCTCTGTTCTCTGGTTTAGAAAAGCCCCTGTGGTAGATTACTTACTTTATTATAAACCCTACTTGTTGAAGATGGCGATATGTTGATATGATGCTGGTCAGACGGTGTGTTCATATGATGCTGGTCAGACAGTGTGTTCATATGATGCCTTTCAGACGGTGTGTTGATATGATGCTGGTCAGACGGTGTGTTCATATGATGCTGGTCAGACGGTGTGTTCATATGATGCTGGTCAGACGGTGTGTTCATATGATGCTGGTCAGACGGTGTGTTCATATGATGCTGGTCAGACGGTGTGTTGATATGATGCTGGTCAGACGGTGTGTTGATATAATGCTGGTCAGATGGTGTGTTGATATCATGCTGGTCAGATGGTGTGTTGATATAATGCTGGTCAGATGGTGTGTTGATATCATGCTGGTCAGATGGTGTGTTGATATAATGCTGGTCAGATGGTGTGTTGATATCATGCTGGTCAGATGGTGTGTTGATATAATGCTGGTCAGACGATGTGTTGATATCATGCTGTCCAGGTGCCATACTAAGATCAAGCGTTGTACACCTTTGTAGTCTTTCCTCTTCTGTAATCTACAAAGCAGTAGAAAAACAGCAAAATTACATGTCATTACCAAGATTTGTTGGTTGTAATGGCTATATGTGAATAAAATATAAACATATGTTCTTATGTTTTTACTGATACACCAAAAAAAAAAAATATTTGACAGAAAAATGTAAATAATTGTCTAATTATGATGACAGACTGACACATTATAACTTTGTTTTCATAAAAAAGTTTGTATTCTTTAGGGAGTACTAGGCATATGCAGTCAATTTGTTTCCTGAGAATATATCATGAACTATACTTTTAACAATTTTCATCAAATGTTTTAATTAATTTTGAGTTAATATGTACAGTATGTAATCTACAACATGGTCTTTTAACACAACATTGATATGAATCCAAGCAGGTATGTTCACAGAGAAAACTATTAAGTTATATTGCTCTGGTGGCACCACTGTGCTCTCTAAGCTGATATGATGCACTAGTCTAGACTAAAAAGATTTGGTATAATGCAACTTGTTATGTTTATTCACTGGCACTTCATTGATGCAACAGAAAATAATACATTGATAAAGTGATTATAAACAAGCAGCCTGTCGACTGAGATAGCTACACTGTTAGCAATGCACATTTCAATTAAGAACTGGAGATATCATTAGAAGATGAACAATATGTATAGTATCAAAGCAATCGAACTTGCTGTTTTCAACAAGAATTCGAAAATGTCACTTTTTACCAAAAATATTCATTAAAACTAGAGAATTGAAGATATCATCACGAAATGAACAATCTGAGAGAGGTCGACCTGTAGTACCTATATAGGTAATATCAAAGCAATCAGACTTACGGTTTTCAACAAGAAGTAAAAAATAACTTTTTACCAAAAATGACAAAAATATTCACCAAAATTAGAGAATTGAAGATATTATCATGAAATGAACAAATCTAAGAGAGGTCTACCCAAGGTACATATACACCAAGTATAAAAGCATTCAGGCTCGTAGTTTTCAAGAAGAAGTCGAAAAAGTAAAACATTGACACGAACGCTGACGGACAATCACTCATATGATAAGCTCAGCTCGACAAAGTCGACAGCGGAGCTAAAAACTACATATAGAATATTATAAAAATATATATAAAAATATTGTACTGTATTTGCAGAAGTTGTATTTTTGTAAAACAAAATTCACATTCAACTTGGATCTCTAGAAACTCTGCTCTGCACTCAGACCTTTGAAGCCGGATACACAAGGCATGTGTAGTGTACATGGGCAAGAAATTTCAGATGCTGTCTGTCTATTTCATAAACAAGTTGAACAGGGAAAAAATACTACTGCTACCTGTACTCCACCCAACCCCCATCCAGGTGATCACATCCTACCATAGTCACTTTGTGTTCCAGATTTTGTATTTTTCGTGCCCCAATAAACTGACAAATGGTGTAATTATTACCTGTCTGCTCCTTGGCATCAGAATTCTGTACGGCCTGACAACAGGAATACTAGAACCAGGATTCACACATCCATGTACTAGTGGTTGTCTTTTTGTCAACCCTTTGGCTTTCAGGAGAGACTTTTTAGCTTTCTGAGAAACCACAAATGTCTTTGGTCTGTTTCTTCCATTTTTTTGCTGACGATATTCAAGGTACTTTTGTTCAAAGTTAGAACTGCGAAGAAATTTCATAACTTTGTTGTATGGCCGACCTGGTAAAAGCGATTTCTGCAAGGCATGGGTGGGTTCTATTTTCTTCAAACTATTAGACTGATGACATTTTCCTAATAGTAGTGCCCCACTTTCAGGTCTTAAAGTCAAGTCGGCTAATTTGAAGAGAGAAACAAGTTCAACATTGCTCCAATTTGAAGGACAGCCCGAGGATTGTTTCACAGTATCTTGCTTCCTTGCCTTAGTAGGTTTGTGATGTTTCTTTTTCTTGTTTAGACTTCTGTTTTTTTCTGAAAATAAATCACTCTGAATAATCACGTGAATTCCAAATATGGAATGATTACGCGCGTAAGCATCCTCTAATAATAAAAACAAACATGGCTGCCTTCAGGGTTTGACCAGACCCCACACAAAAAAGTTCTAAACATTTTTGATTTTGGCATTCTCATCATGTATCCCTGGGAGGAAAAGATGTATATTAATAAGGTTATTACAAGGATACTGCTATGCGATAATCGATACCCCGCTGTACTGTCTTTGTACATACTTCGCAGTATCCTCATAATAACCTCATATTACTAGAAAATAGGACATCATGTTGATTGTTCTGATTGGTCAACAGCAATTTTCAAATTTATAAATGTTTTTATGTTTTGTAAATTTTGTTAATGGCTTTTCTGAAAGCACTTTAAATATCAAGATATTATCCCCCCCCCCCATTTTTTCCTCCTGTGACTTTACAAGCATGGAAATTTCAACCCTATCTCTTTCAGTCCTTACTGGTTCTGCTAGTTTGTCTATCCACAACAACAAAATCATCAGAATCTCTCTCCTCCATGTACGTCCATGAAATGCCCTCATTCTCAGACATGATCTCTTGAGTCTTTCCACTGCTGCAATTCTCTCCTGTAGATATTCAAACATAACAAATCTTTCCATTATACAAATTTCTGGAAGTTATTAAGTTTATAATGCCATATTCCTACATACTGTAAATTGTCTCACCTTTACTATTCACAGATAGTTTATGATTGCTCAATTACGTAAAAACTTGATAGCCCCAAAAAAATGTCACATTATCTTTACGGTACTAATAAAGAATTCTTTTCTCTTATATTTAATAATGATGTAGTCATGGGTATATATATATAATTTTTATATATAAGAGTACATTCTGCCGCTTCAGCAAAATCCTAATTAGCATTAAGGCTACACCGATTTAATTTTATGGATGACATCCGCGCACGCATTAGTTTTCGCCTGTTCTCAAAAAAAAAAAAAAAAAAAATCTCCGACGACGAGTCTCCACAGATCGGTTTTCTGTCCGGAACTTGCCGACTCATATTGTTGCAAAGCGCCGACTTGTCGTAAAACTCGTTTTGGACTACCTCAAAACCAAACTCCGCACAGTTAGATGCGCGTTACGTAAAGCGCAAAGACCTATGGGAAAGAGATTGCCTCAAAACATGCAAATTTTGCCATAAATGATCCAACATGGCGACCACACCACCAAAATACGTGAGCATAAAAGTTCAGAGGTGAAACGGAGGGATTTTTGTAGACTGGTACGCAATTGACGTTGACAAGGGAGACGTTTACACAGCTATACGAGAGGTCTGTAGCAGCAAGCGAGTTTCGCCCAGACAACTTTGAGAACATATTGTCCAGAGTGGCTGTCCCGCGTTTCTTCTGCAATGATGAGAGAAATGGGAGAGGAGTGGAGGTGTATGGTGGCCTAAAGGTCGGTCAGGCGACAAATCAGTTCGGTTGCTTTGTCCGCATTGAAGTCGACAAAACTGCAATGAAAGCAGCAGAAGCTCCTGGGCCGAAGTTCCCTTACGGGGTGACGTTGGTGTTTTTTTTTCAATATCGAGCCTCTTATAATTTATTACATAGTTGAAGTAGTTCTAGAGCATTTGTGTCTACACTTAGTCTATCTGAAGTGTCACTTTAAAAGCTGTAGTTTGAATGTCAAAGAAGTTAATTTCCAGGTTGCTGTTGACAAACTTATTGTTCATTTTTAATTATTTTTTTTTCAATACAACACAGTAAGTTTTTCTTTATTATTAAGTTGATGTGTATGTCTTTGGCAAAGCTATCATCTGCCTTATCCTCTTGCCTTTTCAAAATCAAAGGTGATGATACCTGTGACAGTAATACAGTACGAAATGTGTACATCAACATGTGCCTCCTACAAATAAAGACTTTTTGATACACTGTGGTTAAATTCGTAATAATAGCTCCGTAATCCTGTGGGTTTAGCAGCATTTTTTTTTTTGGCCGATTTTTTTTTTTTCGCCCTCTCGCATTAGTTTTAGGGTCTTCAGAGGATGTCATCCATAAAATTAAATCAGTGTGGTCTAATCATGAAGTCAAAACAACAAGGCATTACTAATGACATTCTGTTAAACAAGATGACCGCAAGTCAATCATTTTGTATTTGATGGTGACAAAAATGTGTGTTTGTTCAATATGATGTCTGATGTATCTGTGAACTTTGTCGGTCCAGGCACGGCCACCAGACAGCCATTTTGAACCAAGTTTTGAAATATTAAAATATTGCATCAAGCAAGGTCTTATTATGTGCATCGTATGTACCAAGTTTTAATTGAATTAATCCATGCATGATTGAGATCCAGTCGGAATGGCGAAAATGTGCAATTTTGAAGATTTTCGGGCATAAAATGACTACCATTCAGCCATCTTGAAGTGGGTGATGAAATACATTACATTTTTCACTGTAAACATAACATGTTTTTCAGAACATAGGAAAAAATTCCTATATGCACAATTTATATACTCACCTGATTACCAAATCTTGCCAACTGAAGCATTGTTTATCAAGATTTTCCCAAGTGAAGATAAATATGTTTGTAGTATTTTAGCTAATTTTGTATTCAGATTCTAACGTTATTATAGATCAGTTGTGTTATTTTATGTTTCTTTTTTTTCTTTTGTACATTTTTCATTTTTTTTATTTATTTCATTGTTATTGCTTTTAACTGATGAAAATTTAATTTCAAGGATGCAATAAAATTTATTATTATTATTATTAAATCCAAACAAAATCACTCTACGATAGTTGCATAGATTCTATGATTAATAATCACTTTAGCTTTCATTTGTATTGTGTGAAAAAATATGAAAAAGAATTATTTATCAACAGGAAAACTTAATTTGATGTTGGCAGCCATCTGCTAGGATTGATCATTTGTAATCATGGGGAGAGGGTGGCTGGGAGGTTTGTTAAAAACAAATTTGCCAGCTATACACCGAAAAATGTATATAATGTTGCGGAGAAACTCATGAAAACAAAAAGGAAAAAGGTTGACCAAAAAAGATGATTATACCCCTTCCAGACAATTGTATCCCGCCTGCTGCAAAACACGGCAGGATACTTCTAAAATACTTTTAATTCGCTCTTACCTTTTAATAAAGCCGATAATGGCCGTAAATTATGACGACGGAATATTGCAAAATTCACATTTGACGGGCCTGCCATCGCTGTCATCACAAAAAGATTTACATCCGGGTTAGGTCAAGGGTCATATAGGTTATAAATAGTTTGGTTTGGTGGTCATGCGCCCTCCTGCGGTAACCACAGGCCGTGATTACTACATAGACCACTTTCCCGAGAGAAAGCACAAAGCACAGTAAAATATTGTAATTTTACCATATTTAGATCAACCAACTACTTTGTGAAGTATTTGAACACTTTTGAATCATTCTCCAGGTCGAAAGTCATTGACATACCAATAGATCACTTACCCAGAAGTCGAAGATCGGCGTTTCGCATGCGAGCGCATTCCGTTTTGGGGTGTAATGTAAATTTGCACGCGTGATATTGTGCTCCTGGGTGTACCATTTGACGTCACAAAAATAGAATTCCCTCCTATCGACTATCAGCAATCTGACATGTTTCTATTTTCTGCCGTGACAAAGCAGAAGTAGTTTTGCACCCCAGTTTTGCTAATTACGGGAAAGTGGTATATTTCACCGTATGTGATTTATTAGCTGATTTGAATGATTCAAAAGTGTTCAATTTTAAATACTTCATAAAGTAGTTGGTTGATCTACTAAATATGTTAAAATTACAATGTTTCACTGTGCTTTGTGCCAATTCCGATAAAGAACTACATTTTCATGGACCGATCACTGGGCGTAAATATTTTCCCCGGGAGATTTCAAAATGGCAGCCTCCGACCAAGACAGACATTGCTGCATCCAGTCCGAAGCTTGTATTGCATCTCAACATACAGGCAAGTGTTAATTTCGAGAACATTAAACTATAACTGTATTCACTATAGAGGCGATCTAGGAAAAGCAGTAGATATCGTTTTTATTATGAGCTGATTGTCTCAAGGGCCTGTGTGGTGAATGGTAGTTTGTAATAATAAAATAAACAAATCATTTGAGAACCAATGGATCTTAGACATGCATAATGATAATAGATAATAGAAAACAAACCTTGGCTAAAAACAAACTAAGAACATACAGACTTTTCAAACAAGATTTAAAAATTGAAAATTACCTAATTAATATGCAGAACCATGGTCTTAGAAGGTTAATTGCAAAATTCAGGACAAGCAACCATGACCTTAAAATTGAGAAAGGCAGACATAATAATGTGCCGCTGGATAAAAGAACATGTGATATGTGCAGCCAAAATATAGTTGAGGATGAGCAACATTTTGTAATGAAATGTCCAGCTTACAGTCACCATAGGGACAAATTATTCCTGACTGCACAAAATAAAATTCCAAATTTTGATAAAGAAAATAGTCAGAATAAATTCATTTTGATTATGGCAAACCATACTCTAGCACCAGCCTTAGCTGTCTTCTTAAAAAACAGCTATGGAACAAAACAGCAACAACTATCAGTGTATTAGGCCACATTTTGTGTTCATTCTATATTCTGTATTCACCATTGGCTGCAAATTGTATTTTTTTGTTTTTGACTTGTTTTTTTTTTTTTTTTTGTTTTATTTAGAAAAGTTTTTATTTTTTGTTTTCTTTTTTAGATTGTAGTTTTGTAGACCCTTTTTATCCTTTCCTAAGGATTTTATGCGTCTAATAAAAAAATATGTTTAAATATGTAAAGTTTGTGCTGAACAGTTTGGCACGCAACTCATTATATTTGTTGCATTCCAGCAGAAAATGCATTTCATCCTCAATTAGACCTTTGTTACACATATCACAAACCCTGTTGTTTAATGGGATTTTTTTATGACGACCCATTTCAATTTTGAGACTATGGTCACTAAGACGAAATTTTGTGAGCACACTACGCAGTTCAAAGTTTTTTAGCTTGACTAAATATGGCTCAAGTTTTAAATCTGATTTGATTAGCCGATATGTTCTTAGTTTGTTTTTCTCATTTGCTTTGGTGCGGTTATCATTATGGACCTCACCTTTCCATCTTGTTAGAAATAAATCCTTGATGCCCAAATCAATTTGTTTCATTTGTGCCGAGATTAATTTATCACAATTGTTAACTGAATGATATTGTTGAATATTGTTGAATAACGATGTTACTTCTAGATGGATGTCCCCAACCACAGCCCTGCGTACCTCCATAGACAAAGTCTGGTTGCATTGACTGTGATAGCATTGACTGTGATAGCATTGACTGACTGTGATAGCAGGTTGTTTGTCCACCACTCTGTACTTCCTGGTGTTAATTATACAAAACTGCTTTGCAATTTTCTGCCCCTGGTAGTTGATAGACTAAGCTTGAAATACATGTATCTCTTTTTATCAACTCTATATCTATATCTTTATGGACTTGATTTAGCCTCCTGTAATGCGTCCATGGTCTTTAACCTCTATTTTTATGGTCTGTGATTCAAACTGTGTAACTCACCTTGGTTACATATATACCTGGACACTCAAGCAATGGATGAATGTAAGTAGTGTACAGCAAGTAGTCATTATCCTTTGTAAACTATATCATAGAGAAAGCATACTTTGTCTAATATATAGAATATTACCAAGGACTATGATAACCTACTGCTATTTTCTATATTCATTATATTGTATGTCTAAGTATTTTCTGGCAGTACAGGATTCTCAAGATGACAATATTATTAATTAACCTTTTCCTGTTTGTAGTAATGATTCAATGAGAGCCGCAAATAAAAAAAACAAAAACATTTTGTGCTATGCGACATTTGCATTCAGTTATTGGATTCTATTTCTGTCAAGTACTCTTGCACTTCTGCATCTAATCACTACCTTATACTAAAATATGTTTGGATATTTAGAGTACTAACAAATTTAGACTAATTTAGTTAGACTAAAAATATACCACGAATATTCACTTTTGAGATATAATTGTTGGTATGTGTTGGTTCCTGGATATTTTATCTTTGTCGTCCTGTACTTCGTTTAGTAATTCAAACTTCCCAGTTTGCGTAAAAAGGGCGAGTTTCACGATTTTTACATCAAAAATGCCTTTGCTTCATTATTTGCTGAGGGACGGTTACTTAGGTATGTGCTCTGTAACTTGCAGCAAATGAACCTAAAAACGTTAGGTAATCAAACAAAATGACGTTGTACTAAAGTTCAAAATATATGTTCAAGGTCTGCATTTTTTCGTAGCATAAAAACGATTTACTCCCTCGCTTATTGTGACACCCACAAATCAACTGATTTTCATTCCCCTCAAGAGTCAAAATGATATGTGCGTCCATTTTACGGCATGACTCAAAAAAATCTGTTTTGCTTGACGTGTTCATTTGCCTTCAATTGTGTTTCATTGGCTGTCACAGTCATATTCTGAGTCTTGCCGATAACATTTTGGTTCAAATTCATGTAGATATCGCCGAGAAAACTCAAATCTTCAACTAAAGCTAATTTGCATCACAATGTTTTTGCCCTTGTTCGCCATATTGGACCCCGCTTACAACTAGGCAAACTCACTCACATTAAATTGCGTTTTGGTGATAGGCAAAAATGTATTAATTTGCACTAAAGTACGTTCAAGATCTGCACTTTCTCATAGCATAACACGGTTTTTACCCTTGATTACTAAAATCAAAATATAACTGAGGTAGCTATCGCCGCGGTAATTAGTTTCTCACCTCTTGGTTATGATTGTTGTCCAAGTCATTGACGTCCCAAATTTTGGTTCCCTGTCGCCACTAATATATAAGCTATATTACCGCTGGGCTGAATCAATGATATATCACCCAAAAAATGGATGATTGGGTGAAAATCGTTTCTTTTTTATTTCTTTTTTTTACCTCAACATTTTTCGCTTGGAAAGGTATTCACGCTAAATTTTGGATTTGGTAAATAGTCTCTCACCCTTTGGTTATTACACAGGGACTGTAGTTATTACAGGTATCACTGATTTTTCGCTGCCGGAGTGATTCATTTTCTAAATTTTGATTTTGTGGATGCCTCTAATAAATAACTTATCCTATTTTTGGCCTCGACCTTTTTTCGCTCAAAAGGCAGAGCCGATAACACTAGATTCTCAAGGACGCAGGTAGTTTGAATCGAACGATTTCTTTTGTTTCCCATTCATTGTACGCCTAGAAACATGGCAACATTGTTTTTGGTGAATATATAACATGTTCTGTTCCAATAAAGGATTTTGATATGCATAACAATTCCTTACTGAAACCTTTCCTGTGCAGGTTATATAATAAAATAATTAATATTTCATTTTTTAAGTGTATCTTTAATTTTATTTATTAAAATATGTACACATTATATCTAATTGGGGTGGGTATTGCCAAGCAAGTTTATAAAATTATAAACAAATATTTTCATAAATAACACTGACATGCGCCCTTGAGAAGTGTTACTGACGGAATATTTTATATTGCAATTTCTTTCAATTTTAATTAGTTGTATTGCAATGCATTAGTAATAATGTAAATATATATTATATACATTTTTTTATTTAATTGTTGAGACTGAGTTATATATTTATTAAGTACTATAATTTGTCTATATTGGAAACGGTTAGGCCAGAATTTTTTATTCCTTGTTTCTCGAGTTTTTTTAAGGCAATTATTTTGTGAGATCATTGATCGGAGAGAAGAAATGAAATAAAATTTTATTTCATGTATAACCTTGTTTCTCATCTGCGCGAGACATCGGTACCTTGACCATGATACTCCCACGAAAATGCAACTTAGATTTGTTATGAGGCGGGCGGAAAAAAAATGAAGATAAAAATAAGTTTTTTTAGCAATTTTTTGCACAAGTCGAGAAATTACGCTGAAATACAATTTCATTTTTATTTCATTTTCGGCTCCTGTTCATTCGGCGGGTTCGCAAAACAAAGGATAATAAATGTCTGGACTTATGGGGATTATTAATTTTAATAAACAATATTCAACTATCTTTTGCAACACCAATAAGATCATAATGATAATTTTTCTTGGTCTTTGAAACTATGGGCATTATCAGAGCATGGGTCTTATTTTGGAACTCCTGCAAGAGCAACTGCACAAATCATAAGGGCAAATTAATAGCTTCTAAGGATGGTATTCCCAGAATTCAGTGACCAATAAGTGACTTCTTTAAGTTGTCTTTCATTACTGGCTGGCAGCATATTCCACAAGTTGTCTGTCATTCCTGGCTGGCAGCATATTCCACAAGTTGTCTGTCATTCCTGGCTGGCAGCATATTCCACAAGTTGTCTGTCATTCCTGGCTGGCAGCATATTCCACAAGTTGCCTGTCATTACTGGCTGTCAGCATATTCCATAAGTTGTCTGTCATTAGTGTCTGACAGCATATTCCATAAGTTGTCTGTCATTCCTGGCTGGCAGCATATTCCACAAGTTGTCTGTCATTACTGGCTGGCAGCATATTCCATAAGTTGTCTGTCATTACTGGCTGTCAGCATATTCCATAAGTTGTCTGTCATTCCTGGCTGTCAGCATATTCCATAAGTTGTCTGTCATTCCTGGCTGTCAGCATATTCCACAAGTTGTCTGTCATTACTGAATGTCAGCATATTCCACAAGTTGTCTGTCATTACTGGCTGTCAGCATATTCCACAAGTTGTCTGTCATTACTGGCTGTCAGCATATTCCACAAGTTGTCTGTCATTACTGGCTGGCAGCATATTCCATAAATTGCCCGTCAAACTGCTTTAATTGATGACAAATTACTTATGAATATAAGTATTCATATATTTTTATTTATTGAGTTGGGGTTGCTCAATCATATGTTTTGACCATAATCTCATTGAGGAACCAGGTCTTAGTCGTGGATGGTACTTGGTACATACATTAGACAGTATTGAGTATTGTTGCACAGCATTTTGTTTTTTAGATCTGATTGAAAATGGTAAATGCTGAAAAAAATGGCTACCAGGTCAGAGGTCAATATTTCAGAATATGTATTTTAGAGTTGATTGCGAAAATAAAGTGCATATATTTTTTTTCACTTTTATCAAAGCAGATTAATTTTACATTGGAATATTTAAAATAGAAGTTAAATTAATTAAAGTAGTCAACTCATAGCTAGCAGGATGACAAAATGAATAATAATTAGCTTATGAATATTAATGAGCTTATGAATATTAATTAGGGCCTGATACCCAAATCAGGCTGGGCAGAACCCCTGATTAGATGCATGGCATTTTGTTTGTTAGATCAGATTCAAAATGGCCGACTGGTCAGAGCCATATCTCTGACATGCCTTGACCATACATCATGTTGCACATACAATGGTCCAATGGACTAATGTCATCATATTTTGTATGCTGTAAGCCGTAAACAAAGATATCTTGGAAAATGTTCAGTAACTTTGGGGGGGGAACTGCCACAAACAGTATAGGATCTTTAAATCTCACCAGATAAGATGGTAGATACATCAAGCAGTAGACGGTATACCAATATGCAATATTCTAATGGTGAACACACATTTATTCAGTTGTACAGGAATGAGATAACTACATACGCTAGAACGATTTATAACAATGTATCATTTGTAGTACAAAGGATGAAGTCTATTTAAAGACAAGGGTGGATTCACACCTTAGAATTTTAGTCCTTGGCATCAATTAATATGATTGGTTGTTTTAATTGATCCAATCAGGGAGAACACACTTATGTAAACTGATAGAAATGGCTGAATAAAGGCCAAAGTACCGTATGTTTCTTTGTGTCACGAAAACAGCATAAATCTATAGAAAATTTGGCTACAACCACGAAATCTTGATAACGTAACTGGAGATAATAAACACTGATAATTACATACAACAATGAAATAAATCTGATAAAAAGCGAAGTTATGGTTAAATAATAGAAAAATATATGTATCCACATGGTAATAACGATAAACTTTTTTAAAAATTTGGTGGGATGATAACTTGATAATAACTTGATAATATCATTTTTCGGGTTGAATTGTTTAAAAAGGTGTTTTTTTCACATTTTTGGTAAAAATGGTATTTCCAGTTTTTATTCAGTATCATTAACTGGATTGGTATGAGACTTTTTATGCATATTCGAGGAGTTATATTGCACTCAGATTTGTTCATTTTGCAACAAAATAGCTTTTCTTCTATTTTTACAGAATTGTTTTGTTATTAATTTGTAGTTCACCTCATAATGTATAACAGAGGTGCTAACATAATTAAGTGCTCAGCATTGCCTTGAAATATATGGCTATAATGAACTAGTAGCTTCGCGGTGTGTGGCTTTCGAGGTAAGTGGGTTTTGTATCTGGTGGGTTTCGCGGGGAGTAGGGCTTTGTCTCAGTAACTGGTCCTTTCATCCTTGTTGGGAATTAACGTTTTATGTTTCTTTAACAACTGGCGCTATTCTGGGAATACCATCCTGGCAGGAGTTCCAAAATAAGACCCATGCTCTGATAATGCTCCTAGTTTCAAAGAGCAATAAACATTACCATTATGATCTTAGGGGTGATCTCATATTCAAACATGTGGGTCAAACCTACAAAAACCCAGACCGCCCTAAACCACCCGAACAAAACCCAGTTTTGTTGTTTGGAAGTTTGAACAATAGTGCGATTCAGGACGACCTTACGGATTTATATAAAAACTGTGATTCAAACTGATCTCATTCATACCTCATTCAAGCTGTTGTTTATTTTTAGGATTGACAGAGTTTACATTGCTTTTTGAAGACTAGATAGTTGTCTCCAAAATGTGTCGATTTATTGGTGTACAGTAGTCATTTTACCATGTGTCTTGCCTAAAAAAAACACTTTTTCATATATCGGTGAACAGCGTGCTGAATAAATTGTTTTGTTTTGATAAACTGTTACGCTCGAGTCGCAACTTGAGCAGAGGAGGTGAATCAGACTTTTCATTGGGCTGGACAATTGATATGCACCAGAAGACAAAAATTTGTTGATACAAAGTTGCACTTAGACTTACGCTACTGTGTTCAAGTCATTACTGTTGCGCGTTCAAACCGTTCTTTCCGGAGTGCAGCGTAAGCCATGAAAATTTATTCCGATTTGCTGCACATCGGTTATTTGTAGTTTTTCTTATTCAATTGCCAGTGACACGAAGTATCAAAACAGAAAATTAAATTAAATGGACTCGTGCTGAAAGAACTACTTTAAGCTATTATTCAAGACTATTTATTCATCTGCAGATGAGACTGCTTATAAAAAACAAACCCTGACCTCTGAAAATACCTTATTCATAGAGTGCCTTGTACTGAAGACCGTCGCCCATAGCGACACAATACACGTTGTGATATCGCGATCGATGCCTGTTGGGTGACAAGGAGAAATTCTGATTGAGGTAACCAAGATGGCTGCGTTGAGTGTTTGATTTATGCAGTGTTTAAAAACAACACCTCGCTGCCTACTTCGACCACAGTCTAGGCACTGTGCTTCGATGTACTTTCTAAAATAATCGTTTATTTTTAATTAACCTGGGGTTCGAAATGTGTGCATTTTGTCATAGAAACGTAAGATATCGACAGTGCTAACAACCGTAATTTTCCCGCAATGCCGTCAGCTGACAATGTTACGATGGTCGTAGCGTTAGCGCCGACTTTAGTTTTGAGGCAGTGATGAAGTGACTGTGGTTTTGAGACCTGGGTTTTGAGATGCCTTCGCAGAAAACAATGTTGCCATTATTGATTTAATACTTTCATCATATTTTGATAACTCGCTCTCACAGACTTTACAAACTTAACCAAAAAATGTGTTCTATGAATTTATGAACTGACATGGGCACGAAACTAACTGTACTTGTTGCAGACAAAATGTACCAGTTCGCTCCATAAATAAACATATTTAACTGGCTATGCCAAATAAAATGTATATATATATATATAATGTAAGTAATTTATCCTAAGAAGCTGCTCATTAAAATTCTAGTGCATTTTTTCCTGTTCTGTTTCAAACATTAATTCACCATATATATCACAGTAGAGAGGGTCTATGGTATCATATTTAATGACAAAATATAACAAACCATCGACATAATTAATTCCAGATTAATTGACCAATTATTCACAATAACAATTGTATTGACTTGTAACAAAATGTAAGTTGTGAGAAACTAATTATTATTACCAATCACAGAAATAAATAAATATAATTTATAATAATATAATAATGACATGATGTAAATAGATTTGTGAAACAAATGCAAGTTTGTTTTTTATTTATTAGCATTTACATTACTTGCAAAGAAAAAAAATCGCTGCTGGAATTCTTAACACTGCAAAATATAACACTCAATATGAATATGGAGCTCCATAGTATGCATCTTATTTTTTTTCCCACTGAAACCAGGCTGAAACAGTATTGTCAGAAAAACCTAGGTCTCCTTAGGTCTGTCTTCTTTGTTCTCTGTTGTTTGTTTTCAGTGGGGGCGTTAACATTGGTTAATTATCAATTTGACCTGTCAGGTCAAAGAACACCATCCAGGTCAAAACATGGTGGATATTCATTTCTACAGCATTGAGTGTTAAAAATGCGATCGGAATCATTCGCTTACGATGAAATAAGTTGAAATTTATTGCATTTCATAACAATTCAATGATTTTTTTTTTTTCACATTATTTTAATCATTACTAGGTAATAATCAACAATCATGAAACGCAGCATGACCGGATTGCGCTACCGCGATCATTTGCTACTAAGTAATGCAGTTGGGTTTGTTTTTATTTGAAACTTTTTAGAATATACTTCCGTTATAAAATGAAACTAAATAATTGTATTTGGCGCACGAGGTTCGTTAATGTGATTTTTTGGGAGAAATGTGCGGTCTACTTTTTAATCCAGCAAGAACAAAATGAACAAAATTTAATAAATTGCAACTTGAATAGCGTCTTTCGTTTTGAGTGGTCCAACTGCCGGCGTTGAAAATCCTCATAGGTGAACTTTTCAATGAAATTATAATCCCCCTAAAAATATTTTATATTCATTTTTACCTTGCCCGTACCATCAAAGATGGAAGGGAAAGGTATATTAAGGGAAAAATTGTGTCCGGCGTTGTCGTCGTCGTCGTTGTTGTTGTTGTTGTTGTTCAACAATCGTGAAACGCAACATGACCGGATTGCGCTACCGCGATTTAATAAATTGCAACTTGAATAGCGTCTTTCGTTTTGAGTGGTCCAACTGCCGGCGTTGAAAATCCTCATAGGTGAACTTTTCAATGAAATTATAATCCCCCTAAAAATATTTTATATTCATTTTTACCTTGCCCGTACCATCAAAGATGGAAGGGAAAGGTATATTAAGGGAAAAATTGTGTTCGGCGTTGTCGTCGTTGTTGTTGTTGTTGTTGTTGTTGTTGTTCAACAATCGTGAAACGCAGCATGACCGGATTGCGCTACCGCAATATTCATTTTTACCTTGCCCGTACCATCAAAGATGGAAGGGAAAGGTATATTAAGGGAAAAATTGTGTCCGGCATTGTCGTCGTCGTCGTTGTTGTTGTTGTTGTTGTTGTCGTCGTTGTCGTTAATAATTGTTATTGTGTGCATAATAACTTTACTAATTCTATTCCAAACTTTATCAAACTTGGTCACCTTATTCATCAGTATAAAGCCTTCCCTGAGTTTGAACAACAGATGTCCTGTATGAAAATATCATGCAAAAATTGAGAAAATCTGATAAAATATTTTGACTGTTTCTACTTGACTGATCACTGGTGATACACATCAAAGGTCACTGATCTCAGTGGAAATATGCATTGTTGTATGTGTTCAATGAAGCAAATGATTTATCTTGTAATAATATCCTTGGTAATGTATCTCAGAATCCCATACTGGGTTTCAAAACCAACTCATGGAGAGATTGCACAGTCTGATACACATTTGCAAACCTACCAATAAAATCTTTACAGAAAACAAGATGTCAGAAAATCAATACAGTCAAACCTGTGTTAACGACCACCTGTGCAGAGCGGCCACCTGCTCATAGCGACCACCTCAGTACAGTCCCTTCGCAATTTACACGTTAAAGACACTGGATATAGCGACCACCTGTCCAACGCGACCAGCGACCACCCTATTGTAGACCTATTCACACTTTAACCTTTGTATAACGACCACCAACATGTCCATCAGACGGTCTCAGCAAAAAGACAATAGCTACTTGCGAATCGCTAACAGGAAAGTGGCCATATGTTACGTTCAGATTACCGAGTACGCAATCTGTAGACAGGGGTGACAATCGCAACTTGGATTGTGAAGTTGCGAAAAAGTAAAAAAAAAAACAGTTGAATATCATCTGAATGTAACGTCTGGAGACTGGAAAGATTTTAACAACAAATTAAAACAGTTTCATTCAAAGTTGGAAATGAAAAACTAGCTTGTTTCCGATCGGTTCTACCCCGGTATACTATCGATCCCCAGCTGGCCAGCGGCACTTCTGTGGACTGTCTCGCCAGGGAGCTCCCTGGTCTCGCACATGAAGAGCACATTCCTCCCGTCCCGGAAACAAGAAAAATGAACCAGTTTAATTTAATGAGAAATGTTTTATTTACCCTGTCGACATGAAATACCCGAACAAAATAATAAAACATTCGTTTATTTCGTTCTCATCGCGGGATTGCAAAATCCGACCTATTTTGGCCGCCATGTTGTTTGTTGTTGATCGTTATAAATTATGCTAATGAAGCTAGCGCATGGGCAAAACTGAGGGGTCATCTCGGGGTTATTCTCAACGAAAAATGATTTCTATTTTGATCCTCTTTTTTTATAAACGGTAATATCAATAATTCGAGAAAAATTCATTTCGTTTGGGCAGTTTTGATGCGTCGATGCTTGCAACAAATAACTGTAAAATTGCGTGTACGATCATCGTGTTTCATTTCCGGTTCGTTTGACTTTCTGATTCAACGCCGAGAGTTGGAGCAATCGTTACGAGTTTGGTAAATTTTGTTTATTACCAATGCTTCTTCATTTTTAATGTTTGTTTGTTTTTTCAAACACGGCAACTTTGCCTGTGCATTTTGTCACAGTGTACAATCGACAATACTAACGATGGGACTGATTACCGCCTGTGATGGGCTGGGGAATAAGACTGCATGGCGAGAGTGTGAAAGTCCGAGCTGAAACACCAATGCGGCCGATCGTTGACAATCGTTCTTATGCATTAAATACACCAATGAATCCATGGGCAGAATCACTTGGTTTCAGTGAATTTACATGATATAATTTGTTGTAAAAAAGTAAAGCTGTGTAATTATCCAGATGAAAATGAGTGACTTATTAAAAAGACCAATTCATTGTAGGTTTGTTTTGCTTATGATCTCCCTTAAAATTCCCACCCTAATTAATATTCATGAATAAATTAGGCCACCTCCATATAAAGACCACCTGTCTATAAAGGACGGTTTGGCTCAGTCCACTGACTGTCCTTTATAGACAGGTTTGACTGTATAAGCACTGCTATGAACTGGGTGCCAAACTTTGATCAAGATCTGAAGCTAATAGAAAATCTGTTTAGTCAAAAGTTATCAAATCAAAAACAATACATAAAAAATACATTAAAAGCAAAACATTTCATCCACATTTTAAAAAGAAAATTATTCTAAAATATATGTATTCTGTATTTGACAAACAGTTCATTCGACAAATGAAAACTCACAGGAATATGTTTCAGCTATTAGAACAGAATGATAGAGTTTTTATAATACTAGTTTAAAAACGCACTTCAGAGATTGCAGTGTTTGAAGATGTAGTTTCTCAGGAGGCAACAGTACTGTTGACTTCTCCCTCCACTGGACACCAACTATTTAAGTTGATTTGCATACAAAGCAGAGCTTGCAACATGATAGCTATTCATAAAGGGTGTTTTTTTTACTTTTCATATAATACAGTAGTCACACAATGAGGCAGTTCATATTTGTCTCAGTGAATCATTCATTTTTGACAGACACCTGTACAAAATACTAACTAAAGCCAGCTAAAATTTTCTGTTATCTTGCATGTTTTATGAATCTATTCACATCTAAATGCAGCACTTTTTTTTGCAATGAGACATTTGTTTTTATTATAAAATATCTCAATTACTTTCAATAAAGCTGGAAATTATGTTCCTTAAAATAATTAAACAAATAAGGCACCAATGTTTTTTGTAAGATATTTACATCTTTTAAGGACATTCGGTAGACTGATTCCCCACTGTTGGTTCAACCCCAAAACTTGTTTGTATTCAAAATTAATTATGACAATGCATATTTATATTGAAACAAACTATGATAAAGGGAATTATATTATATAACAAAGGGCAAGGTCACCAGAGTTCAACTATGTTTATTTTTCTAGGTATTTCATTATATTTTCCCATTTGTTAACAAATATTTCGTGTTTGTTATATTGTTCTGCAATCGCTTTTTCTAGGTTAAAGGTTTGTTTTACTCTTTCAATGAATAAGTTTAAGTTTGGTTTAGAATTATTGAACCTCGCAATATATAATTCGTATTTCCCAAGTAAAATTAAGTGCTTCCACAGGGCTTGAAAGTTACTTTTACCACCAGAATTAAAGATTACCTCTTTTTTACAAATATTGATATTTTCGGCACATATATTTATCAAAAATATTTTAAATTTTTGCCAGAATTTCTGGCTTTCTTCACATTCCCACAGCAAGTGTTCTAAATCTTCTTTTAGGTCACAGTTTTTGCATTTGTCATCGTCAATTTTCTTATTTTTGTATAGAAAAACATTTGTCGCAAGAATTCTATGCAAAATTTTATACTGAAATCCGCGCATTTTTTCGTTGATTGTTATCTGTTTTATTTGTTTCCAGGCTTCCTGCCAGTCTACATCATCTGTATATTGTTTACTAGCAAAGGTGCTTAATGCAGTGGCCTTCTCAAATTTTGAATTTCTTAAAACATTGTAGTAGTCATTACATTTGAATTTGCTATATCGCTTATAGTTTTCGCAAATAGGTCTCGTCTCCTTTGGCGACGTACGCTGTTTTAATGCTGATTTCCATTCTGTGGGGATTGCGGACGTTAAACCATAATATTTAATAAAATCTGACTTTATATTAAATTTAGTCTGAAACTTATTGAGTGACAAAACCTCCCCATTCTCATCAGTCAAATCACTTACGTACTTCACACCGTGATCAAACCAATTGCGGTAAAATATCGATTTTCCATCAATAAGTACCTACTTATTGTTCCATATTATATGCATCCCTGACTTAGGTTCGACAATATTTTGTGATTTTTGGAACTCCGCCCAGTGACTAAGAATTTCACGATAAAAAATAGGTATCTTGACTGAGAGCGAGTCAATCGAATAATTACAATTCATAAGCAAGGCCAGCCCTCCCAATTTATTAAAATAATGGTTTGGAAAATTAGACCAGGATGACTGTGATTCTAATATTATCCACGTTAATTTTAATGATTTATTCATTAGTTCAAGATCTAAACAGTTAACGCCACCTTGAGAAAAGTGGCCAAGCATGGTATTGTTCTTAATATGATGTTTTTTTCCTTTCCACAGAAAATTAAATAGATATGCACCTGCTTCCTTAATATCATTAACTGGTATGGTATACTATTCATAATGTAAATTAACTGTGAGGCTCCGAAGCATTTGCCCAGTAATGCTTTGCCTTGAAGGGTTAAATCTCTCGATTTCCAAATCTGAAGTTTATCTTTCATTTTTTTAATTTTTTTTAATTTTTGTTCAAAAATTAAGTTTTTCATTTTCGTATTTATCGTGACCTACATACACCCCAAGTACCCTAACGGGACCCAAAGACGGCAATAAGCCCTGTGGAAGCACCCATCCCCCATTCTGATCGCCTACTAGAATTAGTTCTGTCTTCTCTAAATTTAAAGTCAAACCGGACTGATTACTAAAATCAGATAAGATGTTTAGGGAAATCTGAATGGATGAGCTGTCTTTAAGTATGAATGTTGTATCGTCTGCATAAGCAGATATTTTTCGCTGGTATCCAGACGGTAATGTAATACCCCTAATACGTTCGTTATTTCTAATATGAATTAAAAGTAGTTCTATCGAAACAACAAATAGAGCAGTGGACAAAGGACATCCTTGTCTGACCCCTCTGTGAACCTCAAACCACCCAGTGCTGGCACCTTTGTTCAAAACGCAACTTTGAATGTTTGTATAGAATGTTTGTACTCATTTTATTAATGAAGGCCCGAAATTAAATGCGTCTAAGGCTTTATACATAAATGACCATTCTGGTTAATCTTGTGTAAAAAAGTACATACGTCCTCGAAAGAGGGGTTATGAACAAAGTTATTTTATTTTTTTTGTAACTGCACCGAAACTGGTGATCAAATGATACCGCTGAATCAATAAATTTCACTAAGCTTTAAGAAAATGCAGTTGCAGAGCTATATCTCCAACATATCGTATTACAACTTCTCATACATCTCACACATGTCCTATTTATTCTTTCAGTTAACCAATTCAAGATGGCTGAATTGCAGTTGATTCAGTCAATCAGGATCTTGGTCATAAATAGATGGATTTGGTATGTCAATTAAACTTTATAGGACCTTAGTGCAAGTCACTTTGTTTGGAAGCTGAGATTCAAAATGGTGGCCAATTTGTTTCAAATTAATGAATATAGTTTTGGAGCAATATCTCTGACATTTTCTGACTGTTCATGTTTTAAATTTTTGAAAACTGTGTGATGCAATTGCTTGTTTTTTCTGATATGTATATTTCTGATTATTATCAGAGTAAAGACCAGTGTGTATATAGCTACAATTCAGATGTTGGTACCATGATAAGAATTTAACACCAAGATGAGACGTCTAGAATCCTAATGTTGATTTACAGTTGGCTAAATTTGTATCCATGCACAACAAGGTACATGTAGATTTGCAAGTGTGTATTATAGTAATTTTAGTGATGTCCAATTTTATTTATAGTGGCAATTGTGGAATGCGATTAATCAACAATATACTATTTTTTTATTGACAATGCCGACTAACTGAATATTCCATAAGTTGTCTGTCATTAGTGGCTGACAGAATATTTTATAAGTTGTCTGTCAATAGTGGCTGGCAGCATATTTCACAAGTTGTCTATCGTTAGTGTCTGACTGAATATTCCATAATATTCCATTTTATAATTTGTCTATCTGTCAATACAAGTAATGGCTGGAAGCATATTCCAAAAGTTGTCTGCCATTATTGGCTGACAGCATATTCTATAAGTTGTCTGTCAATAGTGGCTGACAGCATATTCTATAAGTTGTCTGTCAATAGTGGCTGGCAGCATATTCCAGAAGTTGTCTATCATTAGTGGTTGGCAGCATATTCTATAAGTTGTCTGTCAATAGTGTCTGACAGAATATTCTATAAGTTGTCTGTCAATAGTGTCTGACAGAATATTCTATAAGTTGTCTGTCAATAGTGTCTGACAGAATATTCCATAAGTTGTCTGTCAATAGTGGCTGACAGAATAATTCCTTAAGTTGTCTGTCAATAGTGGCTAACAGCATATTCTATAAGTTGTCTGTCAATAGTGGCTGGCAGCATATTCCAGAAGTTGTCTATCATTAGTGGTTGGCAGCATATTCTATAAGTTGTCTGTCAATAGTGTCTGACAGAATATTCTATAAGTTGTCTGTCAATAGTGTCTGACAGAATATTCCATAACTTGTCTGTCAATAGTGGCTGACAGAATATTCCATAAGTTGTCTGTCGATAGTGGCTGACAGCATATTCTATAAGTTGTCTGTCAATAGTGGCTGACAGCATATTCTATAAGTTGTCTGTCAATAGTGGCTGACAGCATATTCTATAAGTTGTCTGTCAATAGTGGCTGGCAGCATATTCCAGAAGTTGTCTATCATTAGTGGTTGGCAGCATATTCTATAAGTTGTCTGTCAATAGTGTCTGACAGAATATTCTATAAGTTGTCTGTCAATAGTGTCTGACAGAATATTCTATAAGTTGTCTGTCAATAGTGTCTGACAGAATATTCCATAAGTTGTCTGTCAATAGTGGCTGACAGAATAATTCCTTAAGTTGTCTGTCAATAGTGGCTAACAGAATAATTCCTTAAGTTGTCTGTCAATAGTGGTTGGCAGAATATTCTATAAGTTGTCTGTCAATAGTGTCTGACAGAATATTCTATAAGTTGTCTGTCAATAGTGTCTGACAGAATATTCTATAAGTTGTCTGTCAATAGTGTCTGACAGAATATTCTATAAGTTGTCTGTCAATAGTGGCTGACAGAATATTCTATAAGTTGTCTGTCAATAGTGTCTGGCAGAATATTCCATAAGTTGTCTGTCAATAGTGTCTGACAGAATATTCTATAAGTTGTCTGTCAATAGTGGTTGGCAGAATATTCTATAAGTTGTCTGTCAATAGTGTCTGACAGAATATTCTATAAGTTGTCTGTCAATAGTGGTTGGCAGAATATTCTATAAGTTGTCTGTCAATAGTGGTTGGCAGAATATTCTGTAAGTTGTCTGTCAATAGTGTCTGACAGAATATTTTATAAGTTGTCTGTCAATAGTGTCTGGCTGAATATTCTACAAGTTGTCTGTCAATAGTGTCTGACAGAATATTCTATAAGTTGTCTGTCAATAGTGGTTGGCAGAATATTCTATAAGTTGTCTGTCAATAGTGTCTGGCAGAATATTCTATAAGTTGTCTGTCAATAGTGTCTGGCAGAATATTCCTTAAGTTGTCTGTCAATAGTGGCTAACAGAATAATTCCTTAAGTTGTCTGTCAATAGTGGTTGGCAGAATATTCTATAAGTTGTCTGTCAATAGTGTCTGACAGAATATTCTATAAGTTGTCTGTCAATAGTGGTTGGCAGAATATTCTATAAGTTGTCTGTCAATAGTGGCTGACAGAATATTCTATAAGTTGTCTGTCAATAGTGGCTGGCAGCATATTCTATAAGTTGTCTGTCAATAGTGTCTGGCAGAATATTCCTTAAGTTGTCTGTCAATAGTGGCTAACAGAATAATTCCTTAAGTTGTCTGTCAATAGTGGTTGGCAGAATATTCTATAAGTTGTCTGTCAATAGTGTCTGACAGGATATTTCATAAGTTGTCTGTCAATAGTGTCTGGCAGAATATTCCTTAAGTTGTCTGTCAATAGTGGCTGTCAGCATATTCCACAAGTTGTCTGTCATTACTGGCTGTCAGCATATTCCACAAGTTGTCTGTCATTACTGGCTGTCAGCATATTCCACAAGTTGTCTGTCATTACTGGCTGCCAGCATATTCTATAAGTTGTCTGTCATTACTGGCTGTCAGCATATTCCATAATTTGTCTCTGTCAATATTGGCTGGCATCATATTCCATAAGTTGTCTATCATTAGTGGTTGGCAGAATATTCCATAAGTTGTCTCTGTCAATAATCCCTGGCAGCATATTCCACAAGTTGTCTGTCATTACTGGCTGTCAGCATATTCCACAAGTTGTCTGTCAATAGTGTCTGACAGAATATTCTATAAGTTGTCTGTCAATAGTGTCTGGCAGAATATTCTATAAGTTGTCTGTCAATAGTGGTTGGCAGAATATTCTATAAGTTGTCTGTCATTAGTGGCTGACAGAATATTCTATAAGTTGTCTGTCAATAGTGGCTGGCAGCATATTCTATAAGTTGTCTGTCAATAGTGTCTGGCAGAATATTCCTTAAGTTGTCTGTCAATAGTGGCTAACAGAATAATTCCTTAAGTTGTCTGTCAATAGTGGTTGGCAGAATATTCTATAAGTTGTCTGTCATTAGTGTCTGACAGAATATTCCATAAGTTGTCTGTCAATAGTGGTTGGCAGAATATTCCATAAGTTGTCTATCTGTCAATAAAGTCATGGCCGGAAGCACATTCCAGAAGTTGTCTGTCAGTATTGGCTGGCAAAATTTTCCGGAAGTTGTCTGCCAATATTGGCTGGCAGCATATTCTATTATTTGTCTGTCACTAGTAGCTGGCAGCATATTCCATAATTTGTCTCTGTCAATAATGGCTGGCAGCATATTCTATAAGTTGTCTGTCAATAGTGGGTGGCAGCATATTCCATAATTTGTCTCTGTCAATATTGGCTGGCAGCATATTCTATAAGTTGTCTATCGTTAGTGGTTGGCAGAATATTCCATAAGTTGTCTCTGTCAATAATGGCTGGCAGCATATTCTATAAGTTGTCTGTCATTAGTGTCTGACAGAATATTCCATAAGTTGTCTGTCAATAGTGGTTGGCAGAATATTCCATAAGTTGTCTATCTGTCAATAAAGTCATGGCCGGAAGCACATTCCAGAAGTTGTCTGTCAGTATTGGCTGGCAAAATTTTCCGGAAGTTGTCTGCCAATATTGGCTGGCAGCATATTCTATTATTTGTCTGTCACTAGTAGCTGGCAGCATATTCCATAATTTGTCTCTGTCAATATTGGCTGGCATCATATTCCATAAGTTGTCTATCATTATTGGCTGGCAGCATATTCCATAATTTGTCTCTGTCAATAATGGCTGGCAGCATATTCTATAAGTTGTCTGTCAATAGTGGGTGGCAGCATATTCCATAATTTGTCTCTGTCAATATTGGCTGGCATCATATTCCATAAGTTGTCTATCATTAGTGGCTGGCAGCATATTCCATAAGTTGTTGGTCAATAGTGTCAGACAGAATATTCCATAAGCTGTCTGTCGATAGTGTCAGACAGAATATTCCATAAGTTGTCTGTCAATAGTGGCTGACAGAATATTCCATAACTTGTCTGTCAATAGTGGCTGACAGAATATTCCATAAGTTGTCTGTCGATAGTGGCTGGCAGCATATTCTATTAGTTGTCTGTCAATAGTGTCTGACAGAATATTCTACAAGTTGTCTGTCAATAGTGTCTGACAGAATATTCTACAAGTTGTCTGTCAATAGTGTCTGACAGAATATTCTATAAGTTGTCTGTCGATAGTGGCTGACAGAATATTTCAGAAGTTGTCTGTCATTCCTGGCTGGCAGCATTGTCCAATAAGTTGTCTGTCATTCCTGGCTGGCAGCATATTCTATAAGTTGTCTGTCATTATTGGCTGGCAGCATATTCTATAAGTTGTCTGTCATTCCTGGCTGTCAGCATATTCTATAAGTTGTCTGTCATTCCTGGCTGTCAGCATATTCTATAAGTTGTCTGCCATTCCTGGCTGTCAGCATATTCTATAAGTTGTCTGTCATTCCTGGCTGTTAGCATATTCTATAAGTTGTCTGTCATTACTGGCTGTCAGCATATTCTATAAGTTGCCTGTCATTATTGGCTGTCAGCATATTCTATAAGTTGTCTGTCATTCCTGGCTGTCAGCATATTCTATAACTTGTCTGCCATTCCTGGCTGTCAGCATATTCTATAAGTTGTCTGTCATTCCTGGCTGTCAGCATATTCTATAAGTTGTCTGTCATTAATAGCTGTCAGCATATTCTATAAGTTGTCTGTCATTCCTGGCTGTCAGCATGTTCTATAAGTTGTCTGTCATTACTGGCTGTCAGCATATTCAATAAGTTGTCTGTCATTCCTGGCTGTCAACATATTCCATAAGTTGTCTGTCATTTCTGGCTGTCAGCATATTCTATAAGTTGTCTGTCATTACTGGCTGTCAGCATATTCCATAAGTTGTCTGTCATTCCTGGCTGTCAGCATATTCTATAATTTGTCTGTCATTCCTGGCTGTCAGCATATTCAATAAGTTGTCTGTCATTACTGGCTGTCAGCATATTCCATAAGTTGTCTGTCATTCCTGGCTGTCAGCATATTCCATAAGTTGTCTGTCATTCCTGGCTGTCAGCATATTCTATAAGTTGTCTGTCATTACTGGCTGTCAGCATATTCCATAAGTTGTCTTTCATTCCTGGCTGTCAGCATATTCAATAAGTTGTCTGTCATTACTGGCTGTCAGCATATTCCATAAGTTGTCTGTCATTCCTGGCTGTCAGCATATTCTATAAGTTGTCTGTCATTCCTGGCTGTCAGCATATTCTATAAGTTGTCTATCATTCCTGGCTGTCAGCATATTCTATAAGTTGTCTGTCATTACTGGCTGTCAGCATATTCTATAAGTTGTCTGTCATTATTGGCTGTCAGCATATTCTATAAGTTGTCTGTCATTATTGGCTGGCAGCATATTCCATAATTTGTCTGTCATTCCTGGCTGTCAGCATATTCCACAAGTTGTCTGTCATTATAATTTTGTGCAACTTATTGTTTTGTTTAATTACCTTGCCCGTACCATCAAAGATGGAAGGGAAAGGTATATTAAGGGAAAAATTTTGTCCGGCGTTGTTGTTGTTGTTGTTGTTGTTGTCGTCGTCGTTGTTAATAATTGTTATTGTGTGCATAATAACTTTACTAATTCTATTCCAAACTTTATCAAACTTGGTCACCTTATTCATTAGTATAAAGTCTTCCCTGAGTTTGAACAACAGATGTCCTGTATGAAAATATCATGCAAAAATTGAGAAAATCTGATAAAATATTTTGACTGTTTCTACTTGACTGATCACTGGTGATACACATCAAAGGTCACTGATCTCAGTGGAAATATGCATTGTTGTATGTGTTCAATGAAGCAAATGATTTATCTTGTAATAATATCCTTGGTAATGTATCTCAGAATCCCATACTGGGTTTCAAAACCAACTCATGGAGAGATTGCACAGTCTGATACACATTTGCAAATCTACCAATAAAATCTTTACAGAAAACAAGATGTCAGAAAATCAATATAAGCACTGCTATGAACTGGGTGCCTAACTTTGATCAAGATCTGAAGCTAATAGAAAATCTGTTTAGTTCAAAGTTATCAAATCAAAAACAATACATAAAAAATACATTAAAAGCAAAACATTTCATCCACATTTTAAAAAGAAAATTATTCTAAAATATATGTATTCTGTATTTAACAAACAGTTCATTCGACAAATGAAAACTCACAGGAATATTATTGTTTCAGCTATTAGAACAGAATGATAGAGTTTTTATAATACTAGTTTAAAAACGCACTTCAGAGATTGCAGTGTTTGAAGATGTAGTTTCTCAGGAGGCAACAGTACTGTTGACTTCTCCCTCCACTGGACACCAACTATTTAAGTTGATTTGCATACAAAGCAGAGCTTGCAGCATGATAGCTATTCATAAAGGTTTTTTAGTCCCCGTTCAGACGAAGTCCGAAAACAGGGACTTATAATTCGGTCTCCGTCCGTGCGTCCGTGTGTCCGTCCAAAGTCATATCTCAGAATCCCTTGGACCGATTCCGTTCATTCTTTGCATGTACTTTATACTTTATGTAGGACATATGCACATGCAGTGATTTAGCAATTCGATTCAAAATGGCTGACTGGCAGCCATCTTGTTTTTTGAAAATGTCGTATTTTGGACATGCTTTGTCAGTTTTCATTCAAATTTAGTACATAGATCATACATGTTAGGATACATGTCCGGCTGTCCGTGAGTTCCTGAGTCTGTCCGTCCGGCCGCGTGTCCATCCGTCCGTACGTCACTCTGTCTAGAGTCATATTTCAGAATCCTTTGGACCGATTCCGTTCATTCTTTGCATGTGCCTAGTACCTTATGTGGGACATACATGTATGCACATGCAGTAGTTTAGCGATTCGTTTCAAAATGGCCGACTAGCAGCCATCTTGTTTTTTGAAAATGTTGTATTTTGGACATGCTTTGTCAGTTATCATTCAAACTTGGTACATAGATAATACATGTTAGGATACATGTTCATGACGATTTATTTCGCAATTGGATCAAAGATGGTCAACTGGCAGGCATCTTGTTTTTTGTTTTTTTTATGCGGTATCTCTTTATGCGTGCTCTGTCAGTTTTCATTCAAATTTGGCACATACATGTACTTTAGGGAAGAGTAGGAATTCAAACGGGCGGTGCACCGCGGTCATTACCGCGGTGGTGGTGGGTGCTCGCCGGTCGACCGCATTTTATGCAAGTTTTTGCATAGATTCCATGACCCCGGTTTACCGCTGTGGGCTCGCACAGCAATTCACACTTATTGTCAAGACCATTAATGAACACAAAGAACTTGGAAATTAAAAGGACCACAAAGTTCTAATGAAAAATTAAACCAATTTGGCTGAGCCAAAAGCTAGGAAACTAGTCTATAATACTGCAAAATGACTAATTTTCACTGGGTTTAAATTTCACTGATTTACCATTTCAGGCATATTCAGTGGGTTTTAAATTCACGGTTTCGTCATTAAGATAATGTGTTCTATGCTAAATTTTACATATTCACTGTGTTTTAATTTAGTGCATTTTTCCAGTCAGCGAAATAAGCTAAATTAAAACCCAGTGAATAATTATCCCCTTTACAGTAGTTCACATTATTTTATTTGCCTGAGCTTTGGAATAAAATCACAAAACGATCCAGAAAGACGTAGAGATCAACATAATATAAAATAAGATCGCATTATTTTGTGAATATATATCATGCATGGTCTCAGAAAATGTTTAAAAAGATTAATGTTTCGCGTAGACCAAATATAATCACGCATAAGTATAAATTCAAAGTGTTTTAATACATTGGTGAGAGGTCGCAATTACGTGAACAAGAACATGCACTAAGAAGAAAAAGCAAGCCAAAATCGAAACGGGGTGTATCATATACTTGGTACAACATGCGTTGCGACAATTGAGTGATCATCGACATCATTTTGGGGCACAATTGAACTTCAAGTACGTTGCGAAACTTGCTACGTGGCGATGCTGACATCAAATGTGTGTTGACCGAAGTTTGACCCCCAAGTCACGCACTGAACTGGCGCGTTACCTTAGCAACCCTTTTCTTTCTTGGTCCGCGCTTCGATCTCGTAAATTTGTTATCATATCCGGCGGTACTGTAATAACACAACTTGTATCCAACTCTGTATTGGCTTTGAATATTTCAACATCGTTTACTTAGTGTGCTGCTTTTCTAATGTATTTAGAGTATTGGACGGGCTCTAAATATTTCAATTTTGCAATGTATTACTTTTATAATAATTACGCAAACTAAGTTATTTTTATTATTGTTGGGACACTAACCCGGGCTATTGGGTCTGTGAATATTTCAATATTACTGACTTGATAATGCGTTGCATTCGTAATTATTACGCAAATATAAACATGGGCGCATTTACTAGTAAATCATTGAAAAAGGTAGTCAGGTCCCGGAGTCAGGTGTCTAACGAAAGTCGAGAAAATATTTTAAATACTTGTGACTCATCGGTGAATTATTTTATTCGAAATAAAGTGAATATGTAATATTAACCATACAATAACATACAATATCATGCGTAATGTTAAATTTTCTCTAATAAACTCGCAGCGCACTTCGATCGCATTATTCACGTACATTTCGACTGAACTCTAATAACCACGTGTTTGAATTACGTGCGGCAATGGGCAATGACCTCAATGAGTTCACGCACTGACATTTAAATTCGGGCCACCCAGTTTGACAAAAAACGATATAGTTACTTAACATTTGTTCAAAAAATCGGTAAACTCTCGCGAAGAGTTAACTGAAAGGCAACGTCGTTTTTGATCAAAAAAAAAAACACGTCAATACAAGATTATGTGTGCAAGGTTAGATTTATAGAACGTACATGACCGCTTAACTCTGTTTTTTTTTAATAATCATGTCGCACGTGAAACACAGGAAACATTTTAGTTTGTCCATTTCTTGTTTACCGATCTTGAACTTTTTGTCTGGAATGCGATACAGGCAAAGAATAAACATTAAATTTTATGATACCCACTGTTGTCAAATCAACAAGAGGCTCGAATCAGGAAGGCTTGGCTATTTAAAACTTCGTAAATAACATTCTTTTCATGTGGTAGACTTTATTCAAGTGTAACAAACGTAAGTGAAATGTATGGACGAGTCATAATACTTGTACCTTCGAAAGTTACGACTTTTACTCTTGGAATTGGTGATAAATACATGCATAAAATACAACATTGTTTCACGCAACAACAATTCGTATACAGCATTGGACTTATGGATTTTTATATTAATAAAATACGTGGGCCGATAATATTACTATATGCTTAGTATTTCCATGCCAGTGATGCTCGTAACCTGCTCGATTAAAAACAGCTATTTGAAACAAAGACTCACGGAATCACAAAGTAAACTGTTAAGTACGTATTTCACACCTTTCCTACAACCGCGGTTGCAACCGGTATCGGTGGCCACCGCGGTAGAGGCCCCTAATTATAAGCAGTCTGCGGCTCTCCCCGGTGTACCGCGGAGAGCCGCGGTGATTACCGCGGTGAACCGCCCGTTTGATTTCCTACTCTTCCCTTATACATGTTAGGATGCATGTCCATGACAATTTTGAAATCTGGTCAAGGATGGCCGATTGACAGCCATCTGACTTTTTGGCCTTACTACTATATTTCCACAATTTATGTACCATTTTCATTTGTATTGGCACATACATCATACATATCAGTGTGTTTCATAATCAGATCAAAGATGGACGAATAATGGCTGTTTTTATTTTTGGCCATATTACTACTACACGGAACATGTGTTTTGATGTAAATAAACAATCTGTTGTATACGCCACTTGGAACTCAAGTTTCAAGGACAGGCTCGCGACAACCCCTCTGCTTTAATATGACGAGCACAAAGAGAACTTTCCAAAATTTAACGGGGACTGTGTCATTTTCAATGACTTGTTTTTTTTACTTTTCATATAATACAGTAGTCTCACAATGAGGCAGTTCATATTTGTCTCAGTGAATCATTCATTTTTGAAAGACGCCTGTACAAAATACTTGGACTAAAGCCAGCTAAATTTTTCTGTTATCTTGCATGTTTTATGAATCTATTCACATCTAAATGCAGCACTTTTTTTTGCAATGAGACATTTGTTTTTATTCTAAAATATCTCAATTAGTTTCAATAAAGCTGGAAATTATGTTTCTTAAAATAATTAAACAAATAAGGCACCAATGTTTTTGTAAGATATTTACATCTTTTAAGGACATTCGATAGACTGATTCCCCACTGTTGGTTCAACCCCAAAACTTGTTTGTATTCAAAATTAATTATGACAATGCATATTTATTTTGAAACAAACTATGATAAAGGGAATTATATTATATAACAAAGGGCAAGGTCACCAAAGTTCAACTATGTTTTTATTTTGATTCAAAAATACAAATGATGTCACTAATCAAAACTGCATTTTTTTGGTCCTTGGCTTACTTCATAATGACAAAGGAGTTAAAGTACACGCAGACTTTACTTGTGTGCCATCAGAATGTACCTGCAGATCAGTGTTGTGGCTTCTGTGTGCCCATACAACTCTCCCTCAGATATGCTTTTGAGGTACCTGTAAATAAATGCATTGCTGTATATCCCCCAAAAATACTTTTCGAAAAAAAGTTCCAACTGAAAAATATATATCCTTAATATTATTATAACAGTATAGTGCAAGAGGCTTCTTCTCATATTTTGGCATTTGGTGGTGCACCTTTACTTTGGATAGAGTTGGAAAGCTGGAAACAGTTGACTGTTTCAGGATAAGTTGGCATGGCTACAATACAAGAAATACTTGGAATTTACTCAGATACGAGTAATCTTTTTCAATCAAAAAAATCAATAACTGTCTATTTCAGTGGGACACAAATCCAAAACGGGAAGTGAGTATTTTGTATGATGGGAAAGGAGGGGCTCAAGACATATGCAAGGGAATGAGTTTTTTTTTACTTTTAATAAAAATATCCAATACCGTAGTGTAGTGTGTTTTTTTGTTCCACGTTTATAAAATATGGGTTGTGATTTTTTTTTTAAAAAAAACAAAGCACATAACATTTTCAATCTGTTATTTCACTACCAATATCCCAAATTGTATTAACACAGTGTGCACCCCCAGTGCACATACCAGCTTTGGTTCAACCAAAAATAAAATAAATGAATCAGTCAAGCAGTTGTGAGATTTGTTAATTTTGTCATATCTTCAAACCAACTTTGCTATTCTGTGGATTGCATTGCCTTCAGACTTTGCATCACAAACAGTGGAGCTATAGCCAATTAACATGCTGCTTGTTTGTTATCTTCCATCAACAAAACTATAAAATAAAATATAAAATAAAAAATTATTGAAAACTTTGTTTTCTTGTCAGCAAAGCAAACATGGATTTTGGAAAGGAGTAGCAAATTCAATATTTATCGAACCACACCAGTTTCCAATACTTGACCCCACTTTGGTAAAAGAGAAAGCTTTTGATCACATCAAATTCTCTTCATTCAATGGCAGGATGTTCAAGGTAAGGACCTATAATATTCCTGTTTAGCATTAATATTTGTATCTTTATGTATCCTGGGTGACTCATTTGGCACAACAAAGGCGCAGACTTTAAAAATAGACATAAATATATTACTATTCAATACAAAACAACAATCTGTAAATCTGAATAATAATTAAGGTTTCTTGTACATTCCACTCATTACCAAGAGTACGAGTGGGAATGTGAGGTATGAGTGGAATGGAAGGTATGTGAGGTATGAGTGGAATGGAAGGTATGTGAGGAATGGATGTGCACGAGTGGAAAGGAATGAGAGGGTATGATGGGATTGGAATGTACGAGGGGAATGGAGGGACAAGAGAGGTATGTAAAGGTATGAGTGGAATGAAAGGTATGGGGGTGATGGGTGGAGGGGCATAATAGGTATGTATGGGAATGAGTGGAACGAAGGTATGGTGGGGTGAGTGATGGAGGGGCATGAGAGGTATGTAAGGGAATGAGTGGAATGAAAGGTAAGGTACGGAGGGGCATGAGAGGTATGTAAGGAAATGAGTGGAATGAAAGGTATGGGGGTGAGGGATGGAGGGGCATGAGAGGTATGTAAGGAAATGAGTGGAATGAAAGGTATGGGGGTGAGGGATGGAGGGGCATAAGAGGTATGTAAGGGAATGGTTGGAATGAAAGGTAAGGGGGGTGAGGGATGGAGGGGCATAAGAGGTATGTAAGGGAATGAAATGTATGGGGGTGAGGGATGGAGGGGCATGAGACATATGTAAGGGAATGAGTGGAATGAAAGTTATGGGGGATGAGGGATGGAGGGGCATAAGAGGTATGTAAGGGAATGAGTGGAATGAAAGTTATGGGGGGTGAGGGATGGAGGGGCATAAGAGGTATGTAAGGGAATGAAATGTATGGGGGTGAGGGATGGAGGGGCATGAGAGATATGTAAGGGAGTGAGTGGAATGAAAAGTATGGGAGGTGAGGGATGGAGGGGCATGAGATGTATGTAAGGGAATGAGTGGAATGAAAGGTATGGGGGTGAGGGATGGAGGGGCATGAGAGGTATGTAAGGGAATGAGTGGAATGAAAAGTATGGGAGGTGAGGGATGGAGGGGCATGAGATGTAAGTAAGGGAATGAGTGGAATGAAAGGTATGGGGGTGAGGGATGGAGGGGCATGAGAGGTATGTAGGGAATGAGTGGAATGAAAGGTATGGGGGTGAGAGATGGAGAGGCATGAGAGGTATGTAAGGGAATGAGTGGAATGAAAGGTATGGGGAATGGATGTGCATGACTGGAAAGGAATGAGTGGAATGTGTGCATGAGAGGAATGAATGGAATGGAATGGTATGTAATGTATGGGGGTGGAGGGACATGTAAGGTATGAGTGGAAGTTATGTGGCAATGGGTGTGCATAAGTGTAATGTGACAGTGTGATGGGAATGGAAGTGGAGCGGAAGCGGAGTGTGTGTGCGAGAGGAAATGAGTGGGCGGGGTGTGTGTGAGGGTGGGTATGAGTGGGCGGGGGTATGTGTGGGTGGGTATGAGTGGACGGGGGTGTGTGTGTGGGTGGGTATGAGTGGGCGGGGTGTGTGTGTGGGTGGAAATGAGTGGGTGGAGTGTGTGTGTGGGTGGAAATGAGTGGGCGGAGTGTGTGTGTGCGAGATAAAATGAGTGGGCGGGGTGTGTGTGCGCGAGTGGAAATGAGTGAGCGGGGTGTGTGTGGGTGGAAATGAGTGGGTGGGGTGTGTGTGCGGGTGGAAATGAGTGGGCGGGGTGTGTGTGCGGGTGGAAATGAGTGGGCGGGGTGTGTGTGCGAGATGAATTGAGTGGGCGGGGTGTGTATGCGAGATGGAATGTGAGGGCGGTGTGTGTGTGTGCGAGATGAAATCAGAGGGCAGTGTGTGTGTACGAGATGAAATGAGAGGGCAGTGTGTGTGCGAGATGAAATGAGTGGGCGGGGCGGGGTGTGTGCGAGATGGAATGAGTGGGCGGGGCAGGGTGTGTGCGAGATGGAATGAGTGGGTGGGTGGGCGGGGTGTGTGTGTGCGAGATGAATTGAGTTGGCGGGGTGTGTATGCGAGATGAAATGAGAGGGTGGTGTGTGTGTGCGAGATGAAATGAGTGGGCGGTGTCTGTGTACGAAATGAAATGAGAGGGCAGTGTGTGTGCGAGATGAAATGAGTGGGCGGGCGGGGTGTGTGTGTGAGATGAATTGAGTGGGCGGGGTGTGTATGCGAGATGAAACGCGAGGGCGGTGTGTGTGTACGAGATGAAATGAGAGGGCAGTGTGTGTGCGAGATGAAATTAGTGGGCGGGGCGGGGCGGGGCGGGGTGTGTGTGCGAGATGAAATGAGTGGGCGGGGTGTGTGTGTGTGTGCGAGATGAAATGAGTGGGCGTTGAGTGTGTACGAGATGAAATGAGAGTGCAGTGTGTGTGCGAGATGAAATGAGTGGGCGGGCAGGGTGTGTGTGCGAGATGAATTGAGTGGGCGGGGTATGTATGCGAGATGAAATGATATGGCGATGTGTGTGTATGAGATGAAATGAGAGGGCAGTGTGTGTGCGAGATGAAATGAGTGGGCGGGGCGGGGTGTGTGCGAGATGGAATGAGTGGGTGGGCGGGGTGTGTATGCGAGATGAAATGAGATGGCGGTGTGTGTGCGAGATGAAATGAGAGGGCAGTGTGTGTGCGAGATGAAATGAGTGGGCGGGGCGGGGTGGGGTGTGTGCGAGATGGAATGAGTGGGTGGGCGGGGTGTGTGTGCGATATGAAATGAGTAGGCGGTGTGTGTGTATGAGATGAAATGAGAGGGCAGTGTGTGTGCGAGATGAAATGAGTGGGCGGGGCGGGGTGTGTGCGAGATGGAATGAGTGGGTGGGCGGGGTGTGTATGCGAGATGAAATGAGATGGCGGTGTGTGTGCGAGATGAAATGAGTAGGCATTGTGTGTATATGAGATGAAATGAGAGGGCAGTGTGTGTGCGAGATGAATTGAGTGGGCGGGGTGTGTGTGCGAGATGAATTGAGTGGGTGGGGTATGCATGCGAGATGAAATGAGAGGGCGGTGTGTGTGTGCGAGATGAAATGAGAGGGCGGTGTGTGTACGAGATGAAATGAGAGGGCAGTGTGTGTGCGAGATGAAATGAGTGGGCGGGGCGGGGTGTGTGCGAGATGGAATGAGTGGGTGGGTGGGCGGGGTGTGTGTGCGAGATGAATTGAGTGGGCGGGGTGTGTATGCGAGATGAAATGAGAGGGTGGTGTGTGTGTGCGAGATGAAATGAGAGGGCGGTGTGTGTGTACGAGATGAAATGAGAGGGCAGTGTGTGTGCGAGATGAAATGAGGGGGCGGGGCGGGGTGTGTGCGAGATGGAATGAGTGGGTGGGCGGGGTGTGTGTGCGAGATGAAATGAGTGGGCGGGGTGTGTGTGCGAGATGAAATGAGTGGGCGGGGTGTGTGTGCGAGATGAAATCAGTGTGCGGTGTGTGCGAGATGAAATGAGTGGACAGGGTGTGTGTGCTAGATGAAATGAGTGGGCGGGCGGGGTGTGTGTGCGAGATGAATTGAGTGGGCGGGGTGTGTATGCGAGATGAAATGAGATGGCGGTGTGTGTGCGAGATGAAATGAGTAGGCGGTGTGTGTGTATGAGATGAAATGAGAGGGCAGTGTGTGTGCGAGATGAAATGAGTGAGCGGGGCGGGGTATGTGCGAGATGGAATGAGTGGGCGGGGCGGGGTGTGTGTGCGAGATGAATTGAGTGGGCGGGGTGTGTATGCAAGATGAAATGAGAGGACAGTGTGTGTGTACGAGATGATATGAGAGGGCAGTGTGTGTGCGAGATGAAATGAGTGGGGGGGGCGGGGTGTGTGTGCGAGATGAATTGAGTTGGGGGCGGGGTGTGTGTGCGAGATGAATTGAGTGGATGGGGTGTGTATGCAAGATGAAATGCGAGGGCGGTGTGTGTGTGCGAGATGAAATGAGAGGGCGGTGTGTGTGTACGAGATGAAATGAGAGGGCAGTGTGTGTGTGAGATGAAATGAGTGGGCGGGGCGGGGTGTGTGTGAGATGGAATGAGTGGGCGGGGTGGGGTGTGTGTGCGAGATGAATTGAGTGGGCGGGGTGTGTATGCGAGATGAAATGAGAGGGCGGTGTGTGTGTGCGAGATGAAATGAGTGGGCATTGTGTGTGTACGAGATGAAATGAGAGGGCAGTGTGTGTGCGAGATGAAATGAATGGGCGGGCGGGGTGTGTGTGCGAGATGAATTGAGTGGGCGGGGTATGTATGCGAGATGAAATGAGAGGGCAGTGTGTGTGCGAGATGAAATGAGTGGGCGGGCGGGGTGTGTGTGCGAGATGAATTGAGTGGGTGGGGTATGTATGCGAGATGAAATGAGAGGGCAGTGTGTGTGCGAGATGAAATGAGAGGGCGGTGTGTGTGTACGAGATGAAATGAGAGGGCAGTGTGTGTGCGAGATGAAATGAGTGGGTGGGGCGGGGTGTGCGAGATGGAATGAGTGGGTGGGGTGTGTATGCGAGATGAAATGCAAGGGCGGTGTGTGTGTGCGAGATGAAATGAGAGGGCGGTGTGTGTGTACGAGATGAAATGAGAGGGCAGTGTGTGTGCGAGATGAAATGAGTGGGCGGGGCGGGGTGTGTGCGAGATGGAATGAGTGGGCGGGGTGGGGTGTGTGTGCGAGATGAATTGAGTGGGCAGTGTGTGTGCAAGATGAAATGAGAGGGCGGTGTGTGTACGAGATGAAATGAGAGGGCAGTGTGTGTGCGAGATGAAATGAGTGGGTGGGGCGTGGTGTGTGCGAGATGGAATGAGTGGGCGGGACGGGGTGTGTGTGAGTTGGAATGAGTGGGCGGGGCGGGGTGTGTGTGCGAGATGAATTGAGTGGGCGGGGTGTGTATGCGAGATGAAATGAGAGGGCGGTGTGTGTGTGTGCGAGATGAAATGAGTGGGCATTGTGTGTGTACGAGATGAAATGGGAGGGCAGTGTGTGTGCGAGATGGAATGAGTGGGCGGGGCGGGGTGTGTGTGCGAGATGAAATGAGAGGGCGGTGTGTGTGTACGAGATGAAATGAGAGGGCAGTGTGTGTGCGAGATGAAATGAATGGGCGGGGCGGGGTGTGTGTGAGATGGAATGAGTGGGCGGGGTGGGGTGTGTGTGCGAGATGAATTGAGTGGGCGGGGTGTGTATGCGAGATGAAATGAGAGGGTGGTGTGTGTGTGTGCGAGATGAAATGAGTGGGCGTTGTGTGTGTGCGAGATGAAATGAATGGGCGGGCGGGGTGTGTGTGCGAGATGAATTGAGTGGGCGGGGTATGTATGCAAGATGAAATGAGAGGGCGTTGTGTGTGTGCGAGGTGAAATGAGAGGGCAGTGTGTGTGCGAGATGAAATGAGTGGGGGGTGTGTGTGTGTGCGAGATGAATTGAGTGGGGGGCGGAGTGTGTGTGCGAGATGAATTGAGTGGATGGGGTGTGTATGCAAGATGAAATGCGAGGGCGGTGTGTGTGTGCGAGATGAAATGAGAGGGCGGTGTGTGTGTACGAGATGAAATGAGAGGGCAGTGTGTGTGTGAGATGAAATGAGTGGGCGGGGCGGGGTGTGTGTGAGATGGAATGAGTGGGCGGGGTGGGGTGTGTGTGCGAGATGAATTGAGTGGGCGGGGTGTGTATGCGAGATGAAATGAGAGGGCGGTGTGTGTGTGTGCGAGATGAAATGAGTGGGCATTGTGTGTGTACGAGATGAAATGAGAGGGCAGTGTGTGTGCGAGATGAAATGAATGGGCGGGCGGGGTGTGTGTGCGAGATGAATTGAGTGGGCGGGGTATGTATGCGAGATGAAATGAGAGGGCGGTGTGTGTGTGCGAGATGAAATGAGAGGGCGGTGTGTGTGTACGAGATGAAATGAGAGGGCAGTGTGTGCGAGATGAAATGAGTGGGCGGGGCGGGGTGTGTGTGCGAGATGAAATGAGTGGGTGGGCGTGGTGTGTGTGAGATGAATTGAGTGGGCGGGGTGTGTATGCGAGATGAAATTAGAGGGCGGTGTGTGTTTGCGAGATGAAATGAGTGGGCGGTGTATGTGCGAGATGAAATGAGTGGGCAGGGTGTGTGTGCTAGATGAAATGAGTGGGCGGGCGGGGTGTGTGTGCGAGATGAATTGAGTGGGCGGGGTGTGTGTGCGAGATGAAATGAGATGGCGGTGTGTGTGCGAGATGAAATGAGTGGGCAGTGTGTGTGTACGAGATGAAATGAGAGGGCAGTGTGTGTGAGAGATGAAATGAGTGGGCGGGCGGGGTGTGTGTACGAGATGAATTGAGTGGGTGGGTGTGTGTTCGAGATGAATTGAGTGGGCGAGATGACATGAGAGGGCGGTGTGTGTGTGCGAGATGAAATGAGAGGGCAGTGTGTGTGCGTGATGAAATGAGTGGGTGGGCGGGGTGTGTGTGCGAGATGAATTGAGTGGGCGGGGTGTGTATGCGAGATGAAATGAGTAGGCGGTGTGTGTGTATGAGATGAAATGAGAGGGCAGTGTGTGTGCGAGATGAAATGAGTGGGCGGGGCGGGGTGTGTGCGAGATGGAATGAGTGGGTGGGCGGGGTGTGTATGCGAGATGAAATGAGATGGCGGTGTGTGTGCGAGATGAAATGAGTAGGCATTGTGTGTATATGAGATGAAATGAGAGGGCAGTGTGTGTGCGAGATGAATTGAGTGGGCGGGGTGTGTGTGCGAGATGAATTGAGTGGGTGGGGTATGCATGCGAGATGAAATGAGAGGGCGGTGTGTGTGTGCGAGATGAAATGAGAGGGCGGTGTGTGTGTACGAGATGAAATGAGAGGGCAGTGTGTGTGCGAGATGAAATGAGTGGGCGGGGCGGGGTGTGTGCGAGATGGAATGAGTGGGTGGGTGGGCGGGGTGTGTGTGCGAGATGAATTGAGTGGGCGGGGTGTGTATGCGAGATGAAATGAGAGGGTGGTGTGTGTGTGCGAGATGAAATGAGAGGGCGGTGTGTGTGTACGAGATGAAATGAGAGGGCAGTGTGTGTGCGAGATGAAATGAGTGGGCGGGGCGGGGTGTGTGTGAGATGGAATGAGTGGGTGGGCGGGGTGTGTGTGCGAGATGAAATGAGTGGGCGGGGTGTGTGTGCGAGATGAAATGAGTGGGCGGGGTGTGTGTGCGAGATGAAATCAGTGTGCGGTGCGTGTGCGAGATGAAATGAGTGGACAGGGTGTGTGTGCTAGATGAAATGAGTGGGCGGGCGGGGTGTGTGTGCGAGATGAATTGAGTGGGCGGGGTGTGTATGCGAGATGAAATGAGATGGCGGTGTGTGTGCGAGATGAAATGAGTAGGCGGTGTGTGTGTATGAGATGAAATGAGAGGGCAGTGTGTGTGCGAGATGAAATGAGTGAGCGGGGCGGGGTATGTGCGAGATGGAATGAGTGGGCGGGGCGGGGTGTGTGTGCGAGATGAATTGAGTGGGCGGGGTGTGTATGCAAGATGAAATGAGAGGACAGTGTGTGTGTACGAGATGATATGAGAGGGCAGTGTGTGTGCGAGATGAAATGAGTGGGGGGGCGGGGTGTGTGTGCGAGATGAATTGAGTGGGGGGCGGGGTGTGTGTGCGAGATGAATTGAGTGGATGGGGTGTGTATGCAAGATGAAATGCGAGGGCGGTGTGTGTGTGCGAGATGAAATGAGAGGGCGGTGTGTGTGTACGAGATGAAATGAGAGGGCAGTGTGTGTGTGAGATGAAATGAGTGGGCGGGGCGGGGTGTGTGTGAGATGGAATGAGTGGGCGGGGTGGGGTGTGTGTGCGAGATGAATTGAGTGGGCGGGGTGTGTATGCGAGATGAAATGAGAGGGCGGTGTGTGTGTGCGAGATGAAATGAGTGGGCATTGTGTGTGTACGAGATGAAATGAGAGGGCAGTGTGTGTGCGAGATGAAATGAATGGGCGGGCGGGGTGTGTGTGCGAGATGAATTGAGTGGGCGGGGTATGTATGCGAGATGAAATGAGAGGGCAGTGTGTGTGCGAGATGAAATGAGTGGGCGGGCGGGGTGTGTGTGTGAGATGAATTGAGTGGGCGGGGTATGTATGCGAGATGAAATGAGAGGGCAGTGTGTGTGCGAGATGAAATGAGAGGGCGGTGTGTGTGTACGAGATGAAATGAGAGGGCAGTGTGTGTGCGAGATGAAATGAGTGGGTGGGGCGGGGTGTGCGAGATGGAATGAGTGGGTGGGGTGTGTATGCGAGATGAAATGCAAGGGCGGTGTGTGTGTGCGAGATGAAATGAGAGGGCGGTGTGTGTGTACGAGATGAAATGAGAGGGCAGTGTGTGTGCGAGATGAAATGAGTGGGCGGGGCGGGGTGTGTGCGAGATGGAATGAGTGGGCGGGGTGGGGTGTGTGTGCGAGATGAATTGAGTGGGCAGTGTGTGTGCAAGATGAAATGAGAGGGCGGTGTGTGTACGAGATGAAATGAGAGGGCAGTGTGTGTGCGAGATGAAATGAGTGGGTGGGGCGTGGTGTGTGCGAGATGGAATGAGTGGGCGGGACGGGGTGTGTGTGAGTTGGAATGAGTGGGCGGGGCGGGGTGTGTGTGCGAGATGAATTGAGTGGGCGGGGTGTGTATGCGAGATGAAATGAGAGGGCGGTGTGTGTGTGTGCGAGATGAAATGAGTGGGCATTGTGTGTGTACGAGATGAAATGGGAGGGCAGTGTGTGTGCGAGATGGAATGAGTGGGCGGGGCGGGGTGTGTGTGCGAGATGAAATGAGAGGGCGGTGTGTGTGTACGAGATGAAATGAGAGGGCAGTGTGTGTGCGAGATGAAATGAATGGGCGGGGCGGGGTGTGTGTGAGATGGAATGAGTGGGCGGGGTGGGGTGTGTGTGCGAGATGAATTGAGTGGGCGGGGTGTGTATGCGAGATGAAATGAGAGGGTGGTGTGTGTGTGTGCGAGATGAAATGAGTGGGCGTTGTGTGTGTGCGAGATGAAATGAATGGGCGGGCGGGGTGTGTGTGCGAGATGAATTGAGTGGGCGGGGTATGTATGCAAGATGAAATGAGAGGGCGTTGTGTGTGTGCGAGGTGAAATGAGAGGGCAGTGTGTGTGCGAGATGAAATGAGTGGGGGGTGTGTGTGTGTGCGAGATGAATTGAGTGGGGGGCGGAGTGTGTGTGCGAGATGAATTGAGTGGATGGGGTGTGTATGCAAGATGAAATGCGAGGGCGGTGTGTGTGTGCGAGATGAAATGAGAGGGCGGTGTGTGTGTACGAGATGAAATGAGAGGGCAGTGTGTGTGTGAGATGAAATGAGTGGGCGGGGCGGGGTGTGTGTGAGATGGAATGAGTGGGCGGGGTGGGGTGTGTGTGCGAGATGAATTGAGTGGGCGGGGTGTGTATGCGAGATGAAATGAGAGGGCGGTGTGTGTGTGTGCGAGATGAAATGAGTGGGCATTGTGTGTGTACGAGATGAAATGAGAGGGCAGTGTGTGTGCGAGATGAAATGAATGGGCGGGCGGGGTGTGTGTGCGAGATGAATTGAGTGGGCGGGGTATGTATGCGAGATGAAATGAGAGGGCGGTGTGTGTGTGCGAGATGAAATGAGAGGGCGGTGTGTGTGTACGAGATGAAATGAGAGGGCAGTGTGTGCGAGATGAAATGAGTGGGCGGGGCGGGGTGTGTGTGCGAGATGAAATGAGTGGGTGGGCGTGGTGTGTGTGAGATGAATTGAGTGGGCGGGGTGTGTATGCGAGATGAAATTAGAGGGCGGTGTGTGTTTGCGAGATGAAATGAGTGGGCGGTGTATGTGCGAGATGAAATGAGTGGGCAGGGTGTGTGTGCTAGATGAAATGAGTGGGCGGGCGGGGTGTGTGTGCGAGATGAATTGAGTGGGCGGGGTGTGTGTGCGAGATGAAATGAGATGGCGGTGTGTGTGCGAGATGAAATGAGTGGGCAGTGTGTGTGTACGAGATGAAATGAGAGGGCAGTGTGTGTGAGAGATGAAATGAGTGGGCGGGCGGGGTGTGTGTACGAGATGAATTGAGTGGGTGGGTGTGTGTTCGAGATGAATTGAGTGGGCGAGATGACATGAGAGGGCGGTGTGTGTGTGCGAGATGAAATGAGAGGGCAGTGTGTGTGCGTGATGAAATGAGTGGGTGGGCGGGGTGTGTGTGCGAGATGAATTGAGTGGGCGGGGTGTGTATGCGAGATGAAATGAGAGGGTGGTGTGTGTGTGCGAGATGAAATGAGAGGGTGGTGTGTGTGTGCGAGATGAAATGAGAGGGTGGTGTGTGTACGAGATGAAATGAGAGGGCAGTGTGTTTGCGAGATGAAATGAGTGGGTGGGGTGTGGTGTGTGCGAGATGGAATGAGTGGGCGGGACGGGGTGTGTGCGAGATGGAATGAGTGGGCGGGGCGGGGTGTGTGCGAGATGAATTGAGTGGGCGGGGTGTGTATGCGAGATGAAATGAGAGGGCGGTGTGTGTGTGTGCGAGATGAAATGAGTGGGCATTGTGTGTGTACGAGATGAAATTGGAGGGCAGTGTGTGTGCGAGATGGAATGAGTGGGCGGGGCGGGGTGTGTGTGCGAGATGAAATGAGTGGGCAGGCGGGGTGTGTGTGCGAGATGAATTGAGTGGGTGGGGTGTGTATGCGAGATGAAATGAGATGGCGGTGTGTGTGCGAGATGAAATGAGTGGGCAGTGTGTGTGTACGAGATGAAATGAGAGGGCAGTGTGTGTGAGAGATGAAATGAGTGGGCGGGGCGGGGTGTGTGTGAGATGGAATGAGTGGGCAGGGCAGGGTGTGTGTGCGAGATGAATCGAGTGGGCGGGGTGTGTATGCGAGATGAAATGAGAGGGCGGTGTGTGTGTGCGAGATGAAATGAGTGGGCGGTGTGTGTGTACGAGATGAAATGAGTGGACGGGCGGGGTGTGTGTACGAGATGAATTGAGTGGGTGGGTGTGTGTTTGAGATGAATTGAGTGGGCGAGCTGACATGAGAGGGCGGTGTGTGTGTGCGAGATGAAATGAGAGGGCAGTGTGTGTGCGTGATGAAATGAGTGGGTGGGCGGGGTGTGTGTGCAAGATGAATTGAGTGGGCGGGGTGTGTATGCGAGATGAAATGAGAGGGTGGTGTGTGTGTGCGAGATGAAATGAGAGGGTGGTGTGTGTGTGCGAGATGAAATGAGAGGGCGGTGTGTGTACGAGATGAAATGAGAGGGCAGTGTGTTTGCGAGATGAAATGAGTGGGTGGGGTGTGGTGTGTGCGAGATGGAATGAGTGGGCGGGACGGGGTGTGTGCGAGATGGAATGAGTGGGCGGGGCGGGGTGTGTGCGAGATGAATTGAGTGGGCGGGGTGTGTATGCGAGATGAAATGAGAGAGCGGTGTGTGTGTGTGCGAGATGAAATGAGTGGGCATTGTGTGTGTACGAGATGAAATGGGAGGGCAGTGTGTGTGCGAGATGGAATGAGTGGGCGGGGCGGGGTGTGTGTGCGAGATGAATTGAGTGGGCGGGGTGTGTATGCGAGATGAAATGAGAGGGCGGTGTATGTGTGCGAGATGAAATGAGAGGGCGGTGTGTGTGTACGAGATGGAATGAGTGGGCATGGCGGGGTGTGTGCAAGATGGAATAAGTGGGCGGGGCGGGGTGTGTGTGCAAGATGAATTGAGTGGGCGGGGTGTGTATGCGAGATGAATTGAGTGGGCGGGGGTGTGTGTGCAAGATGAATTGAGTGGGCGGGGTGGGGCGGGGTGTGTGTGCGAGATGAATTGAGTGGGCGGGGTGTGTGTGCGAGATGAATTGTGTGGGTGTGGTATGTATGCGAGATGAAATGAGAGGGCGGTGTGTGTGCAAGATGAAATGACAGGGCGGTGTGTGTGTACGAGATGAAATGAGAGGGCAGTGTGTGTGCGAGATGAAATGAGTGGGCGGGGCGGGGTGTGTGCGAGATGGAATGAGTGGGTGGGGTATTGTGCGAGATGAAATGAGTGGGCAGGGTGTGTGTGCGAGATGAAATAAGTGGGTGGGCGGGGTGTGTGCGAGATGAATTGAGTGGGCGGGGTGTGTATGCGAGATGAAATGAGAGGGCGGTGTGTGTGTGCGAGATGAAATGAGAGGGCGGTGTGTGTGTACGAGATGAAATGAGAGGGCAGTGTGTGTGCGAGATGAAATGAGTGTGCGGGGCGGGGTGTGTGCGAGATGGAATGAGTGGGTGGGCGGGGTGTGTGTGCGAGATGAAATGAGTTCGCGGGGTGTGTGTGCGAGATGAAATGAGTGGGCGGGGTGTGTGTGCGAGATGAAATGAGTGGGTGGGCAGGGTGTGTGCGAGATGAATTGAGTAGGCGGGGTGTGTATGCGAGATGAAATGAGAGGGCGGTGTGTGTGTGTGAGATGAAATGAGTGGGCGGTGTGTGTGCGAGATGAAATGAGTGGGTGGGCAGGGTGTGTGCGAGCTGAAGTGAGTAGGCGGGGTGTGTATGCGAGATGAAATGAGAGGGCGGTGTGTGTGTGTGAGATGAAATGAGTGGGCGGTGTGTGTGCGAGATGAAATGAGTGGGCAGGGTGTGTGTGCTAGATGAAATGAGTGGGCGGGCGGGGTGTGTGTGCGAGATGAATTGAGTGGGCGGGGTGTGTATGCGAGATGAAATGAGAGGGCGGTGTGTGTGTGCGAGATGAAATGAGAGGGCGGTGTGTGTGTACGAGATGAAATGAGAGGGCAGTGTGTGTGTGAGATGAAATGAGTAGGTGGTGTGTGTGTACGAGTTGAAATGAGAGGGCAGTGTGTGTGCGAGATGAATTGAGTGGGCGGGGCGGGGCGGGGTGTGTGCGAGATGGAATGAGTGGGCGGGGTGGGGTGTGTGTGCGAGATGAATTGAGTGGGCGGGGTGTGTATGCGAGATGAAATGAGAGGGTGGTGTGTGTGTGTGCGAGATGAAATGAGTGGGCGTTGTGTGTGTACGAGATGAAATGAGAGTGCAGTGTGTGTGCGAGATGAAATGAGTGGGCGGGCAGGGTGTGTGTGCGAGATGAATTGAGTGGGCGGGGTATGTATGCGAGATGAAATGAGATGGCGGTGTGTGTGCGATATGAAATGAGTAGGCGGTGTGTGTGTATGAGATGCAATGAGAGGGCAGTGTGTGTGCGAGATGAAATGAGTGGGCGGGCGGGGTGTGTGTGCGAGATGAATTGAGTGGGTGGTGTGTGTGTGCGAGATGAAATGAGAGGGTGGTGTGTGTACGAGATGAAATGAGAGGGCAGTGTGTGTGCGAGATGAAATGAGTGGGCGGGCGTGGTGTGTGCGAGATGGAATGAGTGGGCGGGACAGGGTGTGTGCGAGATGGAATGAGTGGGCGGGGCGGGGTGTGTGTGCGAGATGAATTGAGTGGGCGGGGTGTGTATGCGAGATGAAATGAGAGGGCGGTGTGTGTGTGCGAGATGAAATGAGTGGGCATTGTGTGTGTACGAGATGAAATGGGAGGGCAGTGTGTGTGCGAGATGGAATGAGTGGACGGGGCGGGGTGTGTGTGCGAGATGAATTGAGTGGGCGGGGTGTGTGTGCGAGATGAAATGAGAGGGCGGTGTGTGTGTACGAGATGGAATGAGTGGACATGGCGGGGTGTGTGCAAGATGGAATGAGTGGGCGGGGCGGGGTGTGTATGCGAGATGAATTGAGTGGGCGGGGTGTGTGTGCGAGATGAATTGAGTGGGCGGGGCGGGGCGGGGTGTGTGTGCGAGATGAATTGAGTGGGCGGGGTGTGTGTGCGAGATGAATTGAGTGGGTGTGGTATGTATGCGAGATGAAATGAGAGGGCGGTGTGTGTGTGCGAGATGAAATGAGAGGGCGGTGTGTGTTTACGAGATGGAATGAGTGGGCATGGCGGGGTGTGTGCAAGATGGAATGAGTGGGTGGGGCGGGGTGTGTGTGCAAGATGAATTGATTGGGCGGGGTGTGTATGCGAGATGAATTGAGTGGGCGGGGTGTGTGTGCAAGGTGAATTGAGTGGGCAGGGTGTGTATGCGAGATGAAATGAGAGGGCGGTGTGTGTGCGAGATGAAATGAGTGGACGGGCGGGGTGTGTGTGCGAGATGAATTGAGTGGGTGGGGTGTGTGTGCGAGATGAATTGAGTGGGCGAGGTGACATGAGAGGGTGGTGTGTGTGTGCGAGATGAAATGAGAGGGCAGTGTGTGTGCGAGATGAAATGAGTGGGTGGGCGGGGTGTGTGTGCGAGATGAATTGAGTGGGCGGGGTGTGTATGCGAGATGAAATGAGAGGGTGGTGTGTGTGTGCGAGATGAAATGAGAGGGTGGTGTGTGTGTGTGCGAGATGAAATGAGAGGGCGGTGTGTGTACGAGATGAAATGAGAGGGCAGTGTGTGTGCGAGATGAAATGAGTGGGCGGGTGTGGTGTGTGCGAGATGGAATGAGTGGGTGGGACGGGGTGTGTGCGCGAGATGGAATGAGTGGGTGGGGCGGGGTGTGTGTGCGAGATGAATTGAGTGGGCGGGGTGTGTATGCGAGATGAAATGAGAGGGCGGTGTGTGTGTGCGAGATGAAATGAGTGGGCATTGTGTGTGTACAAGATGAAATGGGAGGGCAGTGTGTGTGCGAGATGGAATGAGTGGACGGGGCGGGGTGTGTGTGCGAGATGAATTGAGTGGGCAGGGTGTGTGTGCGAGATGAAATGAGAGGGCGGTGTGTGTGCGAGATGAATTGAGTGGGCGGGGCGGGGCAGGGTGTGTGTGCGAGATGAATTGAGTGGGCGGGGTGTGTGTGCGAGATGAATTGAGTGGGTGTGGTATGTATGCGAGATGAATTGAGAGGGCGGTATGTGTGTGCGAGATGAAATGAGAGGGCGGTGGGTGTGTACGAGATGAAATGAGAGGGCAGTGTGTGTGCGAGATGAAATGCGTGGGCGGGGCGGGGTGTGTGCGAGATGGAATGAGTGGGTGGGCGGGGTGTGTGTGCGAGATGAAATGAGTGGGTGGGGTGTGTGTGCGAGATGAAATGAGTGGGCGGGGTGTGTGTGCGAGATGAAATGAGTGGGTGGGCGGGGTGTGTGTGAGATGAAATGCGAGGGCAGTGTGTGTGTGCGAGATGAAATGAGAGGGCAGTGTGTGTGTACGAGATGAAATAAGAGGCCAGTGTGTGTGCGAGATGAAATTAGTGGGCGGGGTGGGGTGTGTGCGAGATGGAATGAGTGGGCGCTGTGTGTGTGCGAGATGAAATGAGAGGGCAGTGTGTGTGTACGAGATGAAATGAGTGGGCGGGGTGTGTATGCGAGATGTAATGAGATGGCGGTGTGTGTGCGAGATGAAATGAGTGGGCGGTGTGTGTACGAGATGAAATGAGAGGGCAGTGTGTGTGCGCGAGATGAAGTGAGTGGGCGGGGCGGGGTGTGTGCGAGATGGAATGAGTGGGCGGGGCGGGGTGTGTGTGTGAGATGAATTGAGTGGGCGGTGTGTGTGTGTGTGAGATGAAATAAGAGGGCGGTGTGTGTGTATGAGATGAAAGAGGGCAGTGTGTGTGCGAGATGAAATGAGTGGGCGGGGGGGGGTGTGTGCGAGCTGGAATGAGTGGGCGGGGTGGGGTGTGTGTGCGAGATGAATTGAGTGGGCGGGGTGTGTTTGCGAGATGAAATGAGAGGGCGGTGTGTGTGTGTGCGAGATGAAATGAGTGGGCGGGGTGTGTATGCGAGATGAAATGAGAGGGCAGTGTGTGTGTACGAGATGAAATGAGAGGGCAGTGTGTGTGCAAGATGAAATTAGTGGTCGGGGCGGGGTGTGTGCAAGATGGAATGAGTGGGCGGGGCGGGGCAGGGTGTGTGTGCGAGATGAGAGGGTGGTGTGTGTGTGCGAGATGAAATGAGTGGGCGCTGTGTGTGTGCGAGATGAAATGTGTGGGCGGGGTGTGTGTGCTAGATGAAATGAGTGGGTGGGCGGGGTGTGTGCATGATGAATTGAGTGGGCGAGGTGTGTATGCGAGATGAAATGAGATGGCAGTGTGTGTGTGAGATGAAATGAGTGGGCAAGTGTGTGTGTATGAGATGAAATGAGAGGGCAGTGTGTGTGTGAGATGAAATGAGTGGGCGGGGCGGGGTGTGTGCGAGATGGAATGAGTGGGTGGGGCGGGGTGTGTGTGCTAGATGAAATGAGTGGGCGGGGTGTGTGTGCTAGATGAAATGAGTGGGCGGGCGGGGTGTGTGTGCGAGATGAATTGAGTGGGTGGGGTGTGTATGCGAGATGATATGAGATGGCGTTGTGTGTGCGAGATGAAATGAGTGGGCGGTGTGTGTGTACGAGATGAAATGAGAGGGCAGTGTGTGTGCGAGATGAAGTGAGTGGGCGGGGTGTATGCTAGATGGAATGAGTGGGCGGGGCGGGGTGTGTGTGTGAGATGAATTGAGTGGGCGGGGTGTGTATGCGAGATGAAATGAGAGGGCAGTGTGTGTGTGCGAGATGAAATGAGTGGGCGGTGTGTGTGTACGAGATGAAATGAGAGGGCGGGGTGTGTGCGAGATGAAATTAGTGGGCGGGGCGAGGTGTGTGTGCGAGATGAATTGAGTGGGCGGGGTGTGTGTTCGAGATGAAATGAGTGGGCAGGGTGTGTGTGCGAGATGAAATGAGTGGGCGGTGTGTGTGCGAGATGAAATGAGTGGGCGGGGCGAGGTGTGTGTGCGAGATGAATTGTGTGGGCGGGGTGTGTGTTCGAGATGAAATGAGTGGGCCGGGTGTGTGTGCGAGATGAAATGAGTGGGCGGTGTGTGTGCGAGATGAAATGAGTGGGCAGGGTGTGTGTGCTACATGAAATGAGTGGGCGGGAGGGGTGTGTGTGCAAGATGAATTGAGTGGGCGGGGCGGGGTGTGTGCGAGATGGAATGAGTGGGCGGGGCGGGGTGTGTGTGCGAGATGAATTGAGTGGGCGGGGTATGTATGCGAGATGAAATGAGAGGGCAGTGTGTGTGCGAGATGAAATGAGAGGGCGGTGTGTGTGTACGAGATGAAATGAGAGGGCAGTGTGTGTGCGAGATGAAATGAGTGGGTGGGGCGGGGTGTGCGAGATGGAATGAGTGGGTGGGGTGTGTATGCGAGATGAAATGCAAGGGCGGTGTGTGTGTGCGAGATGAAATGAGAGGGTGGTGTGTGTGTACGAGATGAAATGAGAGGGCAGTGTGTGTGCGAGATGAAATGAGTGGGCGGGGCGGGGTGTGTGCGAGATGGAATGAGTGGGCGGGGTGGGGTGTGTGTGCGAGATGAATTGAGTGGGCAGTGTGTGTGCAAGATGAAATGAGAGGGCGGTGTGTGTACGAGATGAAATGAGAGGGCAGTGTGTGTGCGAGATGAAATGAGTGGGTGGGGCGTGGTGTGTGCGAGATGGAATGAGTGGGCGGGACGGGGTGTGTGTGAGTTGGAATGAGTGGGCGGGGCGGGGTGTGTGTGCGAGATGAATTGAGTGGGCGGGGTGTGTATGCGAGATGAAATGAGAGGGCGGTGTGTGTGTGTGCGAGATGAAATGAGTGGGCATTGTGTGTGTACGAGATGAAATGGGAGGGCAGTGTGTGTGCGAGATGGAATGAGTGGGCGGGGCGGGGTGTGTGTGCGAGATGAAATGAGAGGGCGGTGTGTGTGTACGAGATGAAATGAGAGGGCAGTGTGTGTGCGAGATGAAATGAATGGGCGGGGCGGGGTGTGTGTGAGATGGAATGAGTGGGCGGGGTGGGGTGTGTGTGCGAGATGAATTGAGTGGGCGGGGTGTGTATGCGAGATGAAATGAGAGGGTGGTGTGTGTGTGTGCGAGATGAAATGAGTGGGCGTTGTGTGTGTGCGAGATGAAATGAATGGGCGGGCGGGGTGTGTGTGCGAGATGAATTGAGTGGGCGGGGTATGTATGCAAGATGAAATGAGAGGGCGTTGTGTGTGTGCGAGGTGAAATGAGAGGGCAGTGTGTGTGCGAGATGAAATGAGTGGGGGGTGTGTGTGTGTGCGAGATGAATTGAGTGGGGGGCGGAGTGTGTGTGCGAGATGAATTGAGTGGATGGGGTGTGTATGCAAGATGAAATGCGAGGGCGGTGTGTGTGTGCGAGATGAAATGAGAGGGCGGTGTGTGTGTACGAGATGAAATGAGAGGGCAGTGTGTGTGTGAGATGAAATGAGTGGGCGGGGCGGGGTGTGTGTGAGATGGAATGAGTGGGCGGGGTGGGGTGTGTGTGCGAGATGAATTGAGTGGGCGGGGTGTGTATGCGAGATGAAATGAGAGGGCGGTGTGTGTGTGTGCGAGATGAAATGAGTGGGCATTGTGTGTGTACGAGATGAAATGAGAGGGCAGTGTGTGTGCGAGATGAAATGAATGGGCGGGCGGGGTGTGTGTGCGAGATGAATTGAGTGGGCGGGGTATGTATGCGAGATGAAATGAGAGGGCGGTGTGTGTGTGCGAGATGAAATGAGAGGGCGGTGTGTGTGTACGAGATGAAATGAGAGGGCAGTGTGTGCGAGATGAAATGAGTGGGCGGGGCGGGGTGTGTGTGCGAGATGAAATGAGTGGGTGGGCGTGGTGTGTGTGAGATGAATTGAGTGGGCGGGGTGTGTATGCGAGATGAAATTAGAGGGCGGTGTGTGTTTGCGAGATGAAATGAGTGGGCGGTGTATGTGCGAGATGAAATGAGTGGGCAGGGTGTGTGTGCTAGATGAAATGAGTGGGCGGGCGGGGTGTGTGTGCGAGATGAATTGAGTGGGCAGGGTGTGTGTGCGAGATGAAATGAGATGGCGGTGTGTGTGCGAGATGAAATGAGTGGGCAGTGTGTGTGTACGAGATGAAATGAGAGGGCAGTGTGTGTGAGAGATGAAATGAGTGGGCGGGCGGGGTGTGTGTACGAGATGAATTGAGTGGGTGGGTGTGTGTTCGAGATGAATTGAGTGGGCGAGATGACATGAGAGGGCGGTGTGTGTGTGCGAGATGAAATGAGAGGGCAGTGTGTGTGCGTGATGAAATGAGTGGGTGGGCGGGGTGTGTGTGCGAGATGAATTGAGTGGGCGGGGTGTGTATGCGAGATGAAATGAGTAGGCGGTGTGTGTGTATGAGATGAAATGAGAGGGCAGTGTGTGTGCGAGATGAAATGAGTGGGCGGGGCGGGGTGTGTGCGAGATGGAATGAGTGGGTGGGCGGGGTGTGTATGCGAGATGAAATGAGATGGCGGTGTGTGTGCGAGATGAAATGAGTAGGCATTGTGTGTATATGAGATGAAATGAGAGGGCAGTGTGTGTGCGAGATGAATTGAGTGGGCGGGGTGTGTGTGCGAGATGAATTGAGTGGGTGGGGTATGCATGCGAGATGAAATGAGAGGGCGGTGTGTGTGTGCGAGATGAAATGAGAGGGCGGTGTGTGTGTACGAGATGAAATGAGAGGGCAGTGTGTGTGCGAGATGAAATGAGTGGGCGGGGCGGGGTGTGTGCGAGATGGAATGAGTGGGTGGGTGGGCGGGGTGTGTGTGCGAGATGAATTGAGTGGGCGGGGTGTGTATGCGAGATGAAATGAGAGGGTGGTGTGTGTGTGCGAGATGAAATGAGAGGGCGGTGTGTGTGTACGAGATGAAATGAGAGGGCAGTGTGTGTGCGAGATGAAATGAGTGGGCGGGGCGGGGTGTGTGCGAGATGGAATGAGTGGGTGGGCGGGGTGTGTGTGCGAGATGAAATGAGTGGGCGGGGTGTGTGTGCGAGATGAAATGAGTGGGCGGGGTGTGTGTGCGAGATGAAATCAGTGTGCGGTGTGTGTGCGAGATGAAATGAGTGGACAGGGTGTGTGTGCTAGATGAAATGAGTGGGCGGGCGGGGTGTGTGTGCGAGATGAATTGAGTGGGCGGGGTGTGTATGCGAGATGAAATGAGATGGCGGTGTGTGTGCGAGATGAAATGAGTAGGCGGTGTGTGTGTATGAGATGAAATGAGAGGGCAGTGTGTGTGCGAGATGAAATGAGTGAGCGGGGCGGGGTATGTGCGAGATGGAATGAGTGGGCGGGGCGGGGTGTGTGTGCGAGATGAATTGAGTGGGCGGGGTGTGTATGCAAGATGAAATGAGAGGACAGTGTGTGTGTACGAGATGATATGAGAGGGCAGTGTGTGTGCGAGATGAAATGAGTGGGGGGGCGGGGTGTGTGTGCGAGATGAATTGAGTGGGGGGCGGGGTGTGTGTGCGAGATGAATTGAGTGGATGGGGTGTGTATGCAAGATGAAATGCGAGGGCGGTGTGTGTGTGCGAGATGAAATGAGAGGGCGGTGTGTGTGTACGAGATGAAATGAGAGGGCAGTGTGTGTGTGAGATGAAATGAGTGGGCGGGGCGGGGTGTGTGTGAGATGGAATGAGTGGGCGGGGTGGGGTGTGTGTGCGAGATGAATTGAGTGGGCGGGGTGTGTATGCGAGATGAAATGAGAGGGCGGTGTGTGTGTGCGAGATGAAATGAGTGGGCATTGTGTGTGTACGAGATGAAATGAGAGGGCAGTGTGTGTGCGAGATGAAATGAATGGGCGGGCGGGGTGTGTGTGCGAGATGAATTGAGTGGGCGGGGTATGTATGCGAGATGAAATGAGAGGGCAGTGTGTGTGCGAGATGAAATGAGTGGGCGGGCGGGGTGTGTGTGCGAGATGAATTGAGTGGGCAGGGTATGTATGCGAGATGAAATGAGAGGGCAGTGTGTGTGCGAGATGAAATGAGAGGGCGGTGTGTGTGTACGAGATGAAATGAGAGGGCAGTGTGTGTGCGAGATGAAATGAGTGGGTGGGGCGGGGTGTGCGAGATGGAATGAGTGGGTGGGGTGTGTATGCGAGATGAAATGCAAGGGCGGTGTGTGTGTGCGAGATGAAATGAGAGGGCGGTGTGTGTGTACGAGATGAAATGAGAGGGCAGTGTGTGTGCGAGATGAAATGAGTGGGCGGGGCGGGGTGTGTGCGAGATGGAATGAGTGGGCGGGGTGGGGTGTGTGTGCGAGATGAATTGAGTGGGCAGTGTGTGTGCAAGATGAAATGAGAGGGCGGTGTGTGTACGAGATGAAATGAGAGGGCAGTGTGTGTGCGAGATGAAATGAGTGGGTGGGGCGTGGTGTGTGCGAGATGGAATGAGTGGGCGGGACGGGGTGTGTGTGAGTTGGAATGAGTGGGCGGGGCGGGGTGTGTGTGCGAGATGAATTGAGTGGGCGGGGTGTGTATGCGAGATGAAATGAGAGGGCGGTGTGTGTGTGTGCGAGATGAAATGAGTGGGCATTGTGTGTGTACGAGATGAAATGGGAGGGCAGTGTGTGTGCGAGATGGAATGAGTGGGCGGGGCGGGGTGTGTGTGCGAGATGAAATGAGAGGGCGGTGTGTGTGTACGAGATGAAATGAGAGGGCAGTGTGTGTGCGAGATGAAATGAATGGGCGGGGCGGGGTGTGTGTGAGATGGAATGAGTGGGCGGGGTGGGGTGTGTGTGCGAGATGAATTGAGTGGGCGGGGTGTGTATGCGAGATGAAATGAGAGGGTGGTGTGTGTGTGTGCGAGATGAAATGAGTGGGCGTTGTGTGTGTGCGAGATGAAATGAATGGGCGGGCGGGGTGTGTGTGCGAGATGAATTGAGTGGGCGGGGTATGTATGCAAGATGAAATGAGAGGGCGTTGTGTGTGTGCGAGGTGAAATGAGAGGGCAGTGTGTGTGCGAGATGAAATGAGTGGGGGGTGTGTGTGTGTGCGAGATGAATTGAGTGGGGGGCGGAGTGTGTGTGCGAGATGAATTGAGTGGATGGGGTGTGTATGCAAGATGAAATGCGAGGGTGGTGTGTGTGTGCGAGATGAAATGAGAGGGCGGTGTGTGTGTACGAGATGAAATGAGAGGGCAGTGTGTGTGTGAGATGAAATGCGTGGGCGGGGCGGGGTGTGTGTGAGATGGAATGAGTGGGCGGGGTGGGGTGTGTGTGCGAGATGAATTGAGTGGGCGGGGTGTGTATGCGAAATGAAATGAGAGGGCGGTGTGTGTGTGTGCGAGATGAAATGAGTGGGCATTGTGTGTGTACGAGATGAAATGAGAGGGCAGTGTGTGTGCGAGATGAAATGAATGGGCGGGCGGGGTGTGTGTGCGAGATGAATTGAGTGGGCGGGGTGTGTATGCGAGATGAAATGAGAGGGTGGTGTGTGTGTGTGAGATGAAATGAGAGGGTGGTGTGTGTGTGCGAGATGAAATGAGAGGGCGGTGTGTGTACGAGATGAAATGAGAGGGCAGTGTGTTTGCGAGATGAAATGAGTGGGTGGGGTGTGGTGTGTGCGAGATGGAATGAGTGGGCGGGACGGGGTGTGTGCGAGATGGAATGAGTGGGCGGGGCGGGGTGTGTGCGAGATGAATTGAGTGGGCGGGGTGTGTATGCGAGATGAAATGAGAGAGCGGTGTGTGTGTGTGCGAGATGAAATGAGTGGGCATTGTGTGTGTACGAGATGAAATGGGAGGGCAGTGTGTGTGCGAGATGGAATGAGTGGGCGGGGCGGGGTGTGTGTGCGAGATGAATTGAGTGGGCGGGGTGTGTATGCGAGATGAAATGAGAGGCCGGTGTATGTGTGCGAGATGAAATGAGAGGGCGGTGTGTGTGTACGAGATGGAATGAGTGGGCATGGCGGGGTGTGTGCAAGATGGAATAAGTGGGCGGGGCGGGGTGTGTGTGCAAGATGAATTGAGTGGGCGGGGTGTGTATGCGAGATGAATTGAGTGGGCGGGGGTGTGTGTGCAAGATGAATTGAGTGGGCGGGGCGGGGCGGGGTGTGTGTGCGAGATGAATTGAGTGGGCGGGGTGTGTGTGCGAGATGAATTGAGTGGGTGTGGTATGTATGCGAGATGAAATGAGAGGGCGGTGTGTGTGCAAGATGAAATGACAGGGCGGTGTGTGTGTACGAGATGAAATGAGAGGGCAGTGTGTGTGCGAGATGAAATGAGTGGGCGGGGCGGGGTGTGTGCGAGATGGAATGAGTGGGTGGGCGGGGTGTGTGTGCGAGATGAAATGAATGGGCGGGGTATTGTGCGAGATGAAATGAGTGGGCAGGGTGTGTGTGCGAGATGAAATAAGTGGGTGGGCGGGGTGTGTGCGAGATGAATTGAGTGGGCGGGGTGTGTATGCAAGATGAAATGAGAGGGCGGTGTGTGTGTGCGAGATGAAATGAGAGGGCGGTGTGTGTGTACGAGATGAAATGAGAGGGCAGTGTGTGTGCGAGATGAAATGAGTGGGCGGGGCGGGGTGTGTGCGAGATGGAATGAGTGGGTGGGCGGGGTGTGTGTGCGAGATGAAATGAGTTCGCGGGGTGTGTGTGCGAGATGAAATGAGTGGGCGGGGTGTGTGTGCGAGATGAAATGAGTGGGTGGGCAGGGTGTGTGCGAGATGAATTGAGTAGGCGGGGTGTGTATGCGAGATGAAATGAGAGGGCGGTGTGTGTGTGTGAGATGAAATGAGTGGGCGGTGTGTGTGCGAGATGAAATGAGTGGGTGGGCAGGGTGTGTGCGAGCTGAAGTGAGTAGGCGGGGTGTGTATGCGAGATGAAATGAGAGGGCGGTGTGTGTGTGTGAGATGAAATGAGTGGGCGGTGTGTGTGCGAGATGAAATGAGTGGGCAGGGTGTGTGTGCTAGATGAAATGAGTGGGCGGGCGGGGTGTGTGTGCGAGATGAATTGAGTGGGCGGGGTGTGTATGCGAGATGAAATGAGAGGGCGGTGTGTGTGTGCGAGATGAAATGAGAGGGCGGTGTGTGTGTACGAGATGAAATGAGAGGGCAGTGTGTGTGTGAGATGAAATGAGTAGGTGGTGTGTGTGTACGAGTTGAAATGAGAGGGCAGTGTGTGTGCGAGATGAATTGAGTGGGCGAGGCGGGGCGGGGTGTGTGCGAGATGGAATGAGTGGGCGGGGTGGGGTGTGTGTGCGAGATGAATTGAGTGGGCGGGGTGTGTATGCGAGATGAAATGAGAGGGTGGTGTGTGTGTGTGCGAGATGAAATGAGTGGGCGTTGTGTGTGTACGAGATGAAATGAGAGTGCAGTGTGTGTGCGAGATGAAATGAGTGGGCGGGCAGGGTGTGTGTGCGAGATGAATTGAGTGGGCGGGGTATGTATGCGAGATGAAATGAGATGGCGGTGTGTGTGCGATATGAAATGAGTAGGCGGTGTGTGTGTATGAGATGCAATGAGAGGGCAGTGTGTGTGCGAGATGAAATGAGTGGGCGGGCGGGGTGTGTGTGCGAGATGAATTGAGTGGGTGGTGTGTGTGTGCGAGATGAAATGAGAGGGTGGTGTGTGTACGAGATGAAATGAGAGGGCAGTGTGTGTGCGAGATGAAATGAGTGGGCGGGCGTGGTGTGTGCGAGATGGAATGAGTGGGCGGGACAGGGTGTGTGCGAGATGGAATGAGTGGGCGGGGCGGGGTGTGTGTGCGAGATGAATTGAGTGGGCGGGGTGTGTATGCGAGATGAAATGAGAGGGCGGTGTGTGTGTGCGAGATGAAATGAGTGGGCATTGTGTGTGTACGAGATGAAATGGGAGGGCAGTGTGTGTGCGAGATGGAATGAGTGGACGGGGCGGGGTGTGTGTGCGAGATGAATTGAGTGGGCGGGGTGTGTGTGCGAGATGAAATGAGAGGGCGGTGTGTGTGTACGAGATGGAATGAGTGGGCATGGCGGGGTGTGTGCAAGATGGAATGAGTGGGCGGGGCGGGGTGTGTATGCGAGATGAATTGAGTGGGCGGGGTGTGTGTGCGAGATGAATTGAGTGGGCGGGGCGGGGCGGGGTGTGTGTGCGAGATGAATTGAGTGGGCGGGGTGTGTGTGCGAGATGAATTGAGTGGGTGTGGTATGTATGCGAGATGAAATGAGAGGGCGGTGTGTGTGTGCGAGATGAAATGAGAGGGCGGTGTGTGTTTACGAGATGGAATGAGTGGGCATGGCGGGGTGTGTGCAAGATGGAATGAGTGGGTGGGGCGGGGTGTGTGTGCAAGATGAATTGATTGGGCGGGGTGTGTATGCGAGATGAATTGAGTGGGCGGGGTGTGTGTGCGAGATGAATTGAGTGGGCAGGGTGTGTATGCGAGATGAAATGAGAGGGCGGTGTGTGTGCGAGATGAAATGAGTGGACGGGCGGGGTGTGTGTGCGAGATGAATTGAGTGGGTGGGGTGTGTGTGCGAGATGAATTGAGTGGGCGAGGTGACATGAGAGGGTGGTGTGTGTGTGCGAGATGAAATGAGAGGGCAGTGTGTGTGCGAGATGAAATGAGTGGGTGGGCGGGGTGTGTGTGCGAGATGAATTGAGTGGGCGGGGTGTGTATGCGAGATGAAATGAGAGGGTGGTGTGTGTACGAGATGAAATGAGAGGGCAGTGTGTGTGCGAGATGAAATGAGTGGGCGGGACGGGGTGTGTGTGAGATGGAATGAGTGGGTGAGGCAGGGTGTGTGTGCGAGATGAATCGAGTGGGCGGGGTGTGTGTGCTAGATGAAATGAGTGGGCGGGCGGGGTGTGTGTGCGAGATGAATTGAGTGGGCGGGGTGTGTATCTGAGATGAAATGAGATGGCGGTGTATGTGCGAGATGAAATGAGTGGGCGGTGTGTGTGTACGAGATGAAATGGGAGGGCAGTGTGTGTGCGAGATGGAATGAGTGGGCGGGGCGGGGTGTGTGTGCGAGATGAATTGAGTGGGCGGGGTGTGTGTGCGCGAGATGAAATGAGAGGGCGGTGTGTGTGTACGAGATGGAATGAGTGGGCATGGCGGGGTGTGTGCAAGATGGAATGAGTGGGCGGGGCGGGGTGTGTGTGCAAGATGAATTGAGTGGGCAGGGTGTGTATGCGAGATGAATTGAGTGGGTGGGGTGTGTGTGCGAGATGAATTGAGTGGGTGGGGTGTGTATGCGAGATGAAATGAGAGGGCGGTGTGTGTGTGCGAGATGAAATGAGTGGGCGGTGTGTGTGTACGATATGAAATGAGAGGGCAGTGTGTGTGCAAGATGAAATGAGTGGACGGGCGGGGTGTGTGTGCGAGATGAATTGAGTGGGTGGGGTGTGTGTGCGAGATGAATTGAGTGGACGAGATGACATGAGAGGGCGGTGTGTGTGTGCGAGATGAAATGAGAGGGCAGTGTGTGTGCGAGATGAAATGAGTGGGTGGGCGGGGTGTGTGTGCGAGATGAATTGAGTGGGCGGGGTGTGTATGCGAGATGAAATGAGAGGGTGGTGTGTGTGTGCGAGATGAAATGAGAGGGTGGTGTGTGTGTGTGCGAGATGAAATGAGAGGGCGGTGTGTGTACGAGATGAAATGAGAGGGCAGTGTGTGTGCGAGATGAAATGAGTGGGCGGGTGTGGTGTGTGCGAGATGGAATGAGTGGGTGGGACGGGGTGTGTGCGCGAGATGGAATGAGTGGGTGGGGCGGGGTGTGTGTGCGAGATGAATTGAGTGGGCGGGGTGTGTATGCGAGATGAAATGAGAGGGCGGTGTGTGTGTGTGCGAGATGAAATGAGTGGGCATTGTGTGTGTACAAGATGAAATGGGAGGGCAGTGTGTGTGCGAGATGGAATGAGTGGACGGGGCGGGGTGTGTGTGCGAGATGAATTGAGTGGGCAGGGTGTGTGTGCGAGATGAAATGAGAGGGCGGTGTGTGTGCGAGATGAATTGAGTGGGCGGGGCGGGGCAGGGTGTGTGTGCGAGATGAATTGAGTGGGCGGGGTGTGTGTGCGAGATGAATTGAGTGGGTGTGGTATGTATGCGAGATGAATTGAGAGGGCGGTATGTGTGTGCGAGATGAAATGAGAGGGCGGTGGGTGTGTACGAGATGAAATGAGAGGGCAGTGTGTGTGCGAGATGAAATGCGTGGGCGGGGCGGGGTGTGTGCGAGATGGAATGAGTGGGTGGGCGGGGTGTGTGTGCGAGATGAAATGAGTGGGTGGGCGGGGTGTGTGTGCGAGATGAAATGAGTGGGCGGGGTGTGTGTGCGAGATGAAATGAGTGGGTGGGCGGGGTGTGTGTGAGATGAAATGCGAGGGCAGTGTGTGTGTGCGAGATGAAATGAGAGGGCAGTGTGTGTGTACGAGATGAAATAAGAGGCCAGTGTGTGTGCGAGATGAAATTAGTGGGCGGGGTGGGGTGTGTGCGAGATGGAATGAGTGGGCGCTGTGTGTGTGCGAGATGAAATGAGAGGGCAGTGTGTGTGCGCGAGATGAAGTGAGTGGGCGGGGCGGGGTGTGTGCGAGATGAATTGAGTGGGCGGGGTGTGTTTGCGAGATGAAATGAGAGGGCGGTGTGTGTGTGCGAGATGAAATGAGTGGGCGGGGTGTGTATGCGAGATGTAATGAGATGGCGGTGTGTGTGCGAGATGAAATGAGTGGGCGGTGTGTGTACGAGATGAAATGAGAGGGCAGTGTGTGTGCGCGAGATGAAGTGAGTGGGCGGGGCGGGGTGTGTGCGAGATGGAATGAGTGGGCGGGGCGGGGTGTGTGTGTGAGATGAATTGAGTGGGCGGTGTGTGTGTGTGTGAGATGAAATAAGAGGGCGGTGTGTGTGTATGAGATGAAAGAGGGCAGTGTGTGTGCGAGATGAAATGAGTGGGCGGGGGGGGGGGGTGTGTGCGAGCTGGAATGAGTGGGCGGGGTGGGGTGTGTGTGCGAGATGAATTGAGTGGGCGGGGTGTGTTTGCGAGATGAAATGAGAGGGCGGTGTGTGTGTGTGCGAGATGAAATGAGTGGGCGGGGTGTGTATGCGAGATGAAATGAGAGGGCAGTGTGTGTGTACGAGATGAAATGAGAGGGCAGTGTGTGTGCAAGATGAAATTAGTGGTCGGGGCGGGGTGTGTGCAAGATGGAATGAGTGGGCGGGGCGGGGCAGGGTGTGTGTGCGAGATGAGAGGGTGGTGTGTGTGTGCGAGATGAAATGAGTGGGCGCTGTGTGTGTGCGAGATGAAATGTGTGGGCGGGGTGTGTGTGCTAGATGAAATGAGTGGGTGGGCGGGGTGTGTGCATGATGAATTGAGTGGGCGGGGTGTGTATGCGAGATGAAATGAGATGGCAGTGTGTGTGTGAGATGAAATGAGTGGGCAAGTGTGTGTGTATGAGATGAAATGAGAGGGCAGTGTGTGTGTGAGATGAAATGAGTGGGCGGGGCGGGGTGTGTGCGAGATGGAATGAGTGGGTGGGGCGGGGTGTGTGTGCTAGATGAAATGAGTGGGCGGGGTGTGTGTGCTAGATGAAATGAGTGGGCGGGGTGTGTGTGCTAGATGAAATGAGTGGGCGGGCGGGGTGTGTGTGCGAGATGAATTGAGTGGGCGGGGTGTGTATGCGAGATGATATGAGATGGCGTTGTGTGTGCGAGATGAAATGAGTGGGCGGTGTGTGTGTACGAGATGAAATGAGAGGGCAGTGTGTGTGCGAGATGAAGTGAGTGGGCGGGGTGTATGCTAGATGGAATGAGTGGGCGGGGCGGGGTGTGTGTGTGAGATGAATTGAGTGGGCGGGGTGTGTATGCGAGATGAAATGAGAGGGCAGTGTGTGTGTGCGAGATGAAATGAGTGGGCGGTGTGTGTGTACGAGATGAAATGAGAGGGCGGGGTGTGTGCGAGATGAAATTAGTGGGCGGGGCGAGGTGTGTGTGCGAGATGAATTGAGTGGGCGGGGTGTGTGTTCGAGATGAAATGAGTGGGCAGGGTGTGTGTGCGAGATGAAATGAGTGGGCGGTGTGTGTGCGAGATGAAATGAGTGGGCGGGGCGAGGTGTGTGTGCGAGATGAATTGTGTGTGTTCGAGATGAAATGAGTGGGCCGGGTGTGTGTGCGAGATGAAATGAGTGGGCGGTGTGTGTGCGAGATGAAATGAGTGGGCAGGGTGTGTGTGCTACATGAAATGAGTGGGCGGGAGGGGTGTGTGTGCAAGATGAATTGAGTGGGCGGGGCGGGGTGTGTGCGAGATGGAATGAGTGGGCGGGGCGGGGTGTGTATGCGAGATGAATTGAGTGGGCGGGTTGTGTGTGCGAGATGAAATGAGTGGGCGTTGTGTGTGTGCAAGATGAAATGAGTGGGCGGTGTGTGTGCGAGATGAAATGAGTGGGCGGGAGGGGTGTGTGTGCGAGATGAATTGAGTGGGCGGGTTGTGTATGCGAGATGAAATGAGAGGGCGGTGTGTGTGTATGAGATGAAATGAGAGGGCAGTGTGTGTGCGAGATGAAATGAGTGGGCGCTGTGTGTGTGCGAGATGAAATGAGTGGGCGGCGTGTCTGTGCTAGATGAAATGAGTGGGCGGTGTGTGTGTACGAGATGAAATGAGAGGGCAGTGTGTGTGCGAGATGAAATGAGTGGGGGGGGGTGTGTGTGCGAGATGAAATGAGTGGGCGGGGTGTGTATGCGAGATGAAATGAGAGGGCAGTGTGTGTGTACGAGATGAAATGAGAGGGCAGTGTGTGTGCAAGATGAAATTAGTGGTCGGGCGGGGTGTGTGCAAGATGGAATGAGTGGGCGGGGCGGGGCAGGGTGTGTGTGCGAGATGAGAGGGTGGTGTGTGTGTGCGAGATGAAATGAGTGGGCGCTGTGTGTGTGCGAGATGAAATGTGTGGGCGGGGTGTGTGTGCTAGATGAAATGAGTGGGTGGGCGGGGTGTGTGCATGATGAATTGAGTGGGCGGGGTGTGTATGCGAGATGAAATGAGATGGCAGTGTGTGTGTGAGATGAAATGAGTGGGCAAGTGTGTGTGTATGAGATGAAATGAGAGGGCAGTGTGTGTGTGAGATGAAATGAGTGGGCGGGGCGGGGTGTGTGCGAGATGGAATGAGTGGGTGGGGCGGGGTGTGTGTGCTAGATGAAATGAGTGGGCGGGGTGTGTGTGCTAGATGAAATGAGTGGGCGGGCGGGGTGTGTGTGCGAGATGAATTGAGTGGGCGGGGTGTGTATGCGAGATGATATGAGATGGCGTTGTGTGTGCGAGATGAAATGAGTGGGCGGTGTGTGTGTACGAGATGAAATGAGAGGGCAGTGTGTGTGCGAGATGAAGTGAGTGGGCGGGGTGTATGCTAGATGGAATGAGTGGGCGGGGCGGGGTGTGTGTGTGAGATGAATTGAGTGGGCGGGGTGTGTATGCGAGATGAAATGAGAGGGCAGTGTGTGTGTGCGAGATGAAATGAGTGGGCGGTGTGTGTGTACGAGATGAAATGAGAGGGCGGGGTGTGTGCGAGATGAAATTAGTGGGCGGGGCGAGGTGTGTGTGCGAGATGAATTGAGTGGGCGGGGTGTGTGTTCGAGATGAAATGAGTGGGCAGGGTGTGTGTGCGAGATGAAATGAGTGGGCGGTGTGTGTGCGAGATGAAATGAGTGGGCGGGGCGAGGTGTGTGTGCGAGATGAATTGTGTGGGCGGGGTGTGTGTTCGAGATGAAATGAGTGGGCCGGGTGTGTGTGCGAGATGAAATGAGTGGGCGGTGTGTGTGCGAGATGAAATGAGTGGGCAGGGTGTGTGTGCTACATGAAATGAGTGGGCGGGAGGGGTGTGTGTGCAAGATGAATTGAGTGGGCGGGGCGGGGTGTGTGCGAGATGGAATGAGTGGGCGGGGCGGGGTGTGTATGCGAGATGAATTGAGTGGGCGGGTTGTGTGTGCGAGATGAAATGAGTGGGCGTTGTGTGTGTGCAAGATGAAATGAGTGGGCGGTGTGTGTGCGAGATGAAATGAGTGGGCGGGAGGGGTGTGTGTGCGAGATGAATTGAGTGGGCGGGTTGTGTATGCGAGATGAAATGAGAGGGCGGTGTGTGTGTATGAGATGAAATGAGAGGGCAGTGTGTGTGCGAGATGAAATGAGTGGGCGCTGTGTGTGTGCGAGATGAAATGAGTGGGCGGCGTGTCTGTGCTAGATGAAATGAGTGGGCGGTGTGTGTGTACGAGATGAAATGAGAGGGCAGTGTGTGTGCGAGATGAAATGAGTGGGGGGGGGTGTGTGTGTGCGAGATGAATTGAGTGGGCGGGGTGTGTATGCGAGATGAAATGCGAGGGCGGTGTGTGTGTGCGAGATGAAATGAGAGGGCGGTGTGTGTGTACGAGATGAAATGAGAGGGCAGTGTGTGTGCAAGATGAAATTAGTGGGCGAGGTGGGGTGTGTGCGAGATGGAATGAGTGGGCGGGGCGGGGTGTGTGTGCGAGATGAGATGGCGGTGTGTGTGCGAGATGAAATGAGTGGGCGGTGTGTGTACGAGATGAAATGAGAGGGCGGTGTGTGTGTACGAGATGAAATGAGAGGGCAGTGTGTGTGCGAGATGAAATGAGTGGGGGGGGTGTGCGAGATGAATTGAGTGGGCGGGGTGTGTATGCGAGATGAAATGCGAGGGCAGTGTGTGTGTGCGAGATGAAATGAGAGGGCGGTGTGTGTACGAGATGAAATGAGAGGGCAGTGTGTGTGCGAGATGGAATGAGTGGGCGGGGTGGGGTGTGTGTGCTAGATGAAATGAGTGGGCGGGGTGTGTGTGCTAGATGAAATGAGTGGGCGGGCGGGGTGTGTGTGCGAGATGAATTGAGTGGGCGGGGTGTGTATGCGAGATGAAATGAGATGGCGGTGTGTGTGCGAGATGAAATGAGTGGGCGGTGTGTGTACGAGATGAAATGAGAGGACGGTGTGTGTGTACGAGATGAAATGTGTGGGCGGGGTGTGTGTGCTAGATGAAATGAGTGGGTGGGCGGGGTGTGTGCATGATGAATTGAGTGGGCGGGGTGTGTATGCGAGATGAAATGAGATGGCAGTGTGTGTGTGAGATGAAATGAGTGGGCAAGTGTGTGTGTACGAGATGAAATGAGAGGGCAGTGTGTGTGTGAGATGAAATGAGTGGGCGGGGCGGGGTGTGTGCGAGATGGAATGAGTGGGTGGGGCGGGGTGTGTGTGCTAGATGAAATGAGTGGGCGGGGTGTGTGTGCTAGATGAAATGAGTGGGCGGGCGGGGTGTGTGTGCGAGATGAATTGAGTGGGCGGGGTGTGTATGTGAGATGATATGAGATGGCGTTGTGTGTGCGAGATGAAATGAGTGGGCGGTGTGTGTGTACGAGATGAAATGAGAGGGCAGTGTGTGTGCGAGATGAAGTGAGTGGGCGGGGTGTATGCTAGATGGAATGAGTGGGCGGGGCGGGGTGTGTGTGTGAGATGAATTGAGTGGGCGGGGTGTGTATGCGAGATGAAATGAGAGGGCAGTGTGTGTGTGCGAGATGAAATGAGTGGGCGGTGTGTGTGTACGAGATGAAATGAGAGGGCGGGGTGTGTGCGAGATGAAATTAGTGGGCGGGGCGAGGTGTGTGTGCGAGATGAATTGAGTGGGCGGGGTGTGTGTTCGAGATGAAATGAGTGGGCCGGGTGTGTGTGCGAGATGAAATGAGTGGGCGGTGTGTGTGCGAGATGAAATGAATGGGCAGGGTGTGTGTGCTACATGAAATGAGTGGGCGGGAGGGGTGTGTATGCAAGATGAATTGAGTGGGCGGGGCGGGGTGTGTGCGAGATGAAATGAGTGGGCGGGGCGGGGTGTGTATGCGAGATGAATTGAGTGGGCGGGTTGTGTGTGCGAGATGAAATGAGTGGGCGTTGTGTGTGTACGAGATGAAATGAGAGGGCAGTGTGTGTGCGAGATGAAATGAGTGGGCGGGCGGGGTGTGTGTGCGAGATGAATTGAGTGGACGGGGTATGTATGCGAGATGAATTGTGAGGGCGGTGTGTGTGCGAGGTGAAATGAGAGGGTGGTGTGTGTGTACGAGATGAAATGAGAGGGCAGTGTGTGTGCGAGATGAAATGAGTGGGAGGGGGGGGTGTGTGCGAGATGGAATGACTGGGTGGGGCGGGGTGTGTGTGCGAGATGAAATGAGTGGGCGGGGTGTGTATGCGAGATGAAATGAGAGGGCGGTATGTGTGTGCAAGATGAAATGAGTGGGCGGTGTGTGTGCGAGATGAAATGAGTGGGCGGGAGGGGGGTGTGTGCGAGATGAATTGAGTGGGCGGGTTGTGTATGCGAGATGAAATGAGAGGGCGGTGTGTGTGTACGAGATGAAATGAGAGGGCAGTGTGTGTGCGAGATGAAATGAGTGGGCGCTGTGTGTGTGCGAGATGAAATGAGTGGGCGGCGTGTCTGTGCTAGATGAAATGAGTGGGCGGTGTGTGTGTACGAGATGAAATGAGAGGGCAGTGTGTGTGCGAGATGAAATGAGTGGGGGGGGGGCGGGGTGTGTGTGCGAGATGAATTGAGTGGGCGGGGTGTGTATGCGAGATGAAATGCGAGGGCGGTGTGTGTGTGCGAGATGAAATGAGAGGGCGGTGTGTGTGTACGAGATGAAATGAGAGGGCAGTGTGTGTGCAAGATGAAATTAGTGGGCGGGGTGGGGTGTGTGCGAGATGGAATGAGTGGGCGGGGCGGGGTGTGTGTGCGAGATGAGAGGGTGGTGTGTGTGCGAGATGAAATGAGTGGGCGGGGTGTGTGTGCGAGATGAATTGAGTGGGCGGGGTGTGTATGCGAGATGAAATGAGATGGCGGTGTGTGTGCGAGATGAAATGAGTGGGCGGTGTGTGTACGAGATGAAATGAGAGGGCGGTGTGTGTGTACGAGATGAAATGAGAGGGCAGTGTGTGTGCGAGATGAAATGAGTGGGGGGGGTGTGCGAGATGAATTGAGTGGGCGGGGTGTGTATGCGAGATGAAATGCGAGGGCAGTGTGTGTGTGCGAGATGAAATGAGAGGGCGGTGTGTGTGTACAAGATGAAATGAGAGGGCAGTGTGTGTGCGAGATGGAATGAGTGGGCGGGGTGGGGTGTGTGCGAGATGGAATGAGTGGGCGCTGTGTGTATGCGAGATGAAATGTGTGGGCGGGGTGTGCGTGCTAGATGAAATGAGTGGGTGGCGGGGTGTGTGTGCGAGATGAATTGAGTGGGCGGGGTGTGTATGCGAGATGAAATGAGATGGCGGTGTGTGTGCGAGATGAAATGAGTGGGCAGTGTGTGTGTACGAGATGAAATGAGAGGGCAGTGTGTGTGCGAGATGAAATGAGTGGGCGGGGCAGGGTGTGTGGGAGATGGAATGAGTGGGTGGGGCGGGGTGTGTGTGCTAGATGAAATGAGTGGGCGGGGTGTGTGTGCTAGATGAAATGAGTGGGCGGGCGGGGTGTGTGTGCGAGATGAATTGAGTGGGCGGGGTGTGTATGCGAGATGAAATGAGATGGCGGTGTGTGTGCGAGATGAAATGAGTGGGCGGTGTGTGTACGAGATGAAATGAGAGGGCAGTGTGTGTGCGAGATGAAATGAGTTGGGGGGGCGGGGTGTGTGTGCGAGATGAATTGAGTGGGCGGGGTGTGTATGCGAGATGAATTGAGTGGGTGGGGTGTGTATGCGAGATGAAATGCGAGGGCAGTGTGTGTGTGCGAGATGAAATGAGAGGGCGGTGTGTGTGTACGAGATGAAATGAGAGGGCAGTGTGTGTGCGAGATGAAATTAGTGGGCGGGGTGGGGTGTGTGTGAGATGGAATGAGTGGGCGCTGTGTGTATGCGAGATGAAGTGTGTGGGCGGGGTGTGTGTGCTAGATGAAATGAGTGGGTGGCGGGGTGTGTGTGCGAGATGAATTGAGTGGGCGGGGTGTGTATGCGAGATGAAATGAGATGGCGGTGTGAGTGCGAGATGAAATGAGATGGCGGTGTGAGTGCGAGATGAAATGAGTGGGCAGTGTGTGTGTACGAGATGAAATGAGAGGGCAGTGTGTGTGCGAGATGAAATGAGTGGGCGGGGCAGGGTGTGTGCGAGATGGAATGAGTGGGTGGGGCGGGGTGTGTGTGCTAGATGAAATGAGTGGGCGGGGTGTGTGTGCTAGATGAAATGAGTGGGCGGGCGGGGTGTGTGTGCGAGATGAATTGAGTGGGCGGGGTGTGTATGCGAGATGAAATGAGATGGCGGTGTGTGTGCGAGATGAAATGAGTGGGCGGTGTGTGTACGAGATGAAATGAGAGGGCAGTGTGTGTGCGCGAGATGAAGTGAGTGGGCGGGGCGGGGTGTGTGCGAGATGGAATGAGTGGGCGGGGCGGGGTGTGTGTGAGATGAATTGAGTGGGCGGTGTGTGTGTACGAGATGAAATGAGAGGGCAGTGTGTGTGCGAGATGAAATGAGTGGGAGGGGCGGGGTGTGTGCGAGATGGAATGAGTGGGTGGGGCGGGGTGTGTGTGCGAGATGAAATGAGTGGGCAGGGTGTGTATGTGAGATGAAATGAGAGGGCGGTATGTGTGTGCAAGATGAAATGAGTGGGCGGTGTGTGTGCGAGATGAAATGAGTGGGCGGGAGGGGTGTGTGTGTGAGATGAATTGAGTGGGCGGGTTGTGTATGCGAGATGAAATGAGAGGGCGGTGTGTGTGTACGAGATGAAATGAGAGGGCAGTGTGTGTGCAAGATGAAATGAGTGGGCGCTGTGTGTGTGCGAGATGAAATGAGTGGGTGGGGTGTCTGTGCTAGATGAAATGAGTGGGCGGGCGGGGTGTGTGTGCGAGATGAATTGAGTGGGCAGGGTGTGTATGCGAGATGAAATGAGATGGCGGTGTGTGTGCGAGATGAAATGAGTGGGCAGTGTGTCTGTACGAGATGAAATGAGAAGGCAGTGTGTGTGCGAGATGAAATGAGTGGGCGCTGTGTGTGTGCGAGATGAAATGTGTGGGCGGGGTGTGTGTGCTAGATGAAATGAGTGGGTGGGCGGGGTGTGTGTACGAGATGAAATGAGAGGGCAGTGTGTGTGCGAGATGAAGTGAGTGGGCGGGGTGTATGCTAGATGGAATGAGTGGGCGGGGCAGGGTGTGTGTGTGTGAGATGAATTGAGTGGGCGGGGTGTGTATGCGAGATGAAATGAGAGGGCAGTGTGTGTGTGCGAGATGAAATGAGTGGGCGGTGTGTGTGTACGAGATGAAATGAGAGGGCAGTGTGTGTGCGAGATGAAATGAGTAGGGGGGCGGGGTGTGTGTGCGAGATGAATTGAGTGGGCGGTGTGTGTGCGAGATGAAATTAGTGGGCGGGGCGGGGTGTGTGTGCGAGATGAATTGCGTGGGCGCGGTGTGTGTGCGAGATGAAATGAGTGGGCAGGGTGTGTGTGCTATATGAAATGAGTGGGCGGGAGGGGTGTGTGTGCAAGATGAATTGAGTGGGCAGGGCGGGTTGTGTGCGAGATGGAATGAGTGGGCGGGGCGGGGTGTGTGTGCGAGATGAAATGAGATGGCGGTGTGTGTGCGAGATGAAATGAGTGGGCAGTGTGTGTGTACGAGACGAAATGAGAGGGCAGTGTGTGTGCGAGATGAAATGAGTGGGCGGGGCGGGGTATGTGCGAGATGGAATGAGTGGGTGGGGCGGGGTGTGTGTGCTAGATGAAATGAGTGGGCGGGGTGTGTGTGCTAGATGAAATGAGTGGACGGGCGGGGTGTGTGTGCGAGATGAATTGAGTGGACAGGGTGTGTGTGCTAGATGAAATGAGTGGGCGGGCAGGGTGTGTGTGCGAGATGAATTGAGTGGGCGGGGTGTGTATGCGAGATGAAATGAGATGGCGGTGTGTGTGCGAGATGAAATGAGTGGGCGGTGTGTGTGTACGAGATGAAATGAGAGGGCAGTGTGTGTGCGAGATGAAGTGAGTGGGCGGGGTATATGCTAGATGGAATGAGTGGGCGGGGCGGGGTGTGTGTGTAAGATGAATTGAGTGGGCGGGGTGTGTATGCATGATGAAATGAGAGGGCAGTGTGTGTGTGCGAGATGAAATGAGTGGGCTGTATGTGTGTACGAGATGAAATGAGAGGGCAGTGTGTGTGCGAGATGAAATGAGTAGGGGGCGGGGTGTGTGTGCGAGATGAATTGAGTGGGCGGGGTGTGTATGCGAGATGAATTGCGAGGGCCGTGTGTGTGTGCGAGATGAAATGAGAGGGCGATGTGTGTGCGAGATGAAATTAGTGTGTGGGGCGGGGTGTGTGTGCGAGATGAATTGAGTGGGCGGGGTGTGTGTTCAAGATGAAATGAGTGGGCAGGGTGTGTGTGCGAGATGAAATGAGTGGGCGGTGTGTGTGCGAGATGAAATGAGTGGTAGGGGTGTGTGTGCGAGATGAAAGGAGTGGGTGGGCGGGGTGTGTGTGAGATGAATTGAGTGGGCGGGGTGTGTATGCAAGATGAAATGAGAGGGCGGTGTGTGTGTGTGAGATGAAATGAGAGGGCGGTGTGTGTGTACGAGATGAAATAAGAGGGCAGTGTGTGTGCGAGATGAAATGAGTGGGCGGGGCGGGGTGTGTGCGAGATGAAATGAGTGGGCGGGGTGTGTATGCAAGATGAATTGAGTGGCCGGGGTGTGTGTGCGAGATGAATTGAGTGGGCGGGGCGGGGTGTGTGTGCGAGATGAATTGAGTGGGCGGGGTGTGTGTGTGAGATGAATTGAGTGGGCGGGGTGCGAGATGAAATGAGAGGGCAGTGTGTGTGCGAGATGGAATGAGTGGGCTGTGTGTGTGTACGAGATGAAATGAAAGGGCAGTGTGTGTATGCGAGATGAAATGAGAGGGCGGTGTGCGAGATGAAATGAGTGGGCGGTGTGTGTGTACGAGATGAAATGAGAGGGCAGTGTGTGTGCGAGATGAAATGAGTGGGGGGGCGGGGTGTGTGTGCGAGATGAATTGAGTGGGCGGGGTGTGTATGCGAGATGAAATGCAAGGGCGGTGTGTGTGTGCGAGATGAAATGAGATGGCGGTGTGTGTGCGAGATGAAATGAGTGGGCGGTGTTTGTGTACGAGATGAAATTAGAGGGCAGTGTGTGTGCGAGATGAAGTGAGTGGGCGGGGTGTATGCTAGATGGAATGAGTGGGCGGGGCGGGGTGTGTGTGTGAGATGAATTGAGTGGGCGGGGTGTGTATGCGAGATGAAATGAGAGGGCGGGGTGTGTGTGTGAGATGAATTGAGTGGGCGGGGTGTGTATGCGAGATGAAATGAGAGGGCGGTGTGTGTGCGAGATGAAATTAGTGTGCGGGGCGGGGTGTGTGTGCGAGATGAATTGAGTGGGCGGGGTGTGTGTTCGAGATGAAATGAGTGGGCAGGGTGTGTGTGCGAGATGAAATGAGTGGGCGGTGTGTGTGCGAGATGAAATGAGTGGTAGGGGTGTGTGTGCGAGATGAAAGGAGTGGGTGGGTGGGGTGTGTGTGAGATGAATTGAGTGGGCGGGGTGTGTATGCAAGATGAAATGAGAGGGCGGTGTGTGTGTGTGAGATGAAATGAGAGGGCGGTGTGTGTGTACGAGATGAAATAAGAGGGCAGTGTGTGTGCGAGATGAAATGAGTGGGCGGGGCGGGGTGTGTGCGAGATGAAATGAGTGGGCGGGGTGTGTATGCAAGATGAATTGAGTGGGCGGGGTGTGTGTGCGAGATGAATTGAGTGGGCGGGGCGGGGTGTGTGTGCGAGATGAATTGAGTGGGCGGGGTGTGTGTGTGAGATGAATTGAGTGGGCGGGGTGCGAGATGAAATGAGAGGGCAGTGTGTGTGCGAGATGGAATGAGTGGGCGGTGTGTGTGTATGCGAGATGAAATGAGAGGGCGGTGTGCGAGATGAAATGAGTGGGCGATGTGTGTACGAGATGAAATGAGTGGGCGGTGTGTGTGTACGAGATGAAATGAGAGGGCAGTGTGTGTGCAAGATGAAATTAGTGGGCGGGGCGGGGTGTGTGGGAGATGGAATGAGTGGGCGGGACGGGGTGTGTGTGCGAGATGAGAGGGTGGTGTGTGTGTGCGAGATGAAATGAGTGGGTGCTGTGTGTGTGCGAGATGAAATGTGTGGGCGGGGTGTGTGTGCTAGATGAAATGAGTGGGTGGGTGGGGTGTGTGTGCGAGATGAATTGAGTGGGCAGGGTGTGTATGCGAGATGAAATGAGATGGCGGTGTGTGCGAGATGAAATGAGTGGGCAGTGTGTGTGTACGAGACGAAATGAGAGGGCAGTGTGTGTGCGAGATGAAATGAGTGGGCGGGGCGGGGTGTGTGCGAGATGGAATGAGTGCGTGGGGCGGGGTGTGTGTGCTAGATGAAATGAGTGGGCGGGGTGTGTGTGCTAGATGAAATGAGTGGACGGGCGGGGTGTGTGTGCGAGATGAAATGAGTGGGCAGTGTGTCTGTACGAGATGAAATGAGAAGGCAGTGTGTGTGCGAGATGAAATGAGTGGGCGCTGTGTGTGTGCGAGATGAAATGTGTGGGCGGGGTGTGTGTGCTAGATGAAATGAGTGGGTGGGCGGGGTGTGTGTACGAGATGAAATGAGAGGGCAGTGTGTGTGCGAGATGAAGTGAGTGGGCGGGGTGTATGCTAGATGGAATGAGTGGGCGGGGCAGGGTGTGTGTGTGTGAGATGAATTGAGTGGGCGGGGTGTGTATGCGAGATGAAATGAGAGGGCAGTGTGTGTGTGCGAGATGAAATGAGTGGGCGGTGTGTGTGTACGAGATGAAATGAGAGGGCAGTGTGTGTGCGAGATGAAATGAGTAGGGGGGCGGGGTGTGTGTGCGAGATGAATTGAGTGGGCGGTGTGTGTGCGAGATGAAATTAGTGGGCGGGGCGGGGTGTGTGTGCGAGATGAATTGCGTGGGCGCGGTGTGTGCGAGATGAAATGAGTGGGCAGGGTGTGTGTGCTATATGAAATGAGTGGGCGGGAGGGGTGTGTGTGCAAGATGAATTGAGTGGGCAGGGCGGGTTGTGTGCGAGATGGAATGAGTGGGCGGGGCGGGGTGTGTGTGCGAGATGAAATGAGATGGCGGTGTGTGTGCGAGATGAAATGAGTGGGCAGTGTGTGTGTACGAGACGAAATGAGAGGGCAGTGTGTGTGCGAGATGAAATGAGTGGGCGGGGCGGGGTATGTGCGAGATGGAATGAGTGGGTGGGGCGGGGTGTGTGTGCTAGATGAAATGAGTGGGCGGGGTGTGTGTGCTAGATGAAATGAGTGGACGGGCGGGGTGTGTGTGCGAGATGAATTGAGTGGACAGGGTGTGTGTGCTAGATGAAATGAGTGGGCGGGCAGGGTGTGTGTGCGAGATGAATTGAGTGGGCGGGGTGTGTATGCGAGATGAAATGAGATGGCGGTGTGTGTGCGAGATGAAATGAGTGGGCGGTGTGTGTGTACGAGATGAAATGAGAGGGCAGTGTGTGTGCGAGATGAAGTGAGTGGGCGGGGTATATGCTAGATGGAATGAGTGGGCGGGGCGGGGTGTGTGTGTAAGATGAATTGAGTGGGCGGGGTGTGTATGCATGATGAAATGAGAGGGCAGTGTGTGTGTGCGAGATGAAATGAGTGGGCTGTATGTGTGTACGAGATGAAATGAGAGGGCAGTGTGTGTGCGAGATGAAATGAGTAGGGGGCGGGGTGTGTGTGCGAGATGAATTGAGTGGGCGGGGTGTGTATGCGAGATGAATTGCGAGGGCCGTGTGTGTGTGCGAGATGAAATGAGAGGGCGATGTGTGTGCGAGATGAAATTAGTGTGTGGGGCGGGGTGTGTGTGCGAGATGAATTGAGTGGGCGGGGTGTGTGTTCAAGATGAAATGAGTGGGCAGGGTGTGTGTGCGAGATGAAATGAGTGGGCGGTGTGTGTGCGAGATGAAATGAGTGGTAGGGGTGTGTGTGCGAGATGAAAGGAGTGGGTGGGCGGGGTGTGTGTGAGATGAATTGAGTGGGCGGGGTGTGTATGCAAGATGAAATGAGAGGGCGGTGTGTGTGTGTGAGATGAAATGAGAGGGCGGTGTGTGTGTACGAGATGAAATAAGAGGGCAGTGTGTGTGCGAGATGAAATGAGTGGGCGGGGCGGGGTGTGTGCGAGATGAAATGAGTGGGCGGGGTGTGTATGCAAGATGAATTGAGTGGCCGGGGTGTGTGTGCGAGATGAATTGAGTGGGCGGGGCGGGGTGTGTGTGCGAGATGAATTGAGTGGGCGGGGTGTGTGTGTGAGATGAATTGAGTGGGCGGGGTGCGAGATGAAATGAGAGGGCAGTGTGTGTGCGAGATGGAATGAGTGGGCTGTGTGTGTGTACGAGATGAAATGAAAGGGCAGTGTGTGTATGCGAGATGAAATGAGAGGGCGGTGTGCGAGATGAAATGAGTGGGCGGTGTGTGTGTACGAGATGAAATGAGAGGGCAGTGTGTGTGCGAGATGAAATGAGTGGGGGGGCGGGGTGTGTGTGCGAGATGAATTGAGTGGGCGGGGTGTGTATGCGAGATGAAATGCAAGGGCGGTGTGTGTGTGCGAGATGAAATGAGATGGCGGTGTGTGTGCGAGATGAAATGAGTGGGCGGTGTTTGTGTACGAGATGAAATTAGAGGGCAGTGTGTGTGCGAGATGAAGTGAGTGGGCGGGGTGTATGCTAGATGGAATGAGTGGGCGGGGCGGGGTGTGTGTGTGAGATGAATTGAGTGGGCGGGGTGTGTATGCGAGATGAAATGAGAGGGCGGGGTGTGTGTGTGAGATGAATTGAGTGGGCGGGGTGTGTATGCGAGATGAAATGAGAGGGCGGTGTGTGTGCGAGATGAAATTAGTGTGCGGGGCGGGGTGTGTGTGCGAGATGAATTGAGTGGGCGGGGTGTGTGTTCGAGATGAAATGAGTGGGCAGGGTGTGTGTGCGAGATGAAATGAGTGGGCGGTGTGTGTGCGAGATGAAATGAGTGGTAGGGGTGTGTGTGCGAGATGAAAGGAGTGGGTGGGTGGGGTGTGTGTGAGATGAATTGAGTGGGCGGGGTGTGTATGCAAGATGAAATGAGAGGGCGGTGTGTGTGTGTGAGATGAAATGAGAGGGCGGTGTGTGTGTACGAGATGAAATAAGAGGGCAGTGTGTGTGCGAGATGAAATGAGTGGGCGGGGCGGGGTGTGTGCGAGATGAAATGAGTGGGCGGGGTGTGTATGCAAGATGAATTGAGTGGGCGGGGTGTGTGTGCGAGATGAATTGAGTGGGCGGGGCGGGGTGTGTGTGCGAGATGAATTGAGTGGGCGGGGTGTGTGTGTGAGATGAATTGAGTGGGCGGGGTGCGAGATGAAATGAGAGGGCAGTGTGTGTGCGAGATGGAATGAGTGGGCGGTGTGTGTGTATGCGAGATGAAATGAGAGGGCGGTGTGCGAGATGAAATGAGTGGGCGATGTGTGTACGAGATGAAATGAGTGGGCGGTGTGTGTGTACGAGATGAAATGAGAGGGCAGTGTGTGTGCAAGATGAAATTAGTGGGCGGGGCGGGGTGTGTGGGAGATGGAATGAGTGGGCGGGACGGGGTGTGTGTGCGAGATGAGAGGGTGGTGTGTGTGTGCGAGATGAAATGAGTGGGTGCTGTGTGTGTGCGAGATGAAATGTGTGGGCGGGGTGTGTGTGCTAGATGAAATGAGTGGGTGGGTGGGGTGTGTGTGCGAGATGAATTGAGTGGGCAGGGTGTGTATGCGAGATGAAATGAGATGGCGGTGTGTGCGAGATGAAATGAGTGGGCAGTGTGTGTGTACGAGACGAAATGAGAGGGCAGTGTGTGTGCGAGATGAAATGAGTGGGCGGGGCGGGGTGTGTGCGAGATGGAATGAGTGCGTGGGGCGGGGTGTGTGTGCTAGATGAAATGAGTGGGCGGGGTGTGTGTGCTAGATGAAATGAGTGGACGGGCGGGGTGTGTGTGCGAGATGAATTGAGTGGGCGGGGTGTGTATGCGAGATGAAATGAGATGGCGGTGTGTGTGCGAGATGAAATGAGTGGGCAGTGTGTGTGTACGAGATGAAATGAGAGGGCAGTGTGTGTGCGCGAGATGAAGTGAGTGGACAGGGTGTGTGTGCTAGATGAAATGAGTGGGCGGGCGGGGTGTGTGTGCGAGATGAATTGAGTGGGCGGGGTGTGTATGCGAGATGAAATGAGATGGCGGTGTGTGTGCGAGATGAAATGAGTGGGCGGTGTGTGTGTACGAGATGAAATGAGAGGGCAGTGTGTGTGCGAGATGAAGTGAGTGGGTGGGGTGTATGCTAGATGGAATGAGTGGGCAGGGCGGGGTGTGTGTGTGAGATGAATTGAGTGGGCGGGGTGTGTATGCGAGATGAAATGAGAGGGCAGTGTGTGTGTGCGAGATGAAATGAGTGGGCTGTATGTGTGTACGAGATGAAATGAGAGGGCAGTGTGTGTGCGAGATGAAATGAGTAGGGGGCGGGGTGTGTGTGCGAGATGAATTGAGTCGGCGGGGTGTGTATGCGAGATGAATTGCGAGGGCCGTGTGTGTGTGCGAGATGAAATGAGAGGGTGGTGTGTGTGCGAGATGAAATGAGTGGGCAGGGTGTGTGTGCGAGATGAAATGAGTGGGCGGTGTGTGTGCGAGATGAAATGAGTGGTAGGGGTGTGTGTGCGAGATGAAAGGAGTGGGTGGGCGGGGTGTGTGTGTGAGATGAATTGAGTGGGCGGGGTGTGTATGCAAGATGAAATGAGAGGGCGGTGTGTGTGTGTGAGATGAAATGAGAGGGCGGTGTGTGTGTATGAGATGAAATAAGAGGGCAGTGTGTGTGCGAGATGAAATGAGTGGGCGGGGCGGGGTGTGTGCGAGATGAAATGAGTGGGCGGGGTGTGTATGCAAGATGAATTGACTGGCCGGGGGGGGTGTGTGCGAGATGAATTGAGTGGGCGGGGCGGGGTGTGTGTGCGAGATGAATTGAGTGGGCGGGGTGTGTGTTCGAGATGAAATGAGTGGGCGGTGTGTGTGCGAGATGAAATGAGTGGGCAGTGTGTGTGTACGAGATGAAATGAGAGGGCAGTGTGTGTGAGAGATGAAATGAGTGGGCGGGGCGGGGTGTGTGCGAGATGGAATGAGTGGGTGGGGCGGGGTATGTGTGCTAGATGAAATGAGTGGGCGGGGTGTGTGTGCTAGATGAAATGAGTGGGCAGGCGAGGTGTGTGTGCAAGATGAATTGAGTGGGCGGGGTGTGTATGCGAGATGAAATGAGATGGCGGTGTGTGTGCGAGATGAAATGAGTGGGCGGTGTGTGTGTACGAGATGAAATGAGAGGGCAGTGTGTGTGCGAGATGAAGTGAGTGGGCGGGGCGGGGTGTGTGTGCGAGATGAATTGAGTGGGCGGGGTGTGTGTTCGAGATGAAATGAGTGGGCGGTGTGTGTGCGAGATGAAATGAGTGGTAGGGGTGTGTGTGCGAGATGAAAGGAGTGGGTGGGCGGGGTGTGTGTGAGATGAATTGAGTGGGCGGGGTGTGTATGCAAGATGAAATGAGAGGGCGGTGTGTGTGTGTGAGGTGAAATGAGAGGGCGGTGTGTGTGTACGAGATGAAATAAGAGGGCAGTGTGTGTGCGAGATGAAATGAGTGGGCGGGGCGGGGTGTGTGCGAGATGAAATGAGTGGGCGGGGTGTGTATGCAAGATGAATTGAGTGGCCGGGGTGTGTGTGCGAGATGAATTGAGTGGGCGGGGCGGGGTGTGTGTGCGAGATGAATTGAGTGGGCGGGGTGTGTGTGTGAGATGAATTGAGTGGGCGGGGTGCGAGATGAAATGAGAGGGCAGTGTGTGTGCGAGATGGAATGAGTGGGCGGTGTGTGTGTACGAGATGAAATGAGAGGGCAGTGTGTGTATGCGAGATGAAATGAGAGGGCAGTGTGCGAGATGAAATGAGTGGGCGGTGTGTGTGTACGAGATGAAATGAGAGGGCAGTGTGTGTTCGAGATGAAATGAGTGGGGGGGCGGGGTGTGTGTGCGAGATGAATTGAGTGGGGGTGTGTGTATGCGACATGAAATGCGAGGGCGGTGTGTGTGTGCGAGATGAAATGAGAGGGCGGTGTGTGTACGAGATAAAATGAGAGGGCAGTGTGTGTGCAAGATGAAATTAGTGGGTGGGGCGGGGTGTGTGCGAGATGAGAGGGTGGTGTGTGTGCGAGATGAAATGAGTGGGCAGGGTGTGTATGCGAGATGAAATGAGATGGCGGTGTGTGTGCGAGATGAAATGAGTGGGCAGTGTGTGTACGAGACGAAATGAGAGGGCAGTGTGTGTGCGAGATGAAATTAGTGGGCGGGGCGGGGTGTGTGCGAGATGGAATGAGTGGGTGGGGCGGGGTGTGTGTGCTAGATGAAATGAGTGGACGGGCGAGGTGTGTGTGCGAGATGAATTGAGTGGGCGGGGTGTGTATGCGAGATGAAATGAGATGGCGGTGTGTGTGCGAGATGAAATGAGTGGGCGGTGTGTGTGTACGAGATGAAATGAGAGGGCAGTGTGTGTGCGCGAGATGAAGTGAGTGGGCCGGGCGGGGTGTGTGCGAGATGGAATGAGTGGGCTGGGCGGGGTGTGTGTGTGAGATGAATTGAGTGGGCGGGGTGTGTTTGCGAGATGAAATGAGAGGGCGGTGTGTGTGTGCGAGATGAAATGAGTGGGCACTGTGTGTGTGCGAGATGAAATGTGTGGGCGGGGTGTGTGTGCTAGATGAAATGAGTGGGTGGGCGAGGTGTGTGTGCAAGATGAATTGAGTGGGCGGGGTGTGTATGCGAGATGAAATGAGATGGCGGTGTGTGCGAGATGAAATGAGTGGGCAGTGTGTGTGTACGAGATGAAATGAGAGGGCAGTGTGTGTGAGAGATGAAATGAGTGGGCGGGGCGGGGTGTGTGCGAGATGGAATGAGTGGGTGGGGCGGGGTATGTGTGCTAGATGAAATGAGTGGGCGGGGTGTGTGTGCTAGATGAAATGAGTGGGCAGGCGAGGTGTGTGTGCAAGATGAATTGAGTGGGCGGGGTGTGTATGCGAGATGAAATGAGATGGCGGTGTGTGTGCGAGATGAAATGAGTGGGCGGTGTGTGTGTACGAGATGAAATGAGAGGGCAGTGTGTGTGCGAGATGAAGTGAGTGGGCGGGGTGTATGCTAGATGGAATGAGTGGGCGGGGCGGGGTGTGTGTGTGAGAAGAATTGAGTGGGCGGGGTGTGTATGCGAGATGAAATGAGAGGGCAGTGTGTGTGTGCGAGATGAAATGAGTGGGCGGTATGTGTTTACGAGATGAAATGCGAGGGCAGTGTGTGTGCGAGATGAAATGAGTAGGGGGCGGGGTGTGTGTGCGAGATGAATTGAGTGGGCTGGGTGTGTATGCGAGATGAATTGCGAGGGGCGTGTGTGTGTGCGAGATGAAATGAGAGGGCGGGGCGGGGTGTGTGTGCGAGATGAATTGAGTGGGCGGGGTGTGTGTTCGAGATGAAATGAGTGGGCAGGGTGTGTGTGTGAGATGAAATGAGTGGGCGGTGTGTGTGCGAGATGAAATGAGTGGTAGGGGTGTGTGTGCGAGATGAAAGGAGTATGCAAGATGAAATGAGAGGGCGGTGTGTGTGTGTGAGATGAAATGAGAGGGCGGTGTGTGTGTACGAGATGAAATAAGAGGGCAGTGTGTGTGCGAGATGAAATGAGTGGGCGGGGCGGGGTGTGTGCGAGATGAAATGAGTGGGCGGGGTGTGTATGCAAGATGAATTGAGTGGCCGGGGTGTGTGTGCGAGATGAATTGAGTGGGCGGGGCGGGGTGTGTGTGCGAGATGAATTGAGTGGGCGGGGTGTGTGTGTGAGATGAATTGAGTGGGCGGGGTGCGAGATGAAATGAGAGGGCAGTGTGTGTGCGAGATGGAATGAGTGGGCGGTGTGTGTGTGTACGAGATGAAATGAGAGGGCAGTGTGTGTATGCGAGATGAAATGAGAGGGCGGTGTGCGAGATGAAATGAGTGGGCGGTGTGTGTGTACGAGATGAAATGAGAGGGCAGTGTGTGTGCGAGATGAAATGAGTGGGGGGGGTGTGTGCTAGATGAAATGAGTGGGTGGGCGGGGTGTGTGTGCGAGATGAATTGAGTGGGCAGGGTGTGTATGCGAGATGAAATGAGATGGCGGTGTGTGTGCGAGATGAAATGAGTGGGCAGTGTGTGTGCGAGACGAAATGAGAGGGCAGTGTGTGTGCGAGATGAAATGAGTGGGCGGGGCGGGGTGTGTGCGAGATGGAATGAGTGGGTGGGGCGGGGTGTGTGTGCTAGATGAAATGAGTGGGCGGGGTGTGTGTGCTAGATGAAATGAGTGGACGGGCGGGGTGTGTGTGCGAGATGAATTGAGTGGGCGGGGTGTGTATGCGAGATGAAATGAGATGGCGGTGTGTGTGCGAGATGAAATGAGTGGGCGGTGTGTGTGTACGAGATGAAATGAGAGGGCAGTGTGTGTGCGCGAGATGAAGTGAGTGGGCGGGGCGGGGTGTGTGCGAGATGGAATGAGTGGGCGGGGCGGGGTGTGTGTGTGAGATGAATTGAGTGGGCGGGGTGTGTTTGCGAGATGAAATGAGAGGGCGGTGTGTGTGTGCGAGATGAAATGAGTGGGCGGGGTGTGTATGCGAGATGAAATGAGAGGGCAGTGTGTGTGTGCGAGATGAAATGAGTGGGCGGTGTGTGTGTACGAGATGAAATGAGAGGGCAGTGTGTGTGCGAGATGAAATGAGTGGGGGGCGGGGTGTGTGTGCGAGATGAATTGAGTGGGCGGGGTGTGTATGCGAGATGAAATGCGAGGGCGGTGTGTGTGTGCGAGATGAAATGAGAGGGCGGTGTGTGTACGAGATGAAATGAGAGGGCAGTGTGTGTGCAAGATGAAATTAGTGGGTGGGGCGGGGTGTGTGCGAGATGAGAGGGTGGTGTGTGTGCGAGATGAAATGAGTGGGCGCTGTGTGTGTGCAAGATGAAATGTGTGGGCGGGGTGTGTGTGCTAGATGAAATGAGTGGGTGGGCGGGGTGTGTGTGCAAGATGAGATGAGATGGCAGTGTGTGTGCGAGATGAAATGAGTGGGCGGTGAGTGTGTACGAGATGAAATGAGAGGGCAGTGTGTGTGCGAGATGAAGTGAGTGGGCGAGGTGTATGCTAGATGGAATGAGTGGGCGGGGCGGGGTGTGTGTGTGAGATGAATTGAGTGGGCGGGGTGTGTATGCGAGATGAAATGAGAGGGCAGTGTGTGTGTGCGAGATGAAATGAGTGGGCTGTATGTGTGTACGAGATGAAATGAGAGGGCAGTGTGTGTGCGAGATGAAATGAGTAGGGGGCGGGGTGTGTGTGCAAGATGAATTGAGTGGGCGGGGTGTGTATGCGAGATGAATTTCGAGGGCTGTGTGTGTGTGCGAGATGAAATGAGAGGGCGGTGTGTGTGCGAGATGAAATTAGTGTGCGGGGCGGGGTGTGTGTGCGAGATGAATTGAGTGGGCGGGGTGTGTGTTCGAGATGAAATGAGTGGGCAGGTGTGTGTGCGAGATGAAATGAGTGGGCGGTGTGTGTGCGAGATGAATTGAGTGGGCGGGGTGTGTGTTCGACATGAAATGCGAGGGCGGTGTGTGTGTGCGAGATGAAATGAGAGGGCGGTGTGTGTACGAGATAAAATGAGAGGGCAGTGTGTGTGCAAGATGAAATTAGTGGGTGGGGCGGGGTGTGTGCGAGATGAGAGGGTGGTGTGTGTGCGAGATGAAATGAGTGGGCGCTGTGTGTGTGCGAGATGAAATGTGTGGGCGGGGTGTGTGTGCTAGATGAAATGAGTGGGTGGGCGGGGTGTGTGTGCAAGATGAATTGAGTGGGCGGGGTGTGTATGCGAGATGAAATGAGATGGCGGTGTGTGCGAGATGAAATGAGTGGGCAGTGTGTGTGTACGAGATGAAATGAGAGGGCAGTGTGTGTGCGAGATGAAATGAGTGGGCGGGGCGGGGTGTGTGCGAGATGGAATGAGTGGGTGGGGCGGGGTATGTGTGCTAGATGAAATGAGTGGGCGGGGTGTGTGTGCTAGATGAAATGAGTGGGCGGGCGAGGTGTGTGTGCAAGATGAATTGAGTGGGCGGGGTGTGTATGCGAGATGAAATGAGATGGCGGTGTGTGTGCGAGATGAAATGAGTGGGCGGTGTGTGTGTACGAGATGAAATGAGAGGGCAGTGTGTGCGAGATGAAGTGAGTGGGCGGGGTGTATGCTAGATGGAATGAGTGGGCGGGACGGGGTGTGTGTGTGAGATGAATTGAGTGGGCGGGGTGTGTATGCGAGATGAAATGAGAGGGCAGTGTGTGTGTACGAGATGAAATGAGTGGGCGGTATGTGTTTACGAGATGAAATGAGAGGGCAGTGTGTGTGCGAGATGAAATGAGTAGGGGGCGGGGTGTGTGTGCGAGATGAATTGAGTGGGCGGGGTGTGTATGCGAGATGAATTGCGAGGGCCGTGTGTGTGTGCGAGATGAAATGAGAGGGCGGGGCGGGGTGTGTGTGCGAGATGAATTGAGTGGGCGGGGTGTGTGTTCGAGATGAAATGAGTGGGCAGGGTGTGTGTGCGAGATGAAATGAGTGGGCGGTGTGTGTGCGAGATGAAATGAGTGGTAGGGGTGTGTGTGCGAGATGAAAGGAGTGGGTGGGCGGGGTGTGTGTGAGATGAATTGAGTGGGCGGGGTGTGTATGCAAGATGAAATGAGAGGGCGGTGTGTGTGTGTGAGATGAAATGAGAGGGCGGTGTGTGTGTACGAGATGAAATAAGAGGGCAGTGTGTGTGCAAGATGAAATGAGTGGGCGGGGCGGGGTGTGTGCGAGATGAAATGAGTGGGCGGGGTGTGTATGCAAGATGAATTGAGTGGCCGGGGTGTGTGTGCGAGATGAATTGAGTGGGCGGGGCGGGGTGTGTGTGCGAGATGAATTGAGTGGGCGGGGTGTGTGTGTGAGATGAATTGAGTGGGCGGGGTGCGAGATGAAATGAGAGGGCAGTGTGTGTGCTAGATGAAATGAGTGGACAGGCGGGGTGTGTATGCGAGATGAAATGAGATGGCGGTGTGTGTGCGAGATGAAATGAGTGGGCGGTGTGTGTGTACGAGATGAAATGAGAGGGCAGTGTGTGTGCGCGAGATGAAGTGAGTGGGCGGGGCGGGGTGTGTGCGAGATGGAATGAGTGGGCGGGGCGGGGTGTGTGTGTGAGATGAATTGAGTGGGCGGGGTGTGTTTGCGAGATGAAATGAGAGGGCGGTGTGTGTGTGCGAGATGAAATGAGTGGGCGGGGTGTGTATGCGAGATGAAATGAGAGGGCAGTGTGTGTGTGCGAGATGAAATGAGTGGGCGGTGTGTGTGTACGAGATGAAATGAGAGGGCAGTGTGTGTGCGAGATGAAATGAGTGGGGGGCGGGGTGTGTGTGCGAGATGAATTGAGTGGGCGGGGTGTGTATGCGAGGGCGGTGTGTGTGTGCGAGATGAAATGAGAGGGCGGTGTGTGTACGAGATGAAATGAGAGGGCAGTGTGTGTGCAAGATGAAATTAGTGGGTGGGGCGGGGTGTGTGCGAGATGAGAGGGTGGTGTGTGTGCGAGATGAAATGAGTGGGCGCTGTGTGTGTGCGAGATGAAATGTGTGGGCGGGGTGTGTGTGCTAGATGAAATGAGTGGGTGGGCGGGGTGTGTGTGCAAGATGAGATGAGATGGCGGTGTGTGTGCGAGATGAAATGAGTGGGCGGTGTGTGTACGAGATGAAATGAGAGGGCAGTGTGTGTGCGAGATGAAGTGAGTGGGCGAGGTGTATGCTAGATGGAATGAGTGGGCGGGGCGGGGTGTGTGTGTGAGATGAATTGAGTGGGCGGGGTGTGTATGCGAGATGAAATGAGAGGGCAGTGTGTGTGTGCGAGATGAAATGAGTGGGCTGTATGTGTGTACGAGATGAAATGAGAGGGCAGTGTGTGTGCGAGATGAAATGAGTAGGGGGCGGGGTGTGTGTGCGAGATGAATTGAGTGGGTGGGGTGTGTATGCGAGATGAATTGCGAGGGCTGTGTGTGTGTGCGAGATGAAATGAGAGGGCGGTGTGTGTGTGAGATGAAATTAGTGTGCGGGGCGGGGTGTGTGTGCGAGATGAATTGAGTGGGCGGGGTGTGTCTTCGAGATGAAATGAGTGGGCAGGTGTGTGTGCGAGATGAAATGAGTGGGCGGTGTGTGTGCGAGACGAAATGAGTGGTAGGGGTGTGTGTGCGAGATGAAAGGAGTGGGTGGGCGGGGTGTGTGTGAGATGAATGGAGTGGGCGGGGTGTGTATGCAAGATGAAATGAGAGGGCGGTGTGTGTGTGAGATGAAATGAGAGGGCGGTGTGTGTGTACGAGATGAAATAAGAGGGCAGTGTATGTGCGAGATGAAATGAGTGGGCGGGGCGGGGTGTGTGCGAGATGAAATGAGTGGGCGGGGTGTGTATGCAAGATGAATTGAGTGGCCGGGGTGTGTGTGCGAGATGAATTGAGTGGGCGGGGCGGGGTGTGTGTGCGAGATGAATTGAGTGGGTGGGGTGTGTGTGTGAGATGAATTGAGTGGGCGGGGTGCGAGATGAAATGAGAGGGCAGTGTGTGTGCGAGATGGAATGAGTGGGCGGTGTGTGTGTGTACGAGATGAAATGAGAGGGCAGTGTGTATGCGAGATGAAATGAGAGGGCGGTGTGCGAGATGAAATGAGTGGGCGGTGTGTGTGTACGAGATGAAATGAGAGGGCAGTGTGTGTTCGAGATGAAATGAGTGGGGGGGGTGTGTGTGCGAGATGAAATGCGAGGGCGGTGTGTGTGTGCGAGATGAAATGAGAGGGCGGTGTGTGTACGAGATGAAATGAGAGGGCAGTGTGTGTGCAAGATGAAATTAGTGGGTGGGGCGGGGTGTGTGCGAGATGAGAGGGTGGTGTGTGTGCGAGATGAAATGAGTGGGCGCTGTGTGTGTGCGAGATGAAATGTGTGGGCGGGGTGTGTGTGCTAGATGAAATGAGTGGGTGGGCGGGGTGTGTGTGCAAGATGAATTGAGTGGGCGGGGTGTGTATGCGAGATGAAATGAGATGGCGGTGTGTGTGTGCGAGATGAAATGAGAGGGCGGTGTGTGTACGAGATGAAATTAGTGGGTGGGGCGGGGTGTGTGCGAGATGAGAGGGTGGTGTGTGTGCGAGATGAAATGAGTGGGCACTGTGTGTGTGCGAGATGAAATGTGTGGGCGGGGTGTGTGTGCTAGATGAAATGAGTGGGCGGGCGGGGTGTGTGTGCTAGATGAAATGAGTGGGTGGGCGGGGTGTGTGTGCAAGATGAATTGAGTGGGCGGGGTGTGTATGCGAGATGAAATGAGATGGCGGTGTGTGCGAGATGAAATGAGTGGGCAGTGTGTGTGTACGAGATGAAATGAGAGGGCAGTGTGTGTGAGAGATGAAATGAGTGGGCGGGGCGGGGTGTGTGCGAGATGGAATGAGTGGGTGGGGCGGGGTATGTGTGCTAGATGAAATGAGTGGGCGGGGTGTGTGTGCTAGATGAAATGAGTGGGCGGGCGAGGTGTGTGTGCAAGATGAATTGAGTGGGCGGGGTGTGTATGCGAGATGAAATGAGATGGCGGTGTGTGTGCGAGATGAAATGAGTGGGCGGTGTGTGTGTACGAGATGAAATGAGAGGGCAGTGTGTGTGCGAGATGAAGTGAGTGGGCGGGGTGTATGCTAGATGGAATGAGTGGGCGGGGCGGGGTGTGTGTGTGAGATGAATTGAGTGGGCGGGGTGTGTATGCGAGATGAAATGAGAGGGCAGTGTGTGTGTGCGAGATGAAATGAGTGGGCGGTATGTGTTTACGAGATGAAATGCGAGGGCAGTGTGTGTACGAGATGAAATGAGAGGGCAGTGTGTGTGCAAGATGAAATGAGTGGGCGGGGCGGGGTGTGTGCGAGATGGAATGAGTGGGTGGGGCGGGGTGTGTGTGCTAGATGAAATGAGTGGGCGGGGTGTGTGTGCGAGATGAATTGAGTGGGCGGGGTGTGTGTTCGAGATGAAATGAGTGGTAGGGGTGTGTGTGCGAGATGAAAGGAGTGGGTGGGCGGGGTGTGTGTGAGATGAATTGAGTGGGCGGGGTGTGTATGCAAGATGAAATGAGAGGGCGGTGTGTGTGTGTGTGTGTGTGAGATGAAATGAGAGGGCGGTGTGTGTGTACGAGATGAAATAAGAGGGCAGTGTGTGTGCGAGATGAAATGAGTGGGCGGGGCGGGGTGTGTGTGCGAGATGAATTGAGTGGGTGGGGTGTGTGTGTGAGATGAATTGAGTGGGCGGGGTGCGAGATGAAATGAGAGGGCAGTGTGTGTGCGAGATGGAATGAGTGGGCGGTGTGTGTGTGTACGAGATGAAATGAGAGGGCAGTGTGTATGCGAGATGAAATGAGAGGGCGGTGTGCGAGATGAAATGAGTGGGCGGTGTGTGTGTACGAGATGAAATGAGAGGGCAGTGTGTGTTCGAGATGAAATGAGTGGGGGGGGGTGTGTGTGCGAGATGAAATGCGTGGGCGGTGTGTGTGTGCGAGATGAAATGAGAGGGCGGTGTGTGTACGAGATGAAATGAGAGGGCAGTGTGTGTGCAAGATGAAATTAGTGGGTGGGGCGGGGTGTGTGCGAGATGAGAGGGTGGTGTGTGTGCGAGATGAAATGAGTGGGCGCTGTGTGTGTGCGAGATGAAATGTGTGGGCGGGGTGTGTGTGCTAGATGAAATGAGTGGGTGGGCGGGGTGTGTGTGCAAGATGAATTGAGTGGGCGGGGTGTGTATGCGAGATGAAATGAGATGGCGGTGTGTGTGTGCGAGATGAAATGAGAGGGCGGTGTGTGTACGAGATGAAATTAGTGGGTGGGGCGGGGTGTGTGCGAGATGAGAGGGTGGTGTGTGTGCGAGATGAAATGAGTGGGCACTGTGTGTGTGCGAGATGAAATGTGTGGGCGGGGTGTGTGTGCTAGATGAAATGAGTGGGTGGGCGGGGTGTGTGTGCAAGATGAATTGAGTGGGCGGGGTGTGTATGCGAGATGAAATGAGATGGCGGTGTGTGCGAGATGAAATGAGTGGGCAGTGTGTGTGTACGAGATGAAATGAGAGGGCAGTGTGTGTGAGAGATGAAATGAGTGGGCGGGGCGGGGTGTGTGCGAGATGGAATGAGTGGGTGGGGCGGGGTATGTGTGCTAGATGAAATGAGTGGGCGGGGTGTGTGTGCTAGATGAAATGAGTGGGCGGGCGAGGTGTGTGTGCAAGATGAATTGAGTGGGCGGGGTGTGTATGCGAGATGAAATGAGATGGCGGTGTGTGTGCGAGATGAAATGAGTGGGCGGTGTGTGTGTACGAGATGAAATGAGAGGGCAGTGTGTGTGCGAGATGAAGTGAGTGGGCGGGGTGTATGCTAGATGGAATGAGTGGGCGGGGCGGGGTGTGTGTGTGAGATGAATTGAGTGGGCGGGGTGTGTATGCGAGATGAAATGAGAGGGCAGTGTGTGTGTGCGAGATGAAATGAGTGGGCGGTATGTGTTTACGAGATGAAATGCGAGGGCAGTGTGTGTGCGAGATGAAATGAGTGGGCAGGGTGTGTGTGCGAGATGAAATGAGTGGGCGGTGTGTGTGCGAGATGAAATGAGTGGTAGGGGTGTGTGTGCGAGATGAAAGGAGTATGCAAGATGAAATGAGAGGGCGGTGTGTGTGTGTGAGATGAAATGAGAGGGCGGTGTGTGTGTACGAGATGAAATAAGAGGGCAGTGTGTGTGCGAGATGAAATGAGTGGGCGGGGCGGGGTGTGTGCGAGATGAAATGAGTGGGCGGGGTGTGTATGCAAGATGAACTGAGTGGCCGGGGTGTGTGTGCGAGATGAATTGAGTGGGCGGGGCGGGGTGTGTGTGCGAGATGAATTGAGTGGGCGGGGTGTGTGTGTGAGATGAATTGAGTGGGCGGGGTGCGAGATGAAATGAGAGGGCAGTGTGTGTGCGAAATGGAATGAGTGGGCGGTGTGTGTGTGTACGAGATGAAATGAGAGGGCAGTGTGTGTATGCGAGATGAAATGAGAGGGCGGTGTGCGAGATGAAATGAGTGGGCGGTGTGTGTGTACGAGATGAAATGAGAGGGCAGTGTGTGTGCGAGATGAAATGAGTGGGGGGCGGGGTGTGTGTGCGAGATGAATTGAGTGGGCGGGGTGTGTATGCGAGATGAAATGCGAGGGCGGTGTGTGTGTGCGAGATGAAATGAGAGGGCGGTGTGTGTGTACGAGATGAAATGAGAGGGCAGTGTGTGTGCGAGATGAAATGAGTGGGCGGTGTGTGTGTACGAGATGAAATGAGAGGGCGGTGTGTGTGTACGAGATGAAATGAGAGGGCAGTGTGTGTGCGAGATGAAGTGAGTGGGCGGGGTGTATGCTAGATGGAATGAGTGGGCGGGGCGGGGTGTGTGTGTGAGATGAATTGAGTGGGCGGGGTGTGTATGCGAGATGAAATGAGAGGGCAGTGTGTGTGTGCGAGATGAAATGAGTGGGCGGTATGTGTTTACGAGATGAAATGCGAGGGCAGTGTGTGTGCGAGATGAAATGAGTAGGGGGCGGGGTGTGTGTGCGAGATGAATTGAGTGGGCTGGGTGTGTATGCGAGATGAATTGCGAGGGCCGTGTGTGTGCGAGATGAAATGAGAGGGCGGGGCGGGGTGTGTGTGCGAGATGAATTGAGTGGGCGGGGTGTGTGTTCGAGATGAAATGAGTGGGCAGGGTGTGTGTGCGAGATGAAATGAGTGGGCGGTGTGTGTGCGAGATGAAATGAGTGGTAGGGGTGTGTGTGCGAGATGAAAGGAGTATGCAAGATGAAATGAGAGGGCGGTGTGTGTGTGTGAGATGAAATGAGAGGGCGGTGTGTGTGTACGAGATGAAATAAGAGGGCAGTGTGTGTGCGAGATGAAATGAGTGGGCGGGGCGGGGTGTGTGCGAGATGAAATGAGTGGGCGGGGTGTGTATGCAAGATGAATTGAGTGGCCGGGGTGTGTGTGCGAGATGAATTGAGTGGGCGGGGCGGGGTGTGTGTGCGAGATGAATTGAGTGGGCGGGGTGTGTGTGTGAGATGAATTGAGTGGGCGGGGTGCGAGATGAAATGAGAGGGCAGTGTGTGTGCGAAATGGAATGAGTGGGCGGTGTGTGTGTGTACGAGATGAAATGAGAGGGCAGTGTGTGTATGCGAGATGAAATGAGAGGGCGGTGTGCGAGATGAAATGAGTGGGCGGTGTGTGTGTACGAGATGAAATGAGAGGGCAGTGTGTGTGCGAGATGAAATGAGTGGGGGGCGGGGTGTGTGTGCGAGATGAATTGAGTGGGCGGGGTGTGTATGCGAGATGAAATGCGAGGGCGGTGTGTGTGTGCGAGATGAAATGAGAGGGCGGTGTGTGTGTACGAGATGAAATGAGAGGGCAGTGTGTGTGCAAGATGAAATTAGTGGGCGGGGCGGGGTGTGTGCGAGATGGAATGAGTGGGCGGGACGGGGTGTGTGTGCGAGATGAGAGGGTGGTGTGTGTGTGCGAGATGAAATGAGTGGGCGCTGTGTGTGTGCGAGATGAAATGTGTGGGCGGGGTGTGTGTGCTAGATGAAATGAGTGGGTGGGCGGGGTGTGTGTGCGAGATGAATTGAGTGGGCAGGGTGTGTATGCAAGATGAAATGAGATGGCGGTGTGTGTGCGAGATGAAATGAGTGGGCAGTGTGTGTACGAGACGAAATGTAAGAGCAGTGTGTGTGCGAGATGAAATGAGTGGGCGGGGCAGGGTGTGTGCGATATGGAATGAGTGGGTGGGGCGGGGTGTGAGTGCTAGATGAAACGAGTGGACGGGCGGGGTGTGTGTGCGAGATGAATTGAGTGGGCGGGGTGTGTATGCGAGATGAAATGAGATGGCGGTGTGTGTGCGAGATGAAATGAGTGGGCGGTGTGTGTGTGCGAGATGAAATGAGAGGGCAGTGTGTGTGCGCGAGATGAAGTGAGTGGGCGGGGCGGGGTGTGTGTGCAAGATGAATTGAGTGGGCAGGGTGTGTATGCGAGATGAAATGAGATGGCGGTGTGTGTGCGAGATGAAATGAGTGGGCAGTGTGTGTACGAGACGAAATGAGAGGGCAGTGTGTGTGCGAGATGAAATGAGTGGGCGGGGCGGGGTGTGTGCTAGATGGAATGAGTGGGTGGGGCGGGGTGTGTGTGCTAGATGAAATGAGTGGACGGGCGGGATGTGTGTGCAAGATGAATTGAGTGGGCGGGGTGTGTATGCGAGATGAAATGAGATGGCGGTGTGTGTGCGAGATGAAATGAGTGGGCGGTGTGTGTACGAGATGAAATGAGAGGGCAGTGTGTGTGCGCGAGATGAAGTGAGTGGGCGGTGTATGTGCGAGATGAAATGAGTGGGGGGCGGGGTGTGTGTGCGAGATGAATTGAGTGGGCGGGGTGTGTATGCGAGATGAAATGCGAGGGCGGTGTGTGTGTGCGAGATGAAATGAGAGGGCGGTGTGTGTACGAGATGAAATGAGAGGGCAGTGTGTGTGCAAGATGAAATTAGTGGGTGGGGCGGGGTGTGTGCGAGATGAGAGGGTGGTGTGTGTGCGAGATGAAATGAGTGGGCGCTGTGTGTGTGCGAGATGAAATGTGTGGGCGGGGTGTGTGTGCTAGATGAAATGAGTGGGTGGGCGGGGTGTGTGTGCAAGATGAATTGAGTGGGCGGGGTGTGTATGCGAGATGAAATGAGATGGCGGTGTGTGCGAGATGAAATGAGTGGGCAGTGTGTGTGTACGAGATGAAATGAGAGGGCAGTGTGTGTGCAAGATGAAATGAGTGGGCGGGGCGGGGTGTGTGCGAGATGGAATGAGTGGGTGGGGCGGGGTGTGTGTGCTAGATGAAATGAGTGGGCGGGGTGTGTGTGCGAGATGAATTGAGTGGGCGGGGTGTGTGTTCGAGATGAAATGAGTGGGCAGGGTGTGTGTGCGAGATGAAATGAGTGGGCGGTGTGTGTGCGAGATGAAATGAGTGGTAGGGGTGTGTGTGCGAGATGAAAGGAGTATGCAAGATGAAATGAGAGGGCGGTGTGTGTGTGAGATGAAATGAGAGGGCGGTGTGTGTGTACGAGATGAAATAAGAGGGCAGTGTGTGTGCGAGATGAAATGAGTGGGCGGGGCGGGGTGTGTGCGAGATGAAATGAGTGGGCGGGGTGTGTATGCAAGATGAATTGAGTGGGCGGGGTGTGTGTGCGAGATGAATTGAGTGGGCGGGGCGGGGCGGGGTGTGTGTGCGAGATGAATTGAGTGGGCGGGGTGTGTGTGTGAGATGAATTGAGTGGGCGGGGTGCGAGATGAAATGAGAGGGCAGTGTGTGTGCGAAATGGAATGAGTGGGCGGTGTGTGTGTGTACGAGATGAAATGAGAGGGCAGTGTGTGTATGCGAGATGAAATGAGAGGGCGGTGTGCGAGATGAAATGAGTGGGCGGTGTGTGTGTACGAGATGAAATGAGAGGGCAGTGTGTGTGCGAGATGAAATGAGTGGGCAGTGTGTGTACGAGACGAAATGAGAGGGCAGTGTGTGTGCGAGATGAAATGAGTGGGCGGGGCGGGGTGTGTGCGAGATGGAATGAGTGGGTGGGGCGGGGTGTGTGTGCTAGATGAAATGAGTGGACGGACGGGATGTGTGTGCAAGATGAATTGAGTGGGCGGGGTGTGTATGCGAGATGAAATGAGATGGCGGTGTGTGTGCGAGATGAAATGAGTGGGCGGTGTGTCTACGAGATGAAATGAGAGGGCAGTGTGTGTGCGCGAGATGAAGTGAGTGGGCGGTGTATGTGCGAGATGAAATGAGTGGGGGGCGGGGTGTGTGTGCGAGATGAATTGAGTGGGCGGGGTGTGTATGCGAGATGAAATGCGAGGGCGGTGTGTGTGTGTGCGAGATGAAATGAGAGGGCGGTGTGTGTACGAGATGAAATGAGAGGGCAGTGTGTGTGCAAGATGAAATTAGTGGGTGGGGCGGGGTGTGTGCGAGATGAGAGGGTGGTGTGTGTGCGAGATGAAATGAGTGGGCGCTGTGTGTGTGCGAGATGAAATGTGTGGGCGGGGTGTGTGTGCTAGATGAAATGAGTGGGTGGGCGGGGTGTGTGTGCAAGATGAATTGAGTGGGCGGGGTGTGTATGCGAGATGAAATGAGATGGCGGTGTGTGTGCGAGATGAAATGAGTGGGCGGTGAGTGTGTACGAGATGAAATGAGAGGGCAGTGTGTGTGCGCGAGATGAAGTGAGTGGGCGGGGCGGGGTGTGTGCGAGATGAATTGAGTGGGCAGGGTGTGTATGCGAGATGAAATGAGATGGCGGTGTGTGTGCGAGATGAAATGAGTGGGCAGTGTGTGTACGAGATGAAATGAGAGGGCAGTGTGTGTGCAAGATGAAATGAGTGGGCGGGGCGGGGTGTGTGCGAGATGGAATGAGTGGGTGGGGCGGGGTGTGTGTGCTAGATGAAATGAGTGGACGGGCGGGATGTGTGTGCAAGATGAATTGAGTGGGCGGGGTGTGTATGCGAGATGAAATGAGATGGCGGTGTGTGTGCGAGATGAAATGAGTGGCGGTGTGTGTGTACGAGATGAAATGAGAGGGCAGTGTGTGTGCGCGAGATGAAGTGAGTGGGCGGGGCGGGGTGTGTGCGAGATGGAATGAGTGGGCGGGGCGGGGTGTGTGTGTGAGATGAATTGAGTGGGCGGGGTGTGTTTGCGAGATGAAATGAGAGGGCGGTGTGTGTGTGCGAGATGAAATGAGTGGGCGGGGTGTGTATGCGAGATGAAATGAGAGGGCAGTGTGTGTGTGCGAGATGAAATGAGTGGGCGGTGTGTGTGTACGAGATGAAATGAGAGGCCAGTGTATGTGCGAGATGAAATGAGTGGGGGGCGGGGTGTGTGTGCGAGATGAATTGAGTGGGCGGGGTGTGTATGCGAGATGAAATGCGAGGGCGGTGTGTGTGTGTGAGATGAAATGAGAGGGCGGTGTGTGTACGAGATGAAATGAGAGGGCAGTGTGTGTGCAAGATGAAATTAGTGGGTGGGGCGGCGTGTGTGCGAGATGAGAGGGTGGTGTGTGTGCGAGATGAAATGAGTGGGCGCTGTGTGTGTGCGAGATGAAATGTGTGGGCGGGGTGTGTGTGCTAGATGAAATGAGTGGGTGGGCGGGGTGTGTGTGCAAGATGAATTGAGTGGGCGGGGTGTGTATGCGAGATGAAATGAGATGGCAGTGTGTGCGAGATGAAATGAGTGGGCAGTGTGTGTGTACGAGATGAAATGAGAGGGCAGTGTGTGTGCGAGATGAAATGAGTGGGCGGGGCGGGGTGTGTGCGAGATGGAATGAGTTGGCGGGGTGTGTATGCAAGATGAATTGAGTGGCCGGGGTGTGTGTGCGAGATGAATTGAGTGGGCGGGGCGGGGTGTGTGTGCGAGATGAATTGAGTGGGCGGGGTGTGTGTGTGAGATGAATTGAGTGGGCGGGGTGCGAGATGAAATGAGAGGGCAGTGTGTGTGCGAGATGGAATGAGTGGGCGGTGTGTGTGTGTACGAGATGAAATGAGAGGGCAGTGTGTGTATGCGAGATGAAATGAGAGGGCGGTGTGCGAGATGAAATGAGTGGGGGGCGGGGTGTGTGTGCGAGATGAATTGAGTGGGCGGGGTGTGTATGCGAGATGAAATGCGAGGGCGGTGTGTGTGTGCGAGATGAAATGAGAGGGCGGTGTGTGTGTACGAGATGAAATGAGAGGGCAGTGTGTGTACGAGATGAAATGAGAGGGCAGTGTGTCTGCAAGATGAAATTAGTGGGCGGGGCGGGGTGTGTGCGAGATGGAATGAGTGGGCAGGGCGGGGTGTGTGTGCGAGATGAAATGAGTGGGCGGGGTGTGTATGCGAGACGAAGTGAGAGAGCGGTGTGTGTGCGAGTTGAAATGAGAGGGCGGTGTGTGTGTACGAGATGAAATGAGAGGGCAGTGTGTGTGTACGAGATGAAATGAGAGGGCAGTGTGTGTGCGAGATGAAATTAGTGGGTGGGGCGGGGTGTGTGCAAGATGGAATGAGTGGGCAGGGTGGGGTGTTTGTGAGATGAATTGAGTGGGTGGGGTGTGTATGCGAGATGAAATGAGAGGGCGGTGTGTGTGTGCGAGATGAAATGAGAGGGTGGTGTGTGTGTATGAGATGAAATGAGAGGGCTGTGTGTGTGCGCGATGAAATGAGAGGGCGGTGTGTGTACGAGATGAAATGAGAGGGCAGTGTGTGTGCGAGATGAAATGAGTGGGCGGGGCAGGGTGTGTGCGAGATGGAATGAGTGGGCGGGGTGTGTGTGCGAGATGAATTTCGTGGGCGGGGTGTGTATGCGAGATGAAATGAGAGGGCGGTGTGTGTGTGAGATGAAATGAGTGGGCATTGTGTGTGTACGAGATGAAATGAGAGGGCAGTGTGTGTGCGAGATGAAATGAGTGAGCGGGCGGGGTGTGTGTGCGAGATGAATTGAGTTGGCGGGGTATGTATGCGAGATGAAATGAGAGGGCGGTGTGTGTGCGAGATGAAATGAGTGGGCGTTGTGTGTGTACGAGATGAAATGAGAGGGCAGTGTGTGTGCGAGATGAAATGAGTGAGCGGGCGGGGTGTGTGTGCGAGGTGAATTGAGTTGGCGGGGTATGTATGCGAGATGAAATGAGAGGGCGGTGTGTGTGCGAGATGAAATGAGTGGGCGTTGTGTGTATACGAGATGAAATGACAGGGCAGTGTGTGTGCGAGATGAAATGAGTGAGCGGACGGGGTGTGTGCGAGATGAATTGAGCTGGCGGGGTATGTAAGCGAGATGAAATGAGAAGGCGGTGTGTGTGTGCGAGATGAAATGAGAGGGCAGTGTGTGTGTACGAGATGAAATGAGAGGGCAGTGTGTGTGCGAGATGAAATTAGTGGGGGGGACGGGGTGTGTGTGCGAGATGAATTGAGTGGGCGGGGTGTGTGTGTGAGATGAATTGAGTGGGCGGGGTGCGAGATGAAATGAGAGGGCAGTGTGTGTGAGAGATGAAATGAGTGGGCGGGGTGGGGTGTGTGCGAGATGGAATGAGTGGGCGGTGTGTGTGTGTACGAGATGAAATGAGAGGGCAGTGTGTGTGTGCGAGATGAAATGAGAGGGCGTTGTGTGTGTGTACGAGATGAAATGAGAGGGCAGTGTTTGTGTGCGAGATTAAATGAGTGGGCGGTGTGTGTGTGCGAGATGAATTGAGTGGGCGGGGTATGTATGCGAGATGAAATGAGAGGGCTGTGTGTGTGTACGAGATGAAATGAGAGGGCGGTGTGTGTACGAGATGAAATGAGAGGGCAGTGTGTGTGCGAGATGAAATTAGTGGGCGGGACGGGGTGTGTGTGCGAGATGAATTGAGTGGGTGGGGTGTGTATGCAAGATGAATTGAGTGGCCGGGGTGTGTGTGCGAGATGAATTGAGTGGGCAGTGTGTGTGCGCGAGATGAAGTGAGTGGGCGGGGCGGGGTGTGTGCGAGATGGAATGAGTGGGCGGGGCGGGGTGTGTGTGTGAGATGAATTGAGTGGGCGGGGTGTGTTTGCGAGATGAAATGAGAGGGCGGTGTGTGTGTGCGAGATGAAATGAGTGGGCGGGGTGTGTATGCGAGATGAAATGAGAGGGCAGTGTGTGTGTGCGAGATGAAATGAGTGGGCGGTGTGTGTGTACGAGATGAAATGAGAGGCCAGTGTATGTGCGAGATGAAATGAGTGGGGGGCGGGGTGTGTGTGCGAGATGAATTGAGTGGGCGGGGTGTGTATGCGAGATGAAATGCGAGGGCGGTGTGTGTGTGTGAGATGAAATGAGAGGGCGGTGTGTGTACGAGATGAAATGAGAGGGCAGTGTGTGTGCAAGATGAAATTAGTGGGTGGGGCGGCGTGTGTGCGAGATGAGAGGGTGGTGTGTGTGCGAGATGAAATGAGTGGGCGCTGTGTGTGTGCGAGATGAAATGTGTGGGCGGGGTGTGTGTGCTAGATGAAATGAGTGGGTGGGCGGGGTGTGTGTGCAAGATGAATTGAGTGGGCGGGGTGTGTATGCGAGATGAAATGAGATGGCAGTGTGTGCGAGATGAAATGAGTGGGCAGTGTGTGTGTACGAGATGAAATGAGAGGGCAGTGTGTGTGCGAGATGAAATGAGTGGGCGGGGCGGGGTGTGTGCGAGATGGAATGAGTTGGCGGGGTGTGTATGCAAGATGAATTGAGTGGCCGGGGTGTGTGTGCGAGATGAATTGAGTGGGCGGGGCGGGGTGTGTGTGCGAGATGAATTGAGTGGGCGGGGTGTGTGTGTGAGATGAATTGAGTGGGCGGGGTGCGAGATGAAATGAGAGGGCAGTGTGTGTGCGAGATGGAATGAGTGGGCGGTGTGTGTGTGTACGAGATGAAATGAGAGGGCAGTGTGTGTATGCGAGATGAAATGAGAGGGCGGTGTGCGAGATGAAATGAGTGGGGGGCGGGGTGTGTGTGCGAGATGAATTGAGTGGGCGGGGTGTGTATGCGAGATGAAATGCGAGGGCGGTGTGTGTGTGCGAGATGAAATGAGAGGGCGGTGTGTGTGTACGAGATGAAATGAGAGGGCAGTGTGTGTACGAGATGAAATGAGAGGGCAGTGTGTCTGCAAGATGAAATTAGTGGGCGGGGCGGGGTGTGTGCGAGATGGAATGAGTGGGCAGGGCGGGGTGTGTGTGCGAGATGAAATGAGTGGGCGGGGTGTGTATGCGAGACGAAGTGAGAGAGCGGTGTGTGTGCGAGATGAAATGAGAGGGCGGTGTGTGTGTACGAGATGAAATGAGAGGGCAGTGTGTGTGTACGAGATGAAATGAGAGGGCAGTGTGTGTGCGAGATGAAATTAGTGGGTGGGGCGGGGTGTGTGCAAGATGGAATGAGTGGGCAGGGTGGGGTGTTTGTGAGATGAATTGAGTGGGTGGGGTGTGTATGCGAGATGAAATGAGAGGGCGGTGTGTGTGTGCGAGATGAAATGAGAGGGTGGTGTGTGTGTATGAGATGAAATGAGAGGGCTGTGTGTGTGCGCGATGAAATGAGAGGGCGGTGTGTGTACGAGATGAAATGAGAGGGCAGTGTGTGTGCGAGATGAAATGAGTGGGCGGGGCAGGGTGTGTGCGAGATGGAATGAGTGGGCGGGGTGTGTGTGCGAGATGAATTTCGTGGGCGGGGTGTGTATGCGAGATGAAATGAGAGGGCGGTGTGTGTGTGAGATGAAATGAGTGGGCATTGTGTGTGTACGAGATGAAATGAAAGGGCAGTGTGTGTGCGAGATGAAATGAGTGAGCGGGTGGGGTGTGTGTGCGAGATGAATTGAGTTGGCGGGGTATGTATGCGAGATGAAATGAGAGGGCGGTGTGTGTGCGAGATGAAATGAGTGGGCGTTGTGTGTGTACGAGATGAAATGAGAGGGCAGTGTGTGTGCGAGATGAAATGAGTGAGCGGGCGGGGTGTGTGTGCGAGGTGAATTGAGTTGGCGGGGTATGTATGCGAGATGAAATGAGAGGGCGGTGTGTGTGCGAGATGAAATGAGTGGGCGTTGTGTGTATACGAGATGAAATGACAGGGCAGTGTGTGTGCGAGATGAAATGAGTGAGCGGACGGGGTGTGTGTGCGAGATGAATTGAGCTGGCGGGGTATGTAAGCGAGATGAAATGAGAAGGCGGTGTGTGTGTGCGAGATGAAATGAGAGGGCAGTGTGTGTGTACGAGATGAAATGAGAGGGCAGTGTGTGTGCGAGATGAAATTAGTGGGGGGGACGGGGTGTGTGTGCGAGATGAATTGAGTGGGCGGGGTGTGTGTGTGAGATGAATTGAGTGGGCGGGGTGCGAGATGAAATGAGAGGGCAGTGTGTGTGAGAGATGAAATGAGTGGGCGGGGTGGGGTGTGTGCGAGATGGAATGAGTGGGCGGTGTGTGTGTGTACGAGATGAAATGAGAGGGCAGTGTGTGTGTGCGAGATGAAATGAGAGGGCGTTGTGTGTGTGTACGAGATGAAATGAGAGGGCAGTGTGTGTGTGCGAGATTAAATGAGTGGGCGGTGTGTGTGTGCGAGATGAATTGAGTGGGCGGGGTATGTATGCGAGATGAAATGAGAGGGCTGTGTGTGTGTACGAGATGAAATGAGAGGGCGGTGTGTGTACGAGATGAAATGAGAGGGCAGTGTGTGTGCGAGATGAAATTAGTGGGCGGGACGGGGTGTGTGTGCGAGATGAATTGAGTGGGTGGGGTGTGTATGCAAGATGAATTGAGTGGCCGGGGTGTGTGTGCGAGATGAATTGAGTGGGCGGGGCGGGGTGTGTGTGCGAGATGAATTGAGTGGGTGGGGTGTGTGCGAGATGAATTGAGTGGGCGGTGTGTGTGTGCAGTGTGTGTGTGTGAGATGAAATGAGAGGGCGGTGTGTGTGTACGAGATGAAATAAGAGGGCAGTGTGTGTGCGAGATGAAATGAGTGGGTGGGGCCGGGTGTGTGCGAGATGAAATGAGTGGGCGGGGTGTGTATGCAAGATGAATTGAGTGGCCGGGGTGTGTGTGCGAGATGAATTGAGTGGGCGGGGCGGGGTGTGTGTGCGAGATGAATTGAGTGGGTGGGGTGTGTGTGTGAGATGAATTGAGTGGGCGGGGTGCGAGATGAAATGAGAGGGCAGTGTGTGTGCGAGATGGAATGAGTGGGCGGTGTGTGTGTGTACGAGATGAAATGAGAGGGCAGTGTGTGTATGCGAGATGAAATGAGAGGGCGGTGTGCGAGATGAAATGAGTGGGCGGTGTGTGTGTACGAGATGAAATGAGAGGGCAGTGTGTGTTCGAGATGAAATGAGTGGGGGGGCGGGGTGTGTGTGCGAGATGAATTGAGTGGGCGGGGTGTGTATGCGAGATGAAATGCGAGGGCGGTGTGTGTGTGCGAGATGAAATGAGAGGGCGGTGTGTGTACGAGATGAAATGAGAGGGCAGTGTGTGTGCAAGATGAAATTAGTGGGTGGGGCGGGGTGTGTGCGAGATGAGAGGGTGGTGTGTGTGCGAGATGAAATGAGTGGGCGCTGTGTGTGTGCGAGATGAAATGTGTGGGCGGGGTGTGTGTGCTAGATGAAATGAGTGGGTGGGCGGGGTGTGTGTGCAAGATGAATTGAGTGGGCGGGGTGTGTATGCGAGATGAAATGAGATGGCGGTGTGTGTGTGCGAGATGAAATGAGAGGGCGGTGTGTGTACGAGATGAAATTAGTGGGTGGGGCGGGGTGTGTGCGAGATGAGAGGGTGGTGTGTGTGCGAGATGAAATGAGTGGGCACTGTGTGTGTGCGAGATGAAATGTGTGGGCGGGGTGTGTGTGCTAGATGAAATGAGTGGGCGGGCGAGGTGTGTGTGCAAGATGAATTGAGTGGGCGGGGTGTGTATGCGAGATGAAATGAGATGGCGGTGTGTGTGCGAGATGAAATGAGTGGGCGGTGTGTGTGTACGAGATGAAATGAGAGGGCGGTGTGTGTGCGAGATGAAATGAGTGGGCGGTGTGTGTGTACGAGATGAAATGAGAGGGCAGTGTGTGTGCGAGATGAAGTGAGTGGGCGGGGTGTATGCTAGATGGAATGAGTGGGCGGGGCGGAGTGTGTGTGCGAGATGAAATGAGTGGGCGGTATGTGTTTACGAGATGAAATGCGAGGGCAGTGTGTGTGCGAGATGAAATGAGTAGGGGGCGGGTTGTGTGTGCGAGATGAATTGAGTGGGCTGGGTGTGTATGCGAGATGAATTGCGAGGGCCGTGTGTGTGTGCGAGATGAAATGAGAGGGCGGCGCGGGGTGTGTGTGCGAGATGAATTGAGTGGGCGGGGTGTGTGTTCGAGATGAAATGAGTGGGCAGGGTGTGTGTGCGAGATGAAATGAGTGGGCGGTGTGTGTGCGAGATGAAATGAGTGGTAGGGGGGTGTGTGCGAGATGAAAGGAGTATGCAAGATGAAATGAGAGGGCGGTGTGTGTGTGTGAGATGAAATGAGAGGGCGGTGTGTGTGTACGAGATGAAATAAGAGGGCAGTGTGTGTGCGAGATGAAATGAGTGGGCGGGGCGGGGTGTGTGCGAGATGAAATGAGTGGGCGGGGTGTGTATGCAAGATGAATTGAGTGGCCGGGGTGTGTGTGCGAGATGAATTGAGTGGGCGGGGCGGGGTGTGTGTGCGAGATGAATTGAGTGGGCGGGGTGTGTGTGTGAGATGAATTGAGTGGGCGGGGTGCGAGATGAAATGAGAGGGCAGTGTGTGTGCGAAATGGAATGAGTGGGCGGTGTGTGTGTGTACGAGATGAAATGAGAGGGCAGTGTGTGTATGCGAGATGAAATGAGAGGGCGGTGTGCGAGATGAAATGAGTGGGCGGTGTGTGTGTACGAGATGAAATGAGAGGGCAGTGTGTGTGCGAGATGAAATGAGTGGGGGGCGGGGTGTGTGTGCGAGATGAATTGAGTGGGCGGGGTGTGTATGCGAGATGAAATGCGAGGGCGGTGTGTGTGTGCGAGATGAAATGAGAGGGCGGTGTGTGTGTACGAGATGAAATGAGAGGGCAGTGTGTGTGCAAGATGAAATTAGTGGGCGGGGCGGGGTGTGTGCGAGATGGAATGAGTGGGCGGGACGGGGTGTGTGTGCGAGATGAGAGGGTGGTGTGTGTGTGCGAGATGAAATGAGTGGGCGCTGTGTGTGTGCGAGATGAAATGTGTTGGTGTAGACGTAGAAGTGGAGCCTGTAGACCAGACATACACAAACAAAGTGGAGCCCTTTGTACAAGTGGAGCCCCAAATTGGTGGCTCCACAATGTTTCATAATTTATATTAATATTTAATCGAATTTAAGTCAAGTTTGCGAAGCTTAGGTTTAGTATCGGGGAAGGTATGGTTCACGTTATATTAATATTAATATAATTATACCATACCTTACCCCGATACTAAACCTAAGCTTCGCAAACATTTCCATGTTCAGTCACGGGATATTCAACTCTAGTTTAATTAAACTTAATTAAAGTGCAATTCTCCATTGTATTGCATTGTAATTGAGTTTAATTAAACTCCAATTAAAACGCAACCCTATATAGGAACGCGTTTTAATCGAGTTCATATCGCAACTATATTAAAAGTTAATTCAACTATATTAAAAGTTAATTCAATGGTGGCTCCACAATTCATGGGACACCTGTATGTGTGTGTGGGCGGGGTGTGTGTGCTAGATGAAATGAGTGGGTGGGCGGGGTGTGTGTGCGAGATGAATTGAGTGGGCAGGGTGTGTATGCGAGATGAAATGAGATGGCGGTGTGTGTGCGAGATGAAATGAGTGGGCAGTGTGTGTACGAGACGAAATGAGAGAGTAGTGTGTGTGCGAGATGAAATGAGTGGGCGGGGCAGGGTGTGTGCGATATGGAATGAGTGGGTGGGGCGGGGTGTGTGTGCTAGATGAAACGAGTGGACGGGCGGGGTGTGTGTGCGAGATGAATTGAGTGGGCGGGGTGTGTATGCGAGATGAAATGAGATGGCGGTGTGTGTGCGAGATGAAATGAGTGGGCGGTGTGTGTGTGCGAGATGAAATGAGAGGGCAGTGTGTGTGCGCGAGATGAAGTGAGTGGGCGGGGCGGGGTGTGTGTGCGAGATGAATTGAGTGGGCAGGGTGTGTATGCGAGATGAAATGAGATGGCGGTGTGTGTGCGAGATGAAATGAGTGGGCAGTGTGTGTACAAGTCGAAATGAGAGGGCAGTGTGTGTGCGAGATGAAATGAGTGGGCGGGGCGGGGTGTGTGCGAGATGGAATGAGTGGGTGGGGCGGGGTGTGTGTGCTAGATGAAATGAGTGGACGGGCGGGATGTGTGTGCAAAATGAATTGAGTGGGCGGGGTGTGTATGCGAGATGAAATGAGATGGCGGTGTGTGTGCGAGATGAAATGAGTGGGCGGTGTGTGTACGAGATGAAATGAGAGGGCAGTGTGTGTGCGCGAGATGAAGTGAGTGGGCGGTGTATGTGCGAGATGAAATGAGTGGGGGGCGGGGTGTGTGTGCGAGATGAATTGAGTGGGCGGGGTGTGTATGCGAGATGAAATGCGAGGGCGGTGTGTGTGTGCGAGATGAAATGAGAGGGCGGTGTGTGTACGAGATGAAATGAGAGGGCAGTGTGTGCGCAAGATGAAATTAGTGGGTGGGGCGGGGTGTGTGCGAGATGAGAGGGTAGTGTGTGTGCGAGATGAAATGAGTGGGCGCTGTGTGTGTGCGAGATGAAATGTGTGGGCGGGGTGTGTGTGCTAGATGAAATGAGTGGGTGGGCGGGGTGTGTGTGCAAGATGAATTGAGTGGGCGGGGTGTGTATGCGAGATGAAATGAGATGGCGGTGTGTGCGAGATGAAATGAGTGGGCAGTGTGTGTGTACGAGATGAAATGAGAGGGCAGTGTGTGTGCAAGATGAAATGAGTGGGCGGGGCGGGGTGTGTGCGAGATGGAATGAGTGGGTGGGGCGGGGTGTGTGTGCTAGATGAAATGAGTGGGCGGGGTGTGTGTGCGAGATGAATTGAGTGGGCGGGGTGTGTTCGAGATGAAATGAGTGGGCAGGGTGTGTGTGCGAGATGAAATGAGTGGGCGGTGTGTGTGCGAGATGAAATGAGTGGTAGGGGTGTGTGTGCGAGATGAAAGGAGTATGCAAGATGAAATGAGAGGGCGGTGTGTGTGAGATGAAATGAGAGGGCGGTGTGTGTGTGTACGAGATGAAATAAGAGGGCAGTGTGTGTGCGAGATGAAATGAGTGGGCGGGGCGGGGTGTGTGCGAGATGAAGTGAGTGGGCGGGGTGTGTATGCAAGATGAATTGAGTGGCCGGGGTGTGTGTGCGAGATGAATTGAGTGGGCGGGGCGGGGCGGGGTGTGTGTGCGAGATGAATTGAGTGGGCGGGGTGTGTGTGAGATGAATTGAGTGGGCGGGGTGCGAGGTGAAATGAGAGGGCAGTGTGTGTGCGAAATGGAATGAGTGGGCGGTGTGTGTGTGTACGAGATGAAATGAGAGGGCAGTGTGTGTATGCGAGATGAAATGAGAGGGCGGTGTGCGAGATGAAATGAGTGGGCGGTGTGTGTGTACGAGATGAAATGAGAGGGCAGTGTGTGTGCGAGATGAAATGAGTGGGGGGCGGGGTGTGTGTGCGAGATGAATTGAGTGGGCGGGGTGTGTATGCGAGATGAAATGCGAGGGCGGTGTGTGTGTGCGAGATGAAATGAGAGGGCGGTGTGTGTGTACGTGATGAGATGAAAGGGCAGTGTGTGTGTGCAAGATGAAATTAGTGGGCGGGGCGGGGTGTGTGCGAGATGGAATGAGTGGGCGGGACGGGGTGTGTGTGCGAGATGAGAAGGTGGTGTGTGTGTGCGAGATGAAATGAGTGGGCGCTGTGTGTGTGCGAGATGAAATGTGTGGGCGGGGTGTGTGTGCTAGATGAAATGAGTGGGTGGGCGGGGTGTGTGTGCGAGATGAATTGAGTGGGCAGGGTGTGTATGCGAGATGAAATGAGATGGCGGTGTGTGTGCGAGATTAAATGAGTGGGCAGTGTGTGTACGAGACGAAATGAGAGGGCAGTGTGTGTGCGAGATGAAATGAGTGGGCGGGGCAGGGTGTGTGCGAGATGGAATGAGTGGGTGGGGCGGGGTGTGTGTGCTAGATGAAACGAGTGGACGGGCGGGGTGTGTGTGCGAGATGAATTGAGTGGGCGGGGTGTGTATGCGAGATGAAATGAGATGGCGGTGTGTGTGTGAGATGAAATGAGTGGGCGGTGTGTGTGTGTACGAGATGAAATGAGAGGGCAGTGTGTGTGCGCGAGATGAAGTGAGTGGGCGGGGCGGGGTGTGTGTGCGAGATGAATTGAGTGGGCAGGGTGTGTATGCGAGATGAAATGAGATGGCGGTGTGTGTGCGAGATGAAATGAGTGGGCAGTGTGTGTACGAGATGAAATGAGAGGGCAGTGTGTGTGCGAGATGAAATGAGTGGGCGGGGCGGGGTGTGTGCGAGATGGAATGAGTGGGTGGGGCGGGGTGTGTGTGCTAGATGAAATGAGTGGACGGGCGGGATGTGTGTGCAAGATGAATTGAGTGGGCGGGGTGTGTATGCGAGATGAAATGAGATGGCGGTGTGTGTGCGAGATGAAATGAGTGGGCGGTGTGTGTGTACGAGATGAAATGAGAGGGCAGTGTGTGTGCGCGAGATGAAGTGAGTGGGCGGGGCGGGGTGTGTGCGAGATGGAATGAGTGGGCGGGGCGGGGTGTGTGTGTGAGATGAATTGAGTGGGCGGGGTGTGTTTGCGAGATGAAATGTGAGGGCGGTGTGTGTGTGCGAGATGAAATGAGTGGGCGGGGTGTGTATGCGAGATGAAATGAGAGGGCAGTGTGTGTGTGCGAGATGAAATGAGTGGGCGGTGTGTGTGTACGAGATGAAATGAGAGGCCAGTGTATGTGCGAGATGAAATGAGTGGGGGGCGGGGTGTGTGTGCGAGATGAATTGAGTGGGCGGGGTGTGTATGCGAGATGAAATGCGAGGGCGGTGTGTGTGTGTGAGATGAAATGAGAGGGCGGTGTGTGTACGAGATGAAATGAGAGGGCAGTGTGTGTGCAAGATGAAATTAGTGGGTGGGGCGGGGTGTGTGCGAGATGAGAGGGTGGTGTGTGTGCGAGATGAAATGAGTGGGCGCTGTGTGTGTGCGAGATGAAATGTGTGGGCGGGGTGTGTGTGCTAGATGAAATGAGTGGGTGGGCGGGGTGTGTGTGCAAGATGAATTGAGTGGGCGGGGTGTGTATGCGAGATGAAATGAGATGGCGGTGTGTGCGAGATGAAATGAGTGGGCAGTGTGTGTGTACGAGATGAAATGAGAGGGCAGTGTGTGTGCGAGATGAAATGAGTGGGCGGGGCGGGGTGTGTGCGAGATGGAATGAGTGGGTGGGGCGGGGTGTGTGTGCTAGATGAAATGAGTGGGTGGGGTGTGTGTGCTAGATGAAAGGAGTGGGCGGGCGAGGTGTGTGTGCAAGATGAATTGAGTGTGCGGGGTGTGTATGCGAGATGAAATGAGATGGCGGTGTGTGTGCGAGATGAAATGAGTGGGCGGTGTGTGTGTACGAGATAAAATGAGAGGGCAGTGTGTGTGCGAGATGAAGTGAGTGGGCGGGGTGTATGCTAGATGGAATGAGTTGGCGGGGCGGGGTGTGTGTGTGAGATGAATTGAGTGGGTGGGGTGTGTATGCGAGATGAAATGAGAGGGCAGTGTGTGTGTGCGAGATGAAATGAGTGGGCGGTATGTGTGTACGAGATGAAATAAGAGGGCAGTGTGTGTGCGAGATGAAATGAGTAGGGGGCGGGGTGTGTGTGCGAGATGAATTGAGTGGGCGGGGTGTGTATGCGAGATGAATTGCGAGGGCCATGTGTGTGTGCGAGATGAAATGAGAGGGCGGTGTGTGTGCGAGATGAAATTAGTGTGCGGGGCGGGGTGTGTGTGCGAGATGAATTGAGTGGGCGGGGTGTGTGTTCGAGATGAAATGAGTGGGCAGGGTGTGTGTGCGAGATGAAATGAGTGGGCGGTGTGTGTGCGAGATGAAATGAGTGGTAGGGGTGTGTGTGCGAGATGAAAGGAGTGGGTGGGCGGGGTGTGTGTGAGATGAATTGAGTGGGCGGGGTGTGTATGCAAGATGAAATGAGAGGGTGGTGTGTGTGTGAGATGAAATGAGAGGGCGGTGTGTGTGTACGAGATGAAATAAGAGGGCAGTGTATGTGCGAGATGAAATGAGTGGGTGGGGCGGGGTGTGTGCGAGATGAAATGAGTGGGCGGGGTGTGTATGCAAGATGAATTGAGTGGCCGGGGTGTGTGTGCGAGATGAATTGAGTGGGCGTGGCGGGGTGTGTGTGCGAGATGAATTGAGTGGGTGGGGTGTGTGTGTGAGATGAATTGAGTGGGCGGGGTGCGAGATGAAATGAGAGGGCAGTGTGTGTGCGAGATGGAATGAGTGGGCGGTGTGTGTGTGTACAAGATGAAATGAGAGGGCAGTGTGTATGCGAGATGAAATGAGAGGGCGGTGTGCGAGATGAAATGAGTGGGCGGTGTGTGTGTACGAGATGAAATGAGAGGGCAGTGTGTGTTCGAGATGAAATGAGTGGGGGGGGGTGTGTGTGCGAGATGAAATGCGAGGGCGGTGTGTGTGTGCGAGATGAAATGAGAGGGCGGTGTGTGTACGAGATGAAATGAGAGGGCAGTGTGTGTGCAAGATGAAATTAGTGGGTGGGGCGGGGTGTGTGCGAGATGAGAGGGTGGTGTGTGTGCGAGATGAAATGAGTGGGCGCTGTGTGTGTGCGAGATGAAATGTGTGGGCGGGGTGTGTGTGCTAGATGAAATGAGTGGGTGGGCGGGGTGTGTGTGCAAGATGAATTGAGTGGGCGGGGTGTGTATGCGAGATGAAATGAGATGGCGGTGTGTGTGTGCGAGATGAAATGAGAGGGCGGTGTGTGTACGAGATGAAATTAGTGGGTGGGGCGGGGTGTGTGCGAGATGAGAGGGTGGTGTGTGTGCGAGATGAAATGAGTGGGCACTGTGTGTGTGCGAGATGAAATGTGTGGGCGGGGTGTGTGTGCTAGATGAAATGAGTGGGTGGGCGGGGTGTGTGTGCAAGATGAATTGAGTGGGCGGGGTGTGTATGCGAGATGAAATGAGATGGCGGTGTGTGCGAGATGAAATGAGTGGGCAGTGTGTGTGTACGAGATGAAATGAGAGGGCAGTGTGTGTGAGAGATGAAATGAGTGGGCGGGGCGGGGTGTGTGCGAGATGGAATGAGTGGGTGGGGCGGGGTATGTGTGCTAGATGAAATGAGTGGGCGGGGTGTGTGTGCTAGATGAAATGAGTGGGCGGGCGAGGTGTGTGTGCAAGATGAATTGAGTGGGCGGGGTGTGTATGCGAGATGAAATGAGATGGCGGTGTGTGTGCGAGATGAAATGAGTGGGCGGTGTGTGTGTACGAGATGAAATGAGAGGGCAGTGTGTGTGCGAGATGAAGTGAGTGGGCGGGGTGTATGCTAGATGGAATGAGTGGGCGGGGCGGGGTGTGTGTGTGAGATGAATTGAGTGGGCGGGGTGTGTATGCGAGATGAAATGAGAGGGCAGTGTGTGTGTGCGAGATGAAATGAGTGGGCGGTATGTGTTTACGAGATGAAATGCGAGGGCAGTGTGTGTGCGAGATGAAATGAGTGGGCAGGGTGTGTGTGCGAGATGAAATGAGTGGGCGGTGTGTGTGCGAGATGAAATGAGTGGTAGGGGTGTGTGTGCGAGATGAAAGGAGTATGCAAGATGAAATGAGAGGGCGGTGTGTGTGTGTGAGATGAAATGAGAGGGCGGTGTGTGTGTACGAGATGAAATAAGAGGGCAGTGTGTGTGCGAGATGAAATGAGTGGGCGGGGCGGGGTGTGTGCGAGATGAAATGAGTGGGCGGGGTGTGTATGCAAGATGAACTGAGTGGCCGGGGTGTGTGTGCGAGATGAATTGAGTGGGCGGGGCGGGGTGTGTGTGCGAGATGAATTGAGTGGGCGGGGTGTGTGTGTGAGATGAATTGAGTGGGCGGGGTGCGAGATGAAATGAGAGGGCAGTGTGTGTGCGAAATGGAATGAGTGGGCGGTGTGTGTGTGTACGAGATGAAATGAGAGGGCAGTGTGTGTATGCGAGATGAAATGAGAGGGCGGTGTGCGAGATGAAATGAGTGGGCGGTGTGTGTGTACGAGATGAAATGAGAGGGCAGTGTGTGTGCGAGATGAAATGAGTGGGGGGCGGGGTGTGTGTGCGAGATGAATTGAGTGGGCGGGGTGTGTATGCGAGATGAAATGCGAGGGCGGTGTGTGTGTGCGAGATGAAATGAGAGGGCGGTGTGTGTGTACGAGATGAAATGAGAGGGCAGTGTGTGTGCGAGATGAAATGAGTGGGCGGTGTGTGTGTACGAGATGAAATGAGAGGGCGGTGTGTGTGTACGAGATGAAATGAGAGGGCAGTGTGTGTGCGAGATGAAGTGAGTGGGCGGGGTGTATGCTAGATGGAATGAGTGGGCGGGGCGGGGTGTGTGTGTGAGATGAATTGAGTGGGCGGGGTGTGTATGCGAGATGAAATGAGAGGGCAGTGTGTGTGTGCGAGATGAAATGAGTGGGCGGTATGTGTTTACGAGATGAAATGCGAGGGCAGTGTGTGTGCGAGATGAAATGAGTAGGGGGCGGGGTGTGTGTGCGAGATGAATTGAGTGGGCTGGGTGTGTATGCGAGATGAATTGCGAGGGCCGTGTGTGTGTGCGAGATGAAATGAGAGGGCGGGGCGGGGTGTGTGTGCGAGATGAATTGAGTGGGCGGGGTGTGTGTTCGAGATGAAATGAGTGGGCAGGGTGTGTGTGCGAGATGAAATGAGTGGGCGGTGTGTGTGCGAGATGAAATGAGTGGTAGGGGTGTGTGTGCGAGATGAAAGGAGTATGCAAGATGAAATGAGAGGGCGGTGTGTGTGTGTGAGATGAAATGAGAGGGCGGTGTGTGTGTACGAGATGAAATAAGAGGGCAGTGTGTGTGCGAGATGAAATGAGTGGGCGGGGCGGGGTGTGTGCGAGATGAAATGAGTGGGCGGGGTGTGTATGCAAGATGAATTGAGTGGCCGGGGTGTGTGTGCGAGATGAATTGAGTGGGCGGGGCGGGGTGTGTGTGCGAGATGAATTGAGTGGGCGGGGTGTGTGTGTGAGATGAATTGAGTGGGCGGGGTGCGAGATGAAATGAGAGGGCAGTGTGTGTGCGAAATGGAATGAGTGGGCGGTGTGTGTGTGTACGAGATGAAACGAGAGGGCAGTGTGTGTATGCGAGATGAAATGAGAGGGCGGTGTGCGAGATGAAATGAGTGGGCGGTGTGTGTGTACGAGATGAAATGAGAGGGCAGTGTGTGTGCGAGATGAAATGAGTGGGGGGCGGGGTGTGTGTGCGAGATGAATTGAGTGGGCGGGGTGTGTATGCGAGATGAAATGCGAGGGCGGTGTGTGTGTGCGAGATGAAATGAGAGGGCGGTGTGTGTGTACGAGATGAAATGAGAGGGCAGTGTGTGTGCAAGATGAAATTAGTGGGCGGGGCGGGGTGTGTGCGAGATGGAATGAGTGGGCGGGACGGGGTGTGTGTGCGAGATGAGAGGGTGGTGTGTGTGTGCGAGATGAAATGAGTGGGCGCTGTGTGTGTGCGAGATGAAATGTGTGGGCGGGGTGTGTGTGCTAGATGAAATGAGTGGGTGGGCGGGGTGTGTGTGCGAGATGAATTGAGTGGGCAGGGTGTGTATGCGAGATGAAATGAGATGGCGGTGTGTGTGCGAGATGAAATGAGTGGGCAGTGTGTGTACGAGACGAAATGTAAGAGCAGTGTGTGTGCGAGATGAAATGAGTGGGCGGGGCAGGGTGTGTGCGATATGGAATGAGTGGGTGGGGCGGGGTGTGAGTGCTAGATGAAACGAGTGGACGGGCGGGGTGTGTGTGCGAGATGAATTGAGTGGGCGGGGTGTGTATGCGAGATGAGATGGCGGTGTGTGTGCGAGATGAAATGAGTGGGCGGTGTGTGTGTGCGAGATGAAATGAGAGGGCAGTGTGTGTGCGCGAGATGAAGTGAGTGGGCGGGGCGGGGTGTGTGTGCAAGATGAATTGAGTGGGCAGGGTGTGTATGCGAGATGAAATGAGATGGCGGTGTGTGTGCGAGATGAAATGAGTGGGCAGTGTGTGTACGAGACGAAATGAGAGGGCAGTGTGTGTGCGAGATGAAATGAGTGGGCGGGGCGGGGTGTGTGCGAGATGGAATGAGTGGGTGGGGCGGGGTGTGTGTGCTAGATGAAATGAGTGGACGGGCGGGATGTGTGTGCAAGATGAATTGAGTGGGCGGGGTGTGTATGCGAGATGAAATGAGATGGCGGTGTGTGTGCGAGATGAAATGAGTGGGCGGTGTGTGTACGAGATGAAATGAGAGGGCAGTGTGTGTGCGCGAGATGAAGTGAGTGGGCGGTGTATGTGCGAGATGAAATGAGTGGGGGGCGGGGTGTGTGTGCGAGATGAATTGAGTGGGCGGGGTGTGTATGCGAGATGAAATGCGAGGGCGGTGTGTGTGTGCGAGATGAAATGAGAGGGCGGTGTGTGTACGAGATGAAATGAGAGGGCAGTGTGTGTGCAAGATGAAATTAGTGGGTGGGGCGGGGTGTGTGCGAGATGAGAGGGTGGTGTGTGTGCGAGATGAAATGTGTGGGCGGGGTATGTGTGCTAGATGAAATGAGTGGGTGGGCGGGGTGTGTGTGCAAGATGAATTGAGTGGGCGGGGTGTGTATGCGAGATGAAATGAGATGGCGGTGTGTGCGAGATGAAATGAGTGGGCAGTGTGTGTGTACGAGATGAAATGAGAGGGCAGTGTGTGTGCAAGATGAAATGAGTGGGCGGGGTGGGGTGTGTGCGAGATGGAATGAGTGGGTGGGGCGGGGTGTGTGTGCTAGATGAAATGAGTGGGCGGGGTGTGTGTGCGAGATGAATTGAGTGGGCGGGGTGTGTGTTCGAGATGAAATGAGTGGGCAGGGTGTGTGTGCGAGATGAAATGAGTGGGCGGTGTGTGTGCGAGATGAAATGAGTGGTAGGGGTGTGTGTGCGAGATGAAAGGAGTATGCAAGATGAAATGAGAGGGCGGTGTGTGTGTGAGATGAAATGAGAGGGCGGTGTGTGTGTACGAGATGAAATAAGAGGGCAGTGTGTGTGCGAGATGAAATGAGTGGGCGGGGCGGGGTGTGTGCGAGATGAAATGAGTGGGCGGGGTGTGTATGCAAGATGAATTGAGTGGGCGGGGTGTGTGTGCGAGATGAATTGAGTGGGCGGGGTGTGTGTTCGAGATGAAATGAGTGGGCAGGGTGTGTGTGCGAGATGAAATGAGTGGGCGGTGTGTGTGCGAGATGAAATGAGTGGTAGGGGTGTGTGTGCGAGATGAAAGGAGTATGCAAGATGAAATGAGAGGGCGGTGTGTGTGTGAGATGAAATGAGAGGGCGGTGTGTGTACGAGATGAAATGAGAGGGCAGTGTGTGTGCAAGATGAAATTAGTGGGTGGGGCGGGGTGTGTGCGAGATGAGAGGGTGGTGTGTGTGCGAGATGAAATGAGTGGGCGCTGTGTGTGTGCGAGATGAAATGTGTGGGCGGGGTGTGTGTGCTAGATGAAATGAGTGGGTGGGCGGGGTGTGTGTGCAAGATGAATTGAGTGGGCGGGGTGTGTATGCGAGATGAAATGAGATGGCGGTGTGTGTGCGAGATGAAATGAGTGGGCGGTGAGTGTGTACGAGATGAAATGAGAGGGCAGTGTGTGTGCGCGAGATGAAGTGAGTGGGCGGGGCGGGGTGTGTGCGAGATGAATTGAGTGGGCAGGGTGTGTATGCGAGATGAAATGAGATGGCGGTGTGTGTGCGAGATGAAATGAGTGGGCAGTGTGTGTACGAGATGAAATGAGAGGGCAGTGTGTGTGCAAGATGAAATAAGAGGGCAGTGTGTGTGCGAGATGAAATGAGTGGGCGGGGCGGGGTGTGTGCGAGATGAAATGAGTGGGCGGGGTGTGTATGCAAGATGAATTGAGTGGGCGGGGTGTGTGTGCGAGATGAATTGAGTGGGCGGGGCGGGGCGGGGTGTGTGTGCGAGATGAATTGAGTGGGCGGGGTGTGTGTGTGAGATGAATTGAGTGGGCGGGGTGCGAGATGAAATGAGAGGGCAGTGTGTGTGCGAAATGGAATGAGTGGGCGGTGTGTGTGTGTACGAGATGAAATGAGAGGGCAGTGTGTGTATGCGAGATGAAATGAGAGGGCGGTGTGCGAGATGAAATGAGTGGGCGGTGTGTGTGTACGAGATGAAATGAGAGGGCAGTGTGTGTGCGAGATGAAATGAGTGGGCAGTGTGTGTACGAGACGAAATGAGAGGGCAGTGTGTGTGCGAGATGAAATGAGTGGGCGGGGCGGGGTGTGTGCGAGATGGAATGAGTGGGTGGGGCGGGGTGTGTGTGCTAGATGAAATGAGTGGACGGGCGGGATGTGTGTGCAAGATGAATTGAGTGGGCGGGGTGTGTATGCGAGATGAAATGAGATGGCGGTGTGTGTGCGAGATGAAATGAGTGGGCGGTGTGTGTACGAGATGAAATGAGAGGGCAGTGTGTGTGCGCGAGATGAAGTGAGTGGGCGGTGTATGTTCGAGATGAAATGAGTGGGGGGCGGGGTGTGTGTGCGAGATGAATTGAGTGGGCGGGGTGTGTATGCGAGATGAAATGCGAGGGCGGTGTGTGTGTGTGCGAGATGAAATGAGAGGGCGGTGTGTGTACGAGATGAAATGAGAGGGCAGTGTGTGTGCAAGATGAAATTAGTGGGTGGGGCGGGGTGTGTGCGAGATGAGAGGGTGGTGTGTGTGCGAGATGAAATGAGTGGGCGCTGTGTGTGTGCGAGATGAAATGTGTGGGCGGGGTGTGTGTGCTAGATGAAATGAGTGGGTGGGCGGGGTGTGTGTGCAAGATGAATTGAGTGGGCGGGGTGTGTATGCGAGATGAAATGAGATGGCGGTGTGTGTGCGAGATGAAATGAGTGGGCGGTGAGTGTGTACGAGATGAAATGAGAGGGCAGTGTGTGTGCGCGAGATGAAGTGAGTGGGCGGGGCGGGGTGTGTGCGAGATGAATTGAGTGGGCAGGGTGTGTATGCGAGATGAAATGAGATGGCGGTGTGTGTGCGAGATGAAATGAGTGGGCAGTGTGTGTACGAGATGAAATGAGAGGGCAGTGTGTGTGCAAGATGAAATGAGTGGGCGGGGCGGGGTGTGTGCGAGATGGAATGAGTGGGTGGGGCGGGGTGTGTGTGCTAGATGAAATGAGTGGACGGGCGGCATGTGTGTGCAAGATGAATTGAGTGGGCGGGGTGTGTATGCGAGATGAAATGAGATGGCGGTGTGTGTGCGAGATGAAATGAGTGGCGGTGTGTGTGTACGAGATGAAATGAGAGGGCAGTGTGTGTGCGCGAGATGAAGTGAGTGGGCGGGGCGGGGTGTGTGCGAGATGGAATGAGTGGGCGGGGCGGGGTGTGTGTGTGAGATGAATTGAGTGGGCGGGGTGTGTTTGCGAGATGAAATGAGAGGGCGGTGTGTGTGTGCGAGATGAAATGAGTGGGCGGGGTGTGTATGCGAGATGAAATGAGAGGGCAGTGTGTGTGTGCGAGATGAAATGAGTGGGCGGTGTGTGTGTACGAGATGAAATGAGAGGCCAGTGTATGTGCGAGATGAAATGAGTGGGGGGCGGGGTGTGTGTGCGAGATGAATTGAGTGGGCGGGGTGTGTATGCGAGATGAAATGCGAGGGCGGTGTGTGTGTGTGAGATGAAATGAGAGGGCGGTGTGTGTACGAGATGAAATGAGAGGGCAGTGTGTGTGCAAGATGAAATTAGTGGGTGGGGCGGCGTGTGTGCGAGATGAGAGGGTGGTGTGTGTGCGAGATGAAATGAGTGGGCGCTGTGTGTGTGCGAGATGAAATGTGTGGGCGGGGTGTGTGTGCTAGATGAAATGAGTGGGTGGGCGGGGTGTGTGTGCAAGATGAATTGAGTGGGCGGGGTGTGTATGCGAGATGAAATGAGATGGCAGTGTGTGCGAGATGAAATGAGTGGGCAGTGTGTGTGTACGAGATGAAATGAGAGGGCAGTGTGTGTGCGAGATGAAATGAGTGGGCGGGGCGGGGTGTGTGCGAGATGGAATGAGTTGGCGGGGTGTGTATGCAAGATGAATTGAGTGGCCGGGGTGTGTGTGCGAGATGAATTGAGTGGGCGGGGCGGGGTGTGTGTGCGAGATGAATTGAGTGGGAGGGGTGTGTGTGTGAGATGAATTGAGTGGGCGGGGTGCGAGATGAAATGAGAGGGCAGTGTGTGTGCGAGATGGAATGAGTGGGCGGTGTGTGTGTGTACGAGATGAAATGAGAGGGCAGTGTGTGTATGCGAGATGAAATGAGAGGGCGGTGTGCGAGATGAAATGAGTGGGGGGCGGGGTGTGTGTGTGAGATGAATTGAGTGGGCGGGGTGTGTTTGCGAGATGAAATGAGAGGGCGGTGTGTGTGTGCGAGATGAAATGAGTGGGCGGGGTGTGTATGCGAGATGAAATGAGAGGGCAGTGTGTGTGTGCGAGATGAAATGAGTGGGCGGTGTGTGTGTACGAGATGAAATGAGAGGCCAGTGTATGTGCGAGATGAAATGAGTGGGGGGCGGGGTGTGTGTGCGAGATGAATTGAGTGGGCGGGGTGTGTATGCGAGATGAAATGCGAGGGCGGTGTGTGTGTGTGAGATGAAATGAGAGGGCGGTGTGTGTACGAGATGAAATGAGAGGGCAGTGTGTGTGCAAGATGAAATTAGTGGGTGGGGCGGCGTGTGTGCGAGATGAGAGGGTGGTGTGTGTGCGAGATGAAATGAGTGGGCGCTGTGTGTGTGCGAGATGAAATGTGTGGGCGGGGTGTGTGTGCTAGATGAAATGAGTGGGTGGGCGGGGTGTGTGTGCAAGATGAATTGAGTGGGCGGGGTGTGTATGCGAGATGAAATGAGATGGCAGTGTGTGCGAGATGAAATGAGTGGGCAGTGTGTGTGTACGAGATGAAATGAGAGGGCAGTGTGTGTGCGAGATGAAATGAGTGGGCGGGGCGGGGTGTGTGCGAGATGGAATGAGTTGGCGGGGTGTGTATGCAAGATGAATTGAGTGGCCGGGGTGTGTGTGCGAGATGAATTGAGTGGGCGGGGCGGGGTGTGTGTGCGAGATGAATTGAGTGGGAGGGGTGTGTGTGTGAGATGAATTGAGTGGGCGGGGTGCGAGATGAAATGAGAGGGCAGTGTGTGTGCGAGATGGAATGAGTGGGCGGTGTGTGTGTGTACGAGATGAAATGAGAGGGCAGTGTGTGTATGCGAGATGAAATGAGAGGGCGGTGTGCGAGATGAAATGAGTGGGGGGCGGGGTGTGTGTGCGAGATGAATTGAGTGGGCGGGGTGTGTATGCAAGATGAAATGCGAGGGCGGTGTGTGTGTGCGAGATGAAATGAGAGGGCGGTGTGTGTGTACGAGATGAAATGAGAGGGCAGTGTGTGTACGAGATGAAATGAGAGGGCAGTGTGTCTGCAAGATGAAATTAGTGGGCGGGGCGGGGTGTGTGCGAGATGGAATGAGTGGGCAGGGCGGGGTGTGTGTGCGAGATGAAATGAGTGGGCGGGGTGTGTATGCGAGACGAAGTGAGAGAGCGGTGTGTGTGCGAGATGAAATGAGAGGGCGGTGTGTGTGTACGAGATGAAATGAGAGGGCAGTGTGTGTGTACGAGATGAAATGAGAGGGCAGTGTGTGTGCGAGATGAAATTAGTGGGTGGGGCGGGGTGTGTGCAAGATGGAATGAGTGGGCAGGGTGGGGTGTTTGTGAGATGAATTGAGTGGGTGGGGTGTGTATGCGAGATGAAATGAGAGGGCGGTGTGTGTGTGCGAGATGAAATGAGAGGGTGGTGTGTGTGTATGAGATGAAATGAGAGGGCTGTGTGTGTGCGCGATGAAATGAGAGGGCGGTGTGTGTACGAGATGAAATGAGAGGGCAGTGTGTGTGCGAGATGAAATGAGTGGGCGGGGCAGGGTGTGTGCGAGATGGAATGAGTGGGCGGGGTGTGTGTGCGAGATGAATTTCGTGGGCGGGGTGTGTATGCGAGATGAAATGAGAGGGCGGTGTGTGTGTGAGATGAAATGAGTGGGCATTGTGTGTGTACGAGATGAAATGAGAGGGCAGTGTGTGTGCGAGATGAAATGAGTGAGCGGGCGGGGTGTGTGTGCGAGATGAATTGAGTTGGCGGGGTATGTATGCGAGATGAAATGAGAGGGCGGTGTGTGTGCGAGATGAAATGAGTGGGCGTTGTGTGTGTACGAGATGAAATGAGAGGGCAGTGTGTGTGCGAGATGAAATGAGTGAGCGGGCGGGGTGTGTGTGCGAGGTGAATTGAGTTGGCGGGGTATGTATGCGAGATGAAATGAGAGGGCGGTGTGTGTGCGAGATGAAATGAGTGGGCGTTGTGTGTATACGAGATGAAATGACAGGGCAGTGTGTGTGCGAGATGAAATGAGTGAGCGGACGGGGTGTGTGTGCGAGATGAATTGAGCTGGCGGGGTATGTAAGCGAGATGAAATGAGAAGGCGGTGTGTGTGTGCGAGATGAAATGAGAGGGCAGTGTGTGTGTACGAGATGAAATGAGAGGGCAGTGTGTGTGCGAGATGAAATTAGTGGGGGGGACGGGGTGTGTGTGCGAGATGAATTGAGTGGGCGGGGTGTGTGTGTGAGATGAATTGAGTGGGCGGGGTGCGAGATGAAATGAGAGGGCAGTGTGTGTGAGAGATGAAATGAGTGGGCGGGGTGGGGTGTGTGCGAGATGGAATGAGTGGGCGGTGTGTGTGTGTACGAGATGAAATGAGAGGGCAGTGTGTGTGTGCGAGATGAAATGAGAGGGCATTGTGTGTGTGTACGAGATGAAATGAGAGGGCAGTGTGTGTGTGCGAGATTAAATGAGTGGGCGGTGTGTGTGCGAGATGAATTGAGTGGGCGGGGTATGTATGCGAGATGAAATGAGAGGGCTGTGTGTGTGTACGAGATGAAATGAGAGGGCGGTGTGTGTACGAGATGAAATGAGAGGGCAGTGTGTGTGCGAGATGAAATTAGTGGGCGGGACGGGGTGTGTGTGCGAGATGAATTGAGTGGGTGGGGTGTGTATGCAAGATGAATTGAGTGGCCGGGGTGTGTGTGCGAGATGAATTGAGTGGGCGGGGCGGGGTGTGTGTGCGAGATGAATTGAGTGGGTGGGGTGTGTGCGAGATGAATTGAGTGGGCGGTGTGTGTGTGCAGTGTGTGTGTGTGAGATGAAATGAGAGGGCGGTGTGTGTGTACGAGATGAAATAAGAGGGCAGTGTGTGTGCGAGATGAAATGAGTGGGCGGGGCCGGGTGTGTGCGAGATGAAATGAGTGGGCGGGGTGTGTATGCAAGATGAATTGAGTGGCCGGGGTGTGTGTGCGAGGTGAATTGAGTGGGCGGGGCGGGGTGTGTGTGCGAGATGAATTGAGTGGGTGGGGTGTGTGTGTGAGATGAATTGAGTGGGCGGGGTGCGAGATGAAATGAGAGGGCAGTGTGTGTGCGAGATGGAATGAGTGGGCGGTGTGTGTGTGTACGAGATGAAATGAGAGGGCAGTGTGTGTATGCGAGATGAAATGAGAGGGCGGTGTGCGAGATGAAATGAGTGGGCGGTGTGTGTGTACGAGATGAAATGAGAGGGCAGTGTGTGTGCGAGATGAAATTAGTGGGGGGGACGGGGTGTGTGTGCGAGATGAATTGAGTGGGCGGGGTGTGTGTGTGAGATGAATTGAGTGGGCGGGGTGCGAGATGAAATGAGAGGGCAGTGTGTGTGAGAGATGAAATGAGTGGGCGGGGTGGGGTGTGTGCGAGATGGAATGAGTGGGCGGTGTGTGTGTGTACGAGATGAAATGAGAGGGCAGTGTGTGTGTGCGAGATGAAATGAGAGGGCATTGTGTGTGTGTACGAGATGAAATGAGAGGGCAGTGTGTGTGTGCGAGATTAAATGAGTGGGCGGTGTGTGTGCGAGATGAATTGAGTGGGCGGGGTATGTATGCGAGATGAAATGAGAGGGCTGTGTGTGTGTACGAGATGAAATGAGAGGGCGGTGTGTGTACGAGATGAAATGAGAGGGCAGTGTGTGTGCGAGATGAAATTAGTGGGCGGGACGGGGTGTGTGTGCGAGATGAATTGAGTGGGTGGGGTGTGTATGCAAGATGAATTGAGTGGCCGGGGTGTGTGTGCGAGATGAATTGAGTGGGCGGGGCGGGGTGTGTGTGCGAGATGAATTGAGTGGGTGGGGTGTGTGCGAGATGAATTGAGTGGGCGGTGTGTGTGTGCAGTGTGTGTGTGTGAGATGAAATGAGAGGGCGGTGTGTGTGTACGAGATGAAATAAGAGGGCAGTGTGTGTGCGAGATGAAATGAGTGGGCGGGGCCGGGTGTGTGCGAGATGAAATGAGTGGGCGGGGTGTGTATGCAAGATGAATTGAGTGGCCGGGGTGTGTGTGCGAGGTGAATTGAGTGGGCGGGGCGGGGTGTGTGTGCGAGATGAATTGAGTGGGTGGGGTGTGTGTGTGAGATGAATTGAGTGGGCGGGGTGCGAGATGAAATGAGAGGGCAGTGTGTGTGCGAGATGGAATGAGTGGGCGGTGTGTGTGTGTACGAGATGAAATGAGAGGGCAGTGTGTGTATGCGAGATGAAATGAGAGGGCGGTGTGCGAGATGAAATGAGTGGGCGGTGTGTGTGTACGAGATGAAATGAGAGGGCAGTGTGTGTTCGAGATGAAATGAGTGGGGGGGCGGGGTGTGTGTGCGAGATGAATTGAGTGGGCGGGGTGTGTATGCGAGATGAAATGCGAGGGCGGTGTGTGTGTGCGAGATGAAATGAGAGGGCGGTGTGTGTACGAGATGAAATGAGAGGGCAGTGTGTGTGCAAGATGAAATTAGTGGGTGGGGCGGGGTGTGTGCGAGATGAGAGGGTGGTGTGTGTGCGAGATGAAATGAGTGGGCGCTGTGTGTGTGCGAGATGAAATGTGTGGGCGGGGTGTGTGTGCTAGATGAAATGAGTGGGTGGGCGGGGTGTGTGTGCAAGATGAATTGAGTGGGCGGGGTGTGTATGCGAGATGAAATGAGATGGCGGTGTGTGTGTGCGAGATGAAATGAGAGGGCGGTGTGTGTACGAGATGAAATTAGTGGGTGGGGCGGGGTGTGTGCGAGATGAGAGGGTGGTGTGTGTGCGAGATGAAATGAGTGGGCACTGTGTGTGTGCGAGATGAAATGTGTGGGCGGGGTGTGTGTGCTAGATGAAATGAGTGGGCGGGCGAGGTGTGTGTGCAAGATGAATTGAGTGGGCGGGGTGTGTATGCGAGATGAAATGAGATGGCGGTGTGTGTGCGAGATGAAATGAGTGGGCGGTGTGTGTGTACGAGATGAAATGAGAGGGCAGTGTGTGTGCGAGATGAAGTGAGTGGGCGGGGTGTATGCTAGATGGAATGAGTGGGCGGGGCGGAGTGTGTGTGCGAGATGAAATGAGTGGGCGGTATGTGTTTACGAGATGAAATGCGAGGGCAGTGTGTGTGCGAGATGAAATGAGTAGGGGGCGGGGTGTGTGTGCGAGATGAATTGAGTGGGCTGGGTGTGTATGCGAGATGAATTGCGAGGGCCGTGTGTGTGTGCGAGATGAAATGAGAGGGCGGGGCGGGGTGTGTGTGCGAGATGAATTGAGTGGGCGGGGTGTGTGTTCGAGATGAAATGAGTGGGCAGGGTGTGTGTGCGAGATGAAATGAGTGGGCGGTGTGTGTGCGAGATGAAATGAGTGGTAGGGGGGTGTGTGCGAGATGAAAGGAGTATGCAAGATGAAATGAGAGGGCGGTGTGTGTGTGTGAGATGAAATGAGAGGGCGGTGTGTGTGTACGAGATGAAATAAGAGGGCAGTGTGTGTGCGAGATGAAATGAGTGGGCGGGGCGGGGTGTGTGCGAGATGAAATGAGTGGGCGGGGTGTGTATGCAAGATGAATTGAGTGGCCGGGGTGTGTGTGCGAGATGAATTGAGTGGGCGGGGCGGGGTGTGTGTGCGAGATGAATTGTGTGGGCGGGGTGTGTGTGTGAGATGAATTGAGTGGGCGGGGTGCGAGATGAAATGAGAGGGCAGTGTGTGTGCGAAATGGAATGAGTGGGCGGTGTGTGTGTGTACGAGATGAAATGAGAGGGCAGTGTGTGTATGCGAGATGAAATGAGAGGGCGGTGTGCGAGATGAAATGAGTGGGCGGTGTGTGTGTACGAGATGAAATGAGAGGGCAGTGTGTGTGCGAGATGAAATGAGTGGGGGGCGGGGTGTGTGTGCGAGATGAATTGAGTGGGCGGGGTGTGTATGCGAGATGAAATGCGAGGGCGGTGTGTGTGTGCGAGATGAAATGAGAGGGCGGTGTGTGTGTACGAGATGAAATGAGAGGGCAGTGTGTGTGCAAGATGAAATTAGTGGGCGGGGCGGGGTGTGTGCGAGATGGAATGAGTGGGCGGGACGGGGTGTGTGTGCGAGATGAGAGGGTGGTGTGTGTGTGCGAGATGAAATGAGTGGGCGCTGTGTGTGTGCGAGATGAAATGTGTTGGTGTAGACGTAGAAGTGGAGCCTGTAGACCAGACATACACAAACAAAGTGGAGCCCTTTGTACAAGTGGAGCCCCAAATTGGTGGCTCCACAATGTTTCATAATTTATATTAATATTTAATCGAATTTAAGTCAAGTTTGCGAAGCTTAGGTTTAGTATCGGGGAAGGTATGGTTCACGTTATATTAATATTAATATAATTATACCATACCTTACCCCGATACTAAACCTAAGCTTCGCAAACATTTCCATGTTCAGTCACGGGATATTCAACTCTAGTTTAATTAAACTTAATTAAAGTGCAATTCTCCATTGTATTGCATTGTAATTGAGTTTAATTAAACTCCAATTAAAACGCAACCCTATATAGGAACGCGTTTTAATCGAGTTCATATCGCAACTATATTAAAAGTTAATTCAACTATATTAAAAGTTAATTCAATGGTGGCTCCACAATTCATGGGACACCTGTATGTGTGTGTGGGCGGGGTGTGTGTGCTAGATGAAATGAGTGGGTGGGCGGGGTGTGTGTGCGAGATGAATTGAGTGGGCAGGGTGTGTATGCGAGATGAAATGAGATGGCGGTGTGTGTGCGAGATGAAATGAGTGGGCAGTGTGTGTACGAGACGAAATGAGAGAGTAGTGTGTGTGCGAGATGAAATGAGTGGGCGGGGCAGGGTGTGTGCGAGATGGAATGAGTGGGTGGGGCGGGGTGTGTGTGCTAGATGAAATGAGTGGGCGGGGTGTGTGTGCGAGATGAATTGAGTGGGCGGGGTGTGTTCGAGATGAAATGAGTGGGCAGGGTGTGTGTGCGAGATGAAATGAGTGGGCGGTGTGTGTGCGAGATGAAATGAGTGGTAGGGGTGTGTGTGCGAGATGAAAGGAGTATGCAAGATGAAATGAGAGGGCGGTGTGTGTGAGATGAAATGAGAGGGCGGTGTGTGTGTGTACGAGATGAAATAAGAGGGCAGTGTGTGTGCGAGATGAAATGAGTGGGCGGGGCGGGGTGTGTGCGAGATGAAGTGAGTGGGCGGGGTGTGTATGCAAGATGAATTGAGTGGCCGGGGTGTGTGTGCGAGATGAATTGAGTGGGCGGGGCGGGGCGGGGTGTGTGTGCGAGATGAATTGAGTGGGCGGGGTGTGTGTGTGAGATGAATTGAGTGGGCGGGGTGCGAGGTGAAATGAGAGGGCAGTGTGTGTGCGAAATGGAATGAGTGGGCGGTGTGTGTGTGTACGAGATGAAATGAGAGGGCAGTGTGTGTATGCGAGATGAAATGAGAGGGCGGTGTGCGAGATGAAATGAGTGGGCGGTGTGTGTGTACGAGATGAAATGAGAGGGCAGTGTGTGTGCGAGATGAAATGAGTGGGGGGCGGGGTGTGTGTGCGAGATGAATTGAGTGGGCGGGGTGTGTATGCGAGATGAAATGCGAGGGCGGTGTGTGTGTGCGAGATGAAATGAGAGGGCGGTGTGTGTGTACGTGATGAGATGAAAGGGCAGTGTGTGTGTGCAAGATGAAATTAGTGGGCGGGGCGGGGTGTGTGCGAGATGGAATGAGTGGGCGGGACGGGGTGTGTGTGCGAGATGAGAAGGTGGTGTGTGTGTGCGAGATGAAATGAGTGGGCGCTGTGTGTGTGCGAGATGAAATGTGTGGGCGGGGTGTGTGTGCTAGATGAAATGAGTGGGTGGGCGGGGTGTGTGTGCGAGATGAATTGAGTGGGCAGGGTGTGTATGCGAGATGAAATGAGATGGCGGTGTGTGTGCGAGATTAAATGAGTGGGCAGTGTGTGTACGAGACGAAATGAGAGGGCAGTGTGTGTGCGAGATGAAATGAGTGGGCGGGGCAGGGTGTGTGCGAGATGGAATGAGTGGGTGGGGCGGGGTGTGTGTGCTAGATGAAACGAGTGGACGGGCGGGGTGTGTGTGCGAGATGAATTGAGTGGGCGGGGTGTGTATGCGAGATGAAATGAGATGGCGGTGTGTGTGTGAGATGAAATGAGTGGGCGGTGTGTGTGTACGAGATGAAATGAGAGGGCAGTGTGTGTGCGAGATGAAGTGAGTGGGCGGGGTGTATGCTAGATGGAATGAGTGGGCGGGGCGGAGTGTGTGTGCGAGATGAAATGAGTGGGCGGTATGTGTTTACGAGATGAAATGCGAGGGCAGTGTGTGTGCGAGATGAAATGAGTAGGGGGCGGGGTGTGTGTGCGAGATGAATTGAGTGGGCTGGGTGTGTATGCGAGATGAATTGCGAGGGCCGTGTGTGTGTGCGAGATGAAATGAGAGGGCGGGGCGGGGTGTGTGTGCGAGATGAATTGAGTGGGCGGGGTGTGTGTTCGAGATGAAATGAGTGGGCAGGGTGTGTGTGCGAGATGAAATGAGTGGGCGGTGTGTGTGCGAGATGAAATGAGTGGTAGGGGGGTGTGTGCGAGATGAAAGGAGTATGCAAGATGAAATGAGAGGGCGGTGTGTGTGTGTGAGATGAAATGAGAGGGCGGTGTGTGTGTACGAGATGAAATAAGAGGGCAGTGTGTGTGCGAGATGAAATGAGTGGGCGGGGCGGGGTGTGTGCGAGATGAAATGAGTGGGCGGGGTGTGTATGCAAGATGAATTGAGTGGCCGGGGTGTGTGTGCGAGATGAATTGAGTGGGCGGGGCGGGGTGTGTGTGCGAGATGAATTGTGTGGGCGGGGTGTGTGTGAGATGAATTGAGTGGGCGGGGTGCGAGATGAAATGAGAGGGCAGTGTGTGTGCGAAATGGAATGAGTGGGCGGTGTGTGTGTGTACGAGATGAAATGAGAGGGCAGTGTGTGTATGCGAGATGAAATGAGAGGGCGGTGTGCGAGATGAAATGAGTGGGCGGTGTGTGTGTACGAGATGAAATGAGAGGGCAGTGTGTGTGCGAGATGAAATGAGTGGGGGGCGGGGTGTGTGTGCGAGATGAATTGAGTGGGCGGGGTGTGTATGCGAGATGAAATGCGAGGGCGGTGTGTGTGTGCGAGATGAAATGAGAGGGCGGTGTGTGTGTACGAGATGAAATGAGAGGGCAGTGTGTGTGCAAGATGAAATTAGTGGGCGGGGCGGGGTGTGTGCGAGATGGAATGAGTGGGCGGGACGGGGTGTGTGTGCGAGATGAGAGGGTGGTGTGTGTGTGCGAGATGAAATGAGTGGGCGCTGTGTGTGTGCGAGATGAAATGTGTTGGTGTAGACGTAGAAGTGGAGCCTGTAGACCAGACATACACAAACAAAGTGGAGCCCTTTGTACAAGTGGAGCCCCAAATTGGTGGCTCCACAATGTTTCATAATTTATATTAATATTTAATCGAATTTAAGTCAAGTTTGCGAAGCTTAGGTTTAGTATCGGGGAAGGTATGGTTCACGTTATATTAATATTAATATAATTATACCATACCTTACCCCGATACTAAACCTAAGCTTCGCAAACATTTCCATGTTCAGTCACGGGATATTCAACTCTAGTTTAATTAAACTTAATTAAAGTGCAATTCTCCATTGTATTGCATTGTAATTGAGTTTAATTAAACTCCAATTAAAACGCAACCCTATATAGGAACGCGTTTTAATCGAGTTCATATCGCAACTATATTAAAAGTTAATTCAACTATATTAAAAGTTAATTCAATGGTGGCTCCACAATTAATGGGACACCTGTATGTGTGTGTGGGCGGGGTGTGTGTGCTAGATGAAATGAGTGGGTGGGCGGGGTGTGTGTGCGAGATGAATTGAGTGGGCAGGGTGTGTATGCGAGATGAAATGAGATGGCGGTGTGTGTGCGAGATGAAATGAGTGGGCAGTGTGTGTACGAGACGAAATGAGAGAGTAGTGTGTGTGCGAGATGAAATGAGTGGGCGGGGCAGGGTGTGTGCGATATGGAATGAGTGGGTGGGGCGGGGTGTGTGTGCTAGATGAAACGAGTGGACGGGCGGGGTGTGTGTGCGAGATGAATTGAGTGGGCGGGGTGTGTATGCGAGATGAAATGAGATGGCGGTGTGTGTGCGAGATGAAATGAGTGGGCGGTGTGTGTGTGCGAGATGAAATGAGAGGGCAGTGTGTGTGCGCGAGATGAAGTGAGTGGGCGGGGCGGGGTGTGTGTGCGAGATGAATTGAGTGGGCAGGGTGTGTATGCGAGATGAAATGAGATGGCGGTGTGTGTGCGAGATGAAATGAGTGGGCAGTGTGTGTACAAGTCGAAATGAGAGGGCAGTGTGTGTGCGAGATGAAATGAGTGGGCGGGGCGGGGTGTGTGCGAGATGGAATGAGTGGGTGGGGCGGGGTGTGTGTGCTAGATGAAATGAGTGGACGGGCGGGATGTGTGTGCAAAATGAATTGAGTGGGCGGGGTGTGTATGCGAGATGAAATGAGATGGCGGTGTGTGTGCGAGATGAAATGAGTGGGCGGTGTGTGTACGAGATGAAATGAGAGGGCAGTGTGTGTGCGCGAGATGAAGTGAGTGGGCGGTGTATGTGCGAGATGAAATGAGTGGGGGGCGGGGTGTGTGCGAGATGAATTGAGTGGGCGGGGTGTGTATGCGAGATGAAATGCGAGGGCGGTGTGTGTGTGCGAGATGAAATGAGAGGGCGGTGTGTGTACGAGATGAAATGAGAGGGCAGTGTGTGTGCAAGATGAAATTAGTGGGTGGGGCGGGGTGTGTGCGAGATGAGAGGGTGGTGTGTGTGCGAGATGAAATGAGTGGGCGCTGTGTGTGTGCGAGATGAAATGTGTGGGCGGGGTGTGTGTGCTAGATGAAATGAGTGGGTGGGCGGGGTGTGTGTGCAAGATGAATTGAGTGGGCGGGGTGTGTATGCGAGATGAAATGAGATGGCGGTGTGTGCGAGATGAAATGAGTGGGCAGTGTGTGTGTACGAGATGAAATGAGAGGGCAGTGTGTGTGCAAGATGAAATGAGTGGGCGGGGCGGGGTGTGTGCGAGATGGAATGAGTGGGTGGGGCGGGGTGTGTGTGCTAGATGAAATGAGTGGGCGGGGTGTGTGTGCGAGATGAATTGAGTGGGCGGGGTGTGTGTTCGAGATGAAATGAGTGGGCAGGGTGTGTGTGCGAGATGAAATGAGTGGGCGGTGTGTGTGCGAGATGAAATGAGTGGTAGGGGTGTGTGTGCGAGATGAAAGGAGTATGCAAGATGAAATGAGAGGGCGGTGTGTGTGAGATGAAATGAGAGGGCGGTGTGTGTGTACGAGATGAAATAAGAGGGCAGTGTGTGTGCGAGATGAAATGAGTGGGCGGGGCGGGGTGTGTGCGAGATGAAGTGAGTGGGCGGGGTGTGTATGCAAGATGAATTGAGTGGCCGGGGTGTGTGTGCGAGATGAATTGAGTGGGCGGGGCGGGGCGGGGTGTGTGTGCGAGATGAATTGAGTGCGCGGGGTGTGTGTGTGAGATGAATTGAGTGGGCGTGGTGCAAGGTGAAATGAGAGGGCAGTGTGTGTGTGAAATGGAATGAGTGGGCGGTGTGTGTGTGTACGAGATGAAATGAGAGGGCAGTGTGTGTATGCGAGATGAAATGAGAGGGCGGTGTGCGAGATGAAATGAGTGGGCGGTGTGTGTGTACGAGATGAAATGAGAGGGCAGTGTGTGTGCGAGATGAAATGAGTGGGGGGCGGGGTGTGTGTGCGAGATGAATTGAGTGGGCGGGGTGTGTATGCGAGATGAAATGCGAGGGCGGTGTGTGTGTGCGAGATGAAATGAGAGGGCGGTGTGTGTGTACGAGATGAGATGAAAGGGCAGTGTGTGTGTGCAAGATGAAATTAGTGGGCGGGGCGGGGTGTGTGCGAGATGGAATGAGTGGGCGGGACGGGGTGTGTGTGCGAGATGAGAAGGTGGTGTGTGTGTGCGAGATGAAATGAGTGGGCGCTGTGTGTGTGCGAGATGAAATGTGTGGGCGGGGTGTGTGTGCTAGATGAAATGAGTGGGTGGGCGGGGTGTGTGTGCGAGATGAATTGAGTGGGCAGGGTGTGTATGCGAGATGAAATGAGATGGCGGTGTGTGTGCGAGATTAAATGAGTGGGCAGTGTGTGTACGAGACGAAATGAGAGGGCAGTGTGTGTGCGAGATGAAATGAGTGGGCGGGGCAGGGTGTGTGCGAGATGGAATGAGTGGGTGGGGCGGGGTGTGTGTGCTAGATGAAACGAGTGGACGGGCGGGGTGTGTGTGCGAGATGAATTGAGTGGGCGGGGTGTGTATGCGAGATGAAATGAGATGGCGGTGTGTGTGTGAGATGAAATGAGTGGGCGGTGTGTGTGTACGAGATGAAATGAGAGGGCAGTGTGTGTGCGCGAGATGAAGTGAGTGGGCGGGGCGGGGTGTGTGTGCGAGATGAATTGAGTGGGCAGGGTGTGTATGCGAGATGAAATGAGATGGCGGTGTGTGTGCGAGATGAAATGAGTGGGCAGTGTGTGTACGAGATGAAATGAGAGGGCAGTGTGTGTGCGAGATGAAATGAGTGGGTGGGGCGGGGTGTGTGTGCTAGATGAAATGAGTGGACGGGCGGGATGTGTGTGCAAGATGAATTGAGTGGGCGGGGTGTGTATGCGAGATGAAATGAGATGGCGGTGTGTGTGCGAGATGAAATGAGTGGGCGGTGTGTGTGTACGAGATGAAATGAGAGGGCAGTGTGTGTGCGCGAGATGAAGTGAGTGGGCGGGGCGGGGTGTGTGCGAGATGGAATGAGTGGGCGGGGCGGGGTGTGTGTGTGAGATGAATTGAGTGGGCGGGGTGTGTTTGCGAGATGAAATGTGAGGGCGGTGTGTGTGTGCGAGATGAAATGAGTGGGCGGGGTGTGTATGCGAGATGAAATGAGAGGGCAGTGTGTGTGTGCCTGATGAAATGAGTGGGCGGTGTGTGTGTACGAGATGAAATGAGAGGCCAGTGTATGTGCGAGATGAAATGAGTGGGGGGCGGGGTGTGTGTGCGAGATGAATTGAGTGGGCGGGGTGTGTATGCGAGATGAAATGCGAGGGCGGTGTGTGTGTGTGAGATGAAATGAGAGGGCGGTGTGTGTACGAGATGAAATGAGAGGGCAGTGTGTGTGCAAGATGAAATTAGTGGGTGGGGCGGGGTGTGTGCGAGATGAGAGGGTGGTGTGTGTGCGAGATGAAATGAGTGGGCGCTGTGTGTGTGCGAGATGAAATGTGTGGGCGGGGTGTGTGTGCTAGATGAAATGAGTGGGTGGGCGGGGTGTGTGTGCAAGATGAATTGAGTGGGCGGGGTGTGTATGCGAGATGAAATGAGATGGCGGTGTGTGCGAGATGAAATGAGTGGGCAGTGTGTGTACGAGATGAAATGAGAGGGCAGTGTGTGTGCGAGATGAAATGAGTGGGCGGGGCGGGGTGTGTGCGAGATGGAATGAGTGGGTGGGGCGGGGTGTGTGTGCTAGATGAAATGAGTGGGTGGGGTGTGTGTGCTAGATGAAAGGAGTGGGCGGGCGAGGTGTGTGTGCAAGATGAATTGAGTGGGCGGGGTGTGTATGCGAGATGAAATGAGATGGCGGTGTGTGTGCGAGATGAAATGAGTGGGCGGTGTGTGTGTACGAGATAAAATGAGAGGGCAGTGTGTGTGCGAGATGAAGTGAGTGGGCGGGGTGTATGCTAGATGGAATGAGTTGGCGGGGCGGGGTGTGTGTGTGAGATGAATTGAGTGGGTGGGGTGTGTATGCGAGATGAAATGAGAGGGCAGTGTGTGTGTGCGAGATGAAATGAGTGGGCGGTATGTGTGTACGAGATGAAATAAGAGGGCAGTGTGTGTGCGAGATGAAATGAGTAGGGGGCGGGGTGTGTGTGCGAGATGAATTGAGTGGGCGGGGTGTGTATGCGAGATGAATTGCGAGGGCCATGTGTGTGTGCGAGATGAAATGAGAGGGCGGTGTGTGTGCGAGATGAAATTAGTGTGCGGGGCGGGGTGTGTGTGCGAGATGAATTGAGTGGGCGGGGTGTGTGTTCGAGATGAAATGAGTGGGCAGGGTGTGTGTGCGAGATGAAATGAGTGGGCGGTGTGTGTGCGAGATGAAATGAGTGGTAGGGGTGTGTGTGCGAGATGAAAGGAGTGGGTGGGCGGGGTGTGTGTGAGATGAATTGAGTGGGCGGGGTGTGTATGCAAGATGAAATGAGAGGGTGGTGTGTGTGTGAGATGAAATGAGAGGGCGGTGTGTGTGTACGAGATGAAATAAGAGGGCAGTGTGTGTGCGAGATGAAATGAGTGGGCGGGGCGGGGTGTGTGCGAGATGAAATGAGTGGGCGGGGTGTGTATGCAAGATGAATTGAGTGGCCGGGGTGTGTGTGCGAGATGAATTGAGTGGGCGGGGCGGGGTGTGTGTGCGAGATGAATTGAGTGGGCGGGGTGTGTGTGTGAGATGAATTGAGTGGGCGGGGTGCGAGATGAATTGAGTGGGCAGTGTGTGTATGCGAGATGAAATGAGAGGGCGGTGTGCGAGATGAAATGAGTGGGGGGCGGGGTGTGTGTGCGAGATGAATTGAGTGGGCGGGGTGTGTATGCGAGATGAAATGCGAGGGCGGTGTGTGTGCGAGATGAAATGAGAGGGCGGTGTGTGTGTACGAGATGAAATGAGAGGGCAGTGTGTGTACGAGATGAAATGAAAGGGCAGTGTGTCTGCAAGATGAAATTAGTGGGCGGGGCGGGGTGTGTGCGAGATGGAATGAGTGGGCAGGGCGGGGTGTGTGTGCGAGATGAAATGAGTGGGCGGGGTGTGTATGCGAGATGAAATGAGAGAGCGGTGTGTGTGCGAGATGAAATGAGAGGGCGGTGTGTGTGTACGAGATGAAATGAGAGGGCAGTGTGTGTGTACGAGATGAAATGAGAGGGCAGTGTGTGTGCGAGATGAAATTAGTGGGTGGGGCGGGGTGTGTGCAAGATGGAATGAGTGGGCAGGGTGGGGTGTTTGTGAGATGAATTGAGTGGGTGGGGTGTGTATGCGAGATGAAATGAGAGGGCGGTGTGTGTGTGCGAGATGAAATGAGAGGGTGGTGTGTGTGTATGAGATGAAATGAGAGGGCTGTGTGTGTGCGCGATGAAATGAGAGGGCGGTGTGTGTACGAGATGAAATGAGAGGGCAGTGTGTGTGCGAGATGAAATGAGTGGGCGGGGCAGGGTGTGTGCGAGATGGAATGAGTGGGCGGGGTGTGTGTGCGAGATGAATTTCGTGGGCGGGGTGTGTATGCGAGATGAAATGAGTGGGCGGTGTGTGTGTGAGATGAAATGAGTGGGCGTTGTGTGTGTACGAGATGAAATGAGAGGGCAGTGTGTGTGCGAGATGAAATGACTGAGCGGGCGGGGTGTGTGTGCGAGATGAATTGAGTTGGCGGGGTATGTATGCGAGATGAAATGAGAGGGCGGTGTGTGTGCGAGATGAAATGAGTGGGCGTTGTGTGTGTACGAGATGAAATGAGAGGGCAGTGTGTGTGCGAGATGAAATGAGTGAGCGGGCGGGGTGTGTGTGCGAGGTGAATTGAGTTGGCGGGGTATGTATGCGAGATGAAATGAGAGGGCGGTGTGTGTGCGAGATGAAATGAGTGGGCGTTGTGTGTATACGAGATGAAATGACAGGGCAGTGTGTGTGCGAGATGAAATGAGTGAGCGGACGGGGTGTGTGTGCGAGATGAATTGAGCTGGCGGGGTATGTAAGCGAGATGAAATGAGAAGGCGGTGTGTGTGTGCGAGATGAAATGAGAGGGCAGTGTGTGTGTACGAGATGAAATGAGAGGGCAGTGTGTGTGCGAGATGAAATTAGTGGGCGGGACGGGGTGTGTGTGCGAGATGAATTGAGTGGGCGGGGTGTGTGTGTGAGATGAATTGAGTGGGCGGGGTGCGAGATGAAATGAGAGGGCAGTGTGTGTGAGAGATGAAATGAGTGGGCGGGGTGGGGTGTGTGCGAGATGGAATGAGTGGGCGGTGTGTGTGTGTGTACGAGATGAAATGAGAGGGCAGTGTGTGTGTGCGAGATGAAATGAGAGGGCGGTGTGTGTGTGTACGAGATGAAATGAGAGGGCAGTGTGTGTGTGCGAGATTAAATGAGTGGGCGGTGTGTGTGTGCGAGATGAATTGAGTGGGCGGGGTATGTATGCGAGATGAAATGAGAGGGCTGTGTGTGTGTACGAGATGAAATGAGAGGGCGGTGTGTGTACGAGATGAAATGAGAGGGCAGTGTGTGTGCGAGATGAAATTAGTGGGCGGGACGGGGTGTGTGTGCGAGATGAATTGAGTGGGTGGGGTGTGTATGCAAGATGAATTGAGTGGCCGGGGTGTGTGTGCGAGATGAATTGAGTGGGCGGGGCGGGGTGTGTGTGCGAGATGAATTGAGTGGGTGGGGTGTGTGCGAGATGAATTGAGTGGGCGGTGTGTGTGTGCAGTGTGTGTGTGCGAGATGAAATGAGTGGGCGGGCGGGGTGTGTGTGCGAGATGAAATGAGTGAGCGGGCGGGGTGTGTGTACGAGGTGAAATGAGAGGGCAGTGTGTGTGCGAGATGAAATTAGTGGGTGGGACGGGGTGTGTGTGCGAGATGAATTGAGTGGGCAGGGTGTGTGTACGAGATGAAATGAGAGGGCAGTGTGTATGAGATGAAATGAGTGGGCGGGGCCGGGTGTGTGCGAGATGAAATGAGTGAGCGGGCGGGGTGTGTGTACGAGGTGAAATGAGAGGGCAGTGTGTGTGCGAGATGAAATTAGTGGGTGGGACGGGGTGTGTGTGCGAGATGAATTGAGTGGGCGGGGTGTGTATGCAAGATGAATTGAGTGGCCGGGGTGTGTGTGCGAGATGAATTGAGTGGGTGGGGTGTGTGTGTGAGATGAATTGAGTGGGCGGGGTGCAAGATGAAATGAGAGGGCAGTGTGTGTGAGAGATGAAATGAGTGGGCGGGGTGGGGTGTGTGTGAGATGGAATGAGTGGGCGGGCGGGGTGTGTGTGCGAGATGAATTGAGTGGGCGGGGTGTGTGTGCGAGATGAATTGAGTGGGCGGGGTGTGTGCGAGATGAATTGTGTGGGTGGGGTGTGTGTGCGAGATGAAATGGGTGGGCCGGCGGGGTGTGTGTGCGAGATGAATTGAGTGGGTGGGGTGTGTATGCGAGTTAAAATGAGAGGGCGATGTGTGTGTGCGAGATGAAATGAGAGGGCGGTGTGTGTGCGAGGTGAAATGAGAGGGCGGTGTGTGTGTACGAGATGAAATGAGAGGGCAGTGTGTACGAGATGAAATGAGTGGGCGGGGCGGGGTGTGTGCGAGATGGAATGAGTAGGCGGGGTGGGGTGTGTGTGCGAGATGAATTGAGTGGGCGGGGTGTGTATGCGAGATGAAATGAGAGGGCAGTGTGTGTGTGCGAGATGAAATGAGTGGGCGTTGTGTGTGTACGAGATGAAATGAGAGGGCAGTGTGTGTGCGAGATGAAATGAGTGAGCGGGCGGAGTGTGTGTGCGAGATGAATTGAATTGGCGGGGTATGTATGCGAGATGAAATGAGAGGGCGGTGTGTGTGCGAGAGGAAATGAGTGGGCGTTGTGATAGATACATAGATAGAATTTTTTATTTGGAACGTACCAATGAAAACTTGAGTAAAGTCCAAAAATAACAATAACAAAACAAAACATTCAGAACAACAAAAATTTTCAGTATTAATACATATCAAGAATATAGAAAATAAATTTTGCAAAAATGCTAAGAATGAAAAAATCATTACTTGAAACAATAATAAATAATTCATCCATGCTAAAATCTTCCAGCTTTGGGGCATAGATGTATAAAGCTGCAAGGAATCTAGATCTTTGTTCTTTGATTTGACAATTATTACAATATAAAATGTAATGTTTCTCATCCCCTACTTCATTGCATTCATGGAGATTACATAGCCTGTTTTCCTTCAAAATGCCTTTATGTCTACCGGATTCAATGGGAAGAAAATGTGCAGAAGTTCTAAATTTAGTATAAGCTATTCTATGATCTTTATTTTTAATTTTTTCCAAATAATGTTTAAATTCAAAATTTTCTTTAGCACACCTGTAAAAGTCGAGATGAAATGAGAGGGCAGTGTGTGTGTGAGATGAAATGAGTGAGCGGGCAGGGTGTGTTTGCGAGATGAATTGAGTTGGCGGGGTATGTATGCGAGATGAAATGAGAGGGCAGTGTGTGTGCGAGATGAAATGAGTGGGCGTTGTGTGTATACGAGATGAAATGAGAGGGCAGTGTGTGTGCGAGATGAAATGAGTGAGCGGGCGAGGTGTGTGTGTGAGATGAATTGAGCTGGCGGGGTATGTAAGCGAGATGAAATGAGAGGGCGGTGTGTGTGTGCAAGATGAAATGAGAGGGCGGTGTGTGTGTACGAGATGAAATGAGAGGGCAGTGTGTGTGCGAGATGAAATTAGTGGGCGGGACGGGGTGTGTGTGCGAGATGAATTGAGTGGGCGGGGTGTGTATGCAAGATGAATTGAGTGGCCGGGGTGTGTGTGCGAGATGAATTGAGTGGGCGGGGCGGAGTGTGTGTGCGAGATGAATTGAGTGGGTGGGGTGTGTGTGTGAGATGAATTGAGTGGGCGGGGTGCGAGATGAAATGAGAGGGCAGTGTGTGTGAGAGATGAAATGAGTGGGCCGGGTGTGTATGCGAGATGAAATGAGAGGGCGGTGTGTGTGTGCGAGATGAAATGAGAGGGTGGTGTGTGTGTGTGTGTGTGTGTGTGCGAGATGAAATGAGTGGGCGGGGGCGGGGTGTGTGCGAGATGGAATGAGTGGGCGGGGTATGTATGCAAGATGAAATGAGAGGGCGGTGTGTGTGTATGAGATGAAATGAGAAGGTGGTGTGTGTGTACGAGATGAAATGAGTGGGCGGAGTGTGTATGCAAGATGAAATGAGAGGGCGGTGTGTGTGCGAGATGAAATGAGTGGGCGGGGTGTGTGTACAAGTGGAAATGAGTGGGCGAGGTGTGTGTGCGGGTGGAAATGAGTGGGCGGGCGGGGTGTGTGTGCGAGATGAATTGAGTGGCGGGGTATGTATGCAAGATGAAATGAGGGGGCGGTGTGTGTGTACGAGATGAAATGAGAGGGTGGTGTGTGTGTGCGAGATGAAATGAGTGGTCTGTGTGTGTGTGCGAGATGAAATGAGTGGGCTGTATGTGTGTGTTCGCGATGAAATGGGAGGGCAGTGTGTGTGTGTGCGCAATGAAATGAGAGGGTGGTGTGTGTACGAGATGAAATGAGAGGGCAGTGTGTGTACAAGATGAAATGAGTGGGCGGGGCAGGGTGTGTGCGAGATGAAATGAGTGGGCAGGCGGGGTGTGTGTGCGAGATGAATTGAGTGGGCGGGGTATGTATGCGAGATGAAATGAGAGGGCGGTGTGTGTGTACGAGATGAAATGAGAGGGCGGTGTGTGTGTACGAGATGAAATGAGAGGGCAGTGTGTGTGCGAGATGAAATGAGAGGGCGGTGTGTGTGTGTGAGATGAAATGAGTGGGCGTTGTGTGTGTACGAGATGAAATGAGAGGACAGTGTGTGTGCGAGATGAAATGAGTGAGCGGGCGGCGGGTGTGTGCAATATGAATTTAGTTGGCGGGGTATGTATGCGAGATGAAATGAGAGGGCGGTGTGTGTGCGAGATGAAATGAGTGGGCGTTGTGTGTGTACGAGATGAAATGAGAGGGCAGTGTGTGTGCGAGATGAAATGAGTGAGCGGGCGGGGTGTGTGTGCGAGATAAATTGAGTTGGCGGGGTATGTATGCGAGATGAAATGAGAGGGCGGTGTGTGTGCGAGATGAAATGAGTGGGCATTGTGTGTATACGAGATGAAATGAGAGTGCAGTGTGTGTGCGAGATGAAATGAGTGAGCGGGCGGGGTGTGTGTGCGAGATGAATTGAGCTGGCGATGTATGTAAGCGAGATGAAATGAGAAGGCGGTGTGTGTGTGCGAGATGAAATGAGAGGGCGGTGTGTGTGTGTACGAGATGAAATTAGTGGGCGGGACGGGGTGTGTGTGCGAGATGAATTGAGTGGGCGGGGTGTGTATGCAAGATGAATTGAGTGGCCGGGGTGTGTGTGCGAGATGAATTGAGTGGGCGGGGCGGGGTGTGTGTGCGAGATGAATTGAGTGGGTGGGGTGTGTGTGTGAGATGAATTGAGTGGGGGGGTGCGAGATGAAATGAGAGGGCAGTGTGTGTGAGAGATGAAATGAGTGGGCGGGGTGGGGTGTGTGCGAGATGGAATGAGTGGTCTGTGTGTGTGTGCGAGATGAAATGAGTGGGCTGTGTGTGTGTGATGGAATGAGTGGGCGGGGCGGGGTGTGTGCGAGATGGAATGAGTGGGCGGGGCGGTGTGTGTATGCGAGATAAATTGAGTGGGCAGGGTGTGTGTGTGAGATGAAATGAGTGGGCGTTGTGTGTGTACGAGATGAAATGAGAGGGCAGTGTGTGTGCGAGATGAAATGAGTGGGCGGGCGGAGTGTGTGTGCGAGATGAATTGAGTGGACGGGGTATGTATGCGAGATGAAATGAGAGGGCGGTGTGTGTGCGAGATGAAATGAGTGGGCGTTGTGTGTATACGAGATGAAATGAGAGGGCAGTGTGTGTGCGAGATGAAATGAGTGAGCGGGCGGAGTGTGTGTGCGAGATGAATTGAGTGGGCGGGGCGGGGTGTGTGCGAGATGGAATGAGTGGGCGGGGCGGGGTGTGTATGCGAGATAAATTGAGTGGGCAGGGTGTGTGTGTGAGATGAAATGAGAGGGCGGTGTGTGTGCGAGAGGAAATGAGTGGGCGTTGTGATAGATAGATAGATAGAATTTTTTATTTGGAACGTACCAATGAAAACTTGAGTAAAGTCCAAAAATAACAATAACAAAACAAAACATTCAGAACAACAAAAATTTTCAGTATTAATACATATCAAGAATATAGAAAATAAATTTTGCAAAAATGCTAAGAATGAAAAAATCATTACTTGAAACAATAATAGGAAATATTTCATCCATGCTAAAATCTTCCAGCTTTGGGGCATAGATGTATAAAGCTGCAAGGAATCTAGATCTTTGTTCTTTGATTTGACAATTATTACAATATAAAATGTAATGTTTCTTATCCCCTACTTCATTGCATTCATGGAGATTACATAGCCTGTTTTCCTTCAAAATGCCTTTATGTCTACCAGATTCAATGGGAAGAAAATGTGCAGAAGTTCTAAATTTAGTATAAGCTATTCTATGATTTTTATTTTTAATTTTTTCCAAATAATGTTCAAATTCAAAATTTTCTTTAGCACACCTGTAAAAGTCGAGATGAAATGAGAGGGCAGTGTGTGTGTGAGATGAAATGAGTGAGCGGGCGGGGTGTGTGTGAGAGATGAATTGAGTTGGCGGGGTATGTATGCGAGATGAAATGAGAGGGCGGTGTGTGTGCGAGATGAAATGAGTGGGCGTTGTGTGTATACGAGATGAAATGAGAGGGCAGTGTGTGTGCGAGATGAAATGAGTGAGCTGGCGAGGTGTGTGTGCGAGATGAATTGAGCTGGCGGGGTATGTAAGCGAGATGAAATGAGAGGGCGGTGTGTGTGTGCGAGATGAAACGAGAGGGCGGTGTGTGTGTACGAGATGAAATGAGAGGGCAGTGTGTGTGCGAGATGAAATTAGTGGGCGGGACGGGGTGTGTGTGCGAGATGAATTGAGTGGGCGGGGTGTGTATGCAAGATGAATTGAGTGGCCGGGGTGTGTGTGCGAGATGAATTGAGTGGGCGGGGCGGAGTGTGTGTGCGAGATGAATTGAGTGGGCGGGGTGTGTATACGAGATGAAATGAGAGGGCAGTGTGTGTGCGAGATGAAATGAGTGAGCGGGCGAGGTGTGTGTGTGAGATGAATTGAGCTGGCGGGGTATGTAAGCGAGATGAAATGAGAGGGCGGTGTGTGTGTGCAAGATGAAATGAGAGGGCGGTGTGTGTGTACGAGATGAAATGAGAGGGCAGTGTGTGTGCGAGATGAAATTAGTGGGCGGGACGGGGTGTGTGTGCGAGATGAATTGAGTGGGCGGGGTGTGTATGCAAGATGAATTGAGTGGCCGGGGTGTGTGTGCGAGATGAATTGAGTGGGCGGGGCGGAGTGTGTGTGCGAGATGAATTGAGTGGGTGGGGTGTGTGTGTGAGATGAATTGAGTGGGCGGGGTGCGAGATGAAATGAGAGGGCAGTGTGTGTGAGAGATGAAATGAGTGGGCCGGGTGTGTATGCGAGATGAAATGAGAGGGCGGTGTGTGTGTGCGAGATGAAATGAGAGGGTGGTGTGTGTGTGTGTGTGTGTGTGTGCGAGATGAAATGAGTGGGCGGGGCGGGGTGTGTGCGAGATGGAATGAGTGGGCGGGGTATGTATGCAAGATGAAATGAGAGGGCGGTGTGTGTGTATGAGATGAAATGAGAAGGTGGTGTGTGTGTACGAGATGAAATGAGTGGGCGGAGTGTGTATGCAAGATGAAATGAGAGGGCGGTGTGTGTGCGAGATGAAATGAGTGGGCGGGGTGTGTGTACAAGTGGAAATGAGTGGGCGAGGTGTGTGTGCGGGTGGAAATGAGTGGGCGGGCGGGGTGTGTGTGCGAGATGAATTGAGTGGCGGGGTATGTATGCAAGATGAAATGAGGGGGCGGTGTGTGTGTACGAGATGAAATGAGAGGGTGGTGTGTGTGTGCGAGATGAAATGAGTGGTCTGTGTGTGTGTGCGAGATGAAATGAGTGGGCTGTATGTGTGTGTTCGCGATGAAATGGGAGGGCAGTGTGTGTGTGTGCGCAATGAAATGAGAGGGTGGTGTGTGTACGAGATGAAATGAGAGGGCAGTGTGTGTACAAGATGAAATGAGTGGGCAGGGCAGGGTGTGTGCGAGATGAAATGAGTGGGCAGGCGGGGTGTGTGTGCGAGATGAATTGAGTGGGCGGGGTATGTATGCGAGATGAAATGAGAGGGCGGTGTGTGTGTACGAGATGAAATGAGAGGGCGGTGTGTGTGTACGAGATGAAATGAGAGGGCAGTGTGTGTGCGAGATGAAATGAGAGGGCGGTGTGTGTGTGTGAGATGAAATGAGTGGGCGTTGTGTGTGTACGAGATGAAATGAGAGGGCAGTGTGTGTGCGAGATGAAATGAGTGAGCGGGCGGAGTGTGTGTGCGAGATGAATTGAATTGGCGGGGTATGTATGCGAGATGAAATGAGAGGGCGGTGTGTGTGCGAGAGGAAATGAGTGGGCGTTGTGATAGATACATAGATAGAATTTTTTATTTGGAACGTACCAATGAAAACTTGAGTAAAGTCCAAAAATAACAATAACAAAACAAAACATTCAGAACAACAAAAATTTTCAGTATTAATACATATCAAGAATATAGAAAATAAATTTTGCAAAAATGCTAAGAATGAAAAAATCATTACTTGAAACAATAATAAATAATTCATCCATGCTAAAATCTTCCAGCTTTGGGGCATAGATGTATAAAGCTGCAAGGAATCTAGATCTTTGTTCTTTGATTTGACAATTATTACAATATAAAATGTAATGTTTCTCATCCCCTACTTCATTGCATTCATGGAGATTACATAGCCTGTTTTCCTTCAAAATGCCTTTATGTCTACCGGATTCAATGGGAAGAAAATGTGCAGAAGTTCTAAATTTAGTATAAGCTATTCTATGATCTTTATTTTTAATTTTTTCCAAATAATGTTTAAATTCAAAATTTTCTTTAGCACACCTGTAAAAGTCGAGATGAAATGAGAGGGCAGTGTGTGTGTGAGATGAAATGAGTGAGCGGGCAGGGTGTGTTTGCGAGATGAATTGAGTTGGCGGGGTATGTATGCGAGATGAAATGAGAGGGCAGTGTGTGTGCGAGATGAAATGAGTGGGCGTTGTGTGTATACGAGATGAAATGAGAGGGCAGTGTGTGTGCGAGATGAAATGAGTGAGCGGGCGAGGTGTGTGTGTGAGATGAATTGAGCTGGCGGGGTATGTAAGCGAGATGAAATGAGAGGGCGGTGTGTGTGTGCAAGATGAAATGAGAGGGCGGTGTGTGTGTACGAGATGAAATGAGAGGGCAGTGTGTGTGCGAGATGAAATTAGTGGGCGGGACGGGGTGTGTGTGCGAGATGAATTGAGTGGGCGGGGTGTGTATGCAAGATGAATTGAGTGGCCGGGGTGTGTGTGCGAGATGAATTGAGTGGGCGGGGCGGAGTGTGTGTGCGAGATGAATTGAGTGGGTGGGGTGTGTGTGTGAGATGAATTGAGTGGGCGGGGTGCGAGATGAAATGAGAGGGCAGTGTGTGTGAGAGATGAAATGAGTGGGCCGGGTGTGTATGCGAGATGAAATGAGAGGGCGGTGTGTGTGTGCGAGATGAAATGAGAGGGTGGTGTGTGTGTGTGTGTGTGTGTGTGCGAGATGAAATGAGTGGGCGGGGCGGGGTGTGTGCGAGATGGAATGAGTGGGCGGGGTATGTATGCAAGATGAAATGAGAGGGCGGTGTGTGTGTATGAGATGAAATGAGAAGGTGGTGTGTGTGTACGAGATGAAATGAGTGGGCGGAGTGTGTATGCAAGATGAAATGAGAGGGCGGTGTGTGTGCGAGATGAAATGAGTGGGCGGGGTGTGTGTACAAGTGGAAATGAGTGGGCGAGGTGTGTGTGCGGGTGGAAATGAGTGGGCGGGCGGGGTGTGTGTGCGAGATGAATTGAGTGGCGGGGTATGTATGCAAGATGAAATGAGGGGGCGGTGTGTGTGTACGAGATGAAATGAGAGGGTGGTGTGTGTGTGCGAGATGAAATGAGTGGTCTGTGTGTGTGTGCGAGATGAAATGAGTGGGCTGTATGTGTGTGTTCGCGATGAAATGGGAGGGCAGTGTGTGTGTGTGCGCAATGAAATGAGAGGGTGGTGTGTGTACGAGATGAAATGAGAGGGCAGTGTGTGTACAAGATGAAATGAGTGGGCGGGGCAGGGTGTGTGCGAGATGAAATGAGTGGGCAGGCGGGGTGTGTGTGCGAGATGAATTGAGTGGGCGGGGTATGTATGCGAGATGAAATGAGAGGGCGGTGTGTGTGTACGAGATGAAATGAGAGGGCGGTGTGTGTGTACGAGATGAAATGAGAGGGCAGTGTGTGTGCGAGATGAAATGAGAGGGCGGTGTGTGTGTGTGAGATGAAATGAGTGGGCGTTGTGTGTGTACGAGATGAAATGAGAGGACAGTGTGTGTGCGAGATGAAATGAGTGAGCGGGCGGCGGGTGTGTGCAATATGAATTTAGTTGGCGGGGTATGTATGCGAGATGAAATGAGAGGGCGGTGTGTGTGCGAGATGAAATGAGTGGGCGTTGTGTGTGTACGAGATGAAATGAGAGGGCAGTGTGTGTGCGAGATGAAATGAGTGAGCGGGCGGGGTGTGTGTGCGAGATAAATTGAGTTGGCGGGGTATGTATGCGAGATGAAATGAGAGGGCGGTGTGTGTGCGAGATGAAATGAGTGGGCATTGTGTGTATACGAGATGAAATGAGAGTGCAGTGTGTGTGCGAGATGAAATGAGTGAGCGGGCGGGGTGTGTGTGCGAGATGAATTGAGCTGGCGATGTATGTAAGCGAGATGAAATGAGAAGGCGGTGTGTGTGTGCGAGATGAAATGAGAGGGCGGTGTGTGTGTGTACGAGATGAAATTAGTGGGCGGGACGGGGTGTGTGTGCGAGATGAATTGAGTGGGCGGGGTGTGTATGCAAGATGAATTGAGTGGCCGGGGTGTGTGTGCGAGATGAATTGAGTGGGCGGGGCGGGGTGTGTGTGCGAGATGAATTGAGTGGGTGGGGTGTGTGTGTGAGATGAATTGAGTGGGGGGGTGCGAGATGAAATGAGAGGGCAGTGTGTGTGAGAGATGAAATGAGTGGGCGGGGTGGGGTGTGTGCGAGATGGAATGAGTGGTCTGTGTGTGTGTGCGAGATGAAATGAGTGGGCTGTGTGTGTGTGATGGAATGAGTGGGCGGGGCGGGGTGTGTGCGAGATGGAATGAGTGGGCGGGGCGGTGTGTGTATGCGAGATAAATTGAGTGGGCAGGGTGTGTGTGTGAGATGAAATGAGTGGGCGTTGTGTGTGTACGAGATGAAATGAGAGGGCAGTGTGTGTGCGAGATGAAATGAGTGGGCGGGCGGAGTGTGTGTGCGAGATGAATTGAGTGGACGGGGTATGTATGCGAGATGAAATGAGAGGGCGGTGTGTGTGCGAGATGAAATGAGTGGGCGTTGTGTGTATACGAGATGAAATGAGAGGGCAGTGTGTGTGCGAGATGAAATGAGTGAGCGGGCGGAGTGTGTGTGCGAGATGAATTGAGTGGGCGGGGCGGGGTGTGTGCGAGATGGAATGAGTGGGCGGGGCGGGGTGTGTATGCGAGATAAATTGAGTGGGCAGGGTGTGTGTGTGAGATGAAATGAGAGGGCGGTGTGTGTGCGAGAGGAAATGAGTGGGCGTTGTGATAGATAGATAGATAGAATTTTTTATTTGGAACGTACCAATGAAAACTTGAGTAAAGTCCAAAAATAACAATAACAAAACAAAACATTCAGAACAACAAAAATTTTCAGTATTAATACATATCAAGAATATAGAAAATAAATTTTGCAAAAATGCTAAGAATGAAAAAATCATTACTTGAAACAATAATAGGAAATATTTCATCCATGCTAAAATCTTCCAGCTTTGGGGCATAGATGTATAAAGCTGCAAGGAATCTAGATCTTTGTTCTTTGATTTGACAATTATTACAATATAAAATGTAATGTTTCTTATCCCCTACTTCATTGCATTCATGGAGATTACATAGCCTGTTTTCCTTCAAAATGCCTTTATGTCTACCAGATTCAATGGGAAGAAAATGTGCAGAAGTTCTAAATTTAGTATAAGCTATTCTATGATTTTTATTTTTAATTTTTTCCAAATAATGTTCAAATTCAAAATTTTCTTTAGCACACCTGTAAAAGTCGAGATGAAATGAGAGGGCAGTGTGTGTGTGAGATGAAATGAGTGAGCGGGCGGGGTGTGTGTGAGAGATGAATTGAGTTGGCGGGGTATGTATGCGAGATGAAATGAGAGGGCGGTGTGTGTGCGAGATGAAATGAGTGGGCGTTGTGTGTATACGAGATGAAATGAGAGGGCAGTGTGTGTGCGAGATGAAATGAGTGAGCTGGCGAGGTGTGTGTGCGAGATGAATTGAGCTGGCGGGGTATGTAAGCGAGATGAAATGAGAGGGCGGTGTGTGTGTGCGAGATGAAACGAGAGGGCGGTGTGTGTGTACGAGATGAAATGAGAGGGCAGTGTGTGTGCGAGATGAAATTAGTGGGCGGGACGGGGTGTGTGTGCGAGATGAATTGAGTGGGCGGGGTGTGTATGCAAGATGAATTGAGTGGCCGGGGTGTGTGTGCGAGATGAATTGAGTGGGCGGGGCGGAGTGTGTGTGCGAGATGAATTGAGTGGGCGGGGTGTGTATACGAGATGAAATGAGAGGGCAGTGTGTGTGCGAGATGAAATGAGTGAGCGGGCGAGGTGTGTGTGTGAGATGAATTGAGCTGGCGGGGTATGTAAGCGAGATGAAATGAGAGGGCGGTGTGTGTGTGCAAGATGAAATGAGAGGGCGGTGTGTGTGTACGAGATGAAATGAGAGGGCAGTGTGTGTGCGAGATGAAATTAGTGGGCGGGACGGGGTGTGTGTGCGAGATGAATTGAGTGGGCGGGGTGTGTATGCAAGATGAATTGAGTGGCCGGGGTGTGTGTGCGAGATGAATTGAGTGGGCGGGGCGGAGTGTGTGTGCGAGATGAATTGAGTGGGTGGGGTGTGTGTGTGAGATGAATTGAGTGGGCGGGGTGCGAGATGAAATGAGAGGGCAGTGTGTGTGAGAGATGAAATGAGTGGGCCGGGTGTGTATGCGAGATGAAATGAGAGGGCGGTGTGTGTGTGCGAGATGAAATGAGAGGGTGGTGTGTGTGTGTGTGTGTGTGTGTGCGAGATGAAATGAGTGGGCGGGGCGGGGTGTGTGCGAGATGGAATGAGTGGGCGGGGTATGTATGCAAGATGAAATGAGAGGGCGGTGTGTGTGTATGAGATGAAATGAGAAGGTGGTGTGTGTGTACGAGATGAAATGAGTGGGCGGAGTGTGTATGCAAGATGAAATGAGAGGGCGGTGTGTGTGCGAGATGAAATGAGTGGGCGGGGTGTGTGTACAAGTGGAAATGAGTGGGCGAGGTGTGTGTGCGGGTGGAAATGAGTGGGCGGGCGGGGTGTGTGTGCGAGATGAATTGAGTGGCGGGGTATGTATGCAAGATGAAATGAGGGGGCGGTGTGTGTGTACGAGATGAAATGAGAGGGTGGTGTGTGTGTGCGAGATGAAATGAGTGGTCTGTGTGTGTGTGCGAGATGAAATGAGTGGGCTGTATGTGTGTGTTCGCGATGAAATGGGAGGGCAGTGTGTGTGTGTGCGCAATGAAATGAGAGGGTGGTGTGTGTACGAGATGAAATGAGAGGGCAGTGTGTGTACAAGATGAAATGAGTGGGCAGGGCAGGGTGTGTGCGAGATGAAATGAGTGGGCAGGCGGGGTGTGTGTGCGAGATGAATTGAGTGGGCGGGGTATGTATGCGAGATGAAATGAGAGGGCGGTGTGTGTGTACGAGATGAAATGAGAGGGCGGTGTGTGTGTACGAGATGAAATGAGAGGGCAGTGTGTGTGCGAGATGAAATGAGAGGGCGGTGTGTGTGTGTGAGATGAAATGAGTGGGCGTTGTGTGTGTACGAGATGAAATGAGAGGACAGTGTGTGTGCGAGATGAAATGAGTGAGCGGGCGGCGGGTGTGTGCAATATGAATTTAGTTGGCGGGGTATGTATGCGAGATGAAATGAGAGGGCGGTGTGTGTGCGAGATGAAATGAGTGGGCGTTGTGTGTGTACGAGATGAAATGAGAGGGCAGTGTGTGTGCGAGATGAAATGAGTGAGCGGGCGGGGTGTGTGTGCGAGATAAATTGAGTTGGCGGGGTATGTATGCGAGATGAAATGAGAGGGCGGTGTGTGTGCGAGATGAAATGAGTGGGCATTGTGTGTATACGAGATGAAATGAGAGTGCAGTGTGTGTGCGAGATGAAATGAGTGAGCGGGCGGGGTGTGTGTGCGAGATGAATTGAGCTGGCGATGTATGTAAGCGAGATGAAATGAGAAGGCGGTGTGTGTGTGCGAGATGAAATGAGAGGGCGGTGTGTGTGTGTACGAGATGAAATTAGTGGGCGGGACGGGGTGTGTGTGCGAGATGAATTGAGTGGGCGGGGTGTGTATGCAAGATGAATTGAGTGGCCGGGGTGTGTGTGCGAGATGAATTGAGTGGGCGGGGCGGGGTGTGTGTGCGAGATGAATTGAGTGGGTGGGGTGTGTGTGTGAGATGAATTGAGTGGGGGGGTGCGAGATGAAATGAGAGGGCAGTGTGTGTGAGAGATGAAATGAGTGGGCGGGGTGGGGTGTGTGCGAGATGGAATGAGTGGTCTGTGTGTGTGTGCGAGATGAAATGAGTGGGCTGTGTGTGTGTGATGGAATGAGTGGGCGGGGCGGGGTGTGTGCGAGATGGAATGAGTGGGCGGGGCGGTGTGTGTATGCGAGATAAATTGAGTGGGCAGGGTGTGTGTGTGAGATGAAATGAGTGGGCGTTGTGTGTGTACGAGATGAAATGAGAGGGCAGTGTGTGTGCGAGATGAAATGAGTGGGCGGGCGGAGTGTGTGTGCGAGATGAATTGAGTGGACGGGGTATGTATGCGAGATGAAATGAGAGGGCGGTGTGTGTGCGAGATGAAATGAGTGGGCGTTGTGTGTATACGAGATGAAATGAGAGGGCAGTGTGTGTGCGAGATGAAATGAGTGAGCGGGCGGAGTGTGTGTGCGAGATGAATTGAGTGGGCGGGGCGGGGTGTGTGCGAGATGGAATGAGTGGGCGGGGCGGGGTGTGTATGCGAGATAAATTGAGTGGGCAGGGTGTGTGTGTGAGATGAAATGAGAGGGCGGTGTGTGTGCGAGAGGAAATGAGTGGGCGTTGTGATAGATAGATAGATAGAATTTTTTATTTGGAACGTACCAATGAAAACTTGAGTAAAGTCCAAAAATAACAATAACAAAACAAAACATTCAGAACAACAAAAATTTTCAGTATTAATACATATCAAGAATATAGAAAATAAATTTTGCAAAAATGCTAAGAATGAAAAAATCATTACTTGAAACAATAATAGGAAATATTTCATCCATGCTAAAATCTTCCAGCTTTGGGGCATAGATGTATAAAGCTGCAAGGAATCTAGATCTTTGTTCTTTGATTTGACAATTATTACAATATAAAATGTAATGTTTCTTATCCCCTACTTCATTGCATTCATGGAGATTACATAGCCTGTTTTCCTTCAAAATGCCTTTATGTCTACCAGATTCAATGGGAAGAAAATGTGCAGAAGTTCTAAATTTAGTATAAGCTATTCTATGATTTTTATTTTTAATTTTTTCCAAATAATGTTCAAATTCAAAATTTTCTTTAGCACACCTGTAAAAGTCGAGATGAAATGAGAGGGCAGTGTGTGTGTGAGATGAAATGAGTGAGCGGGCGGGGTGTGTGTGAGAGATGAATTGAGTTGGCGGGGTATGTATGCGAGATGAAATGAGAGGGCGGTGTGTGTGCGAGATGAAATGAGTGGGCGTTGTGTGTATACGAGATGAAATGAGAGGGCAGTGTGTGTGCGAGATGAAATGAGTGAGCTGGCGAGGTGTGTGTGCGAGATGAATTGAGCTGGCGGGGTATGTAAGCGAGATGAAATGAGAGGGCGGTGTGTGTGTGCGAGATGAAACGAGAGGGCGGTGTGTGTGTACGAGATGAAATGAGAGGGCAGTGTGTGTGCGAGATGAAATTAGTGGGCGGGACGGGGTGTGTGTGCGAGATGAATTGAGTGGGCGGGGTGTGTATGCAAGATGAATTGAGTGGCCGGGGTGTGTGTGCGAGATGAATTGAGTGGGCGGGGCGGAGTGTGTGTGCGAGATGAATTGAGTGGGTGGGGTGTGTGTGTGAGATGAATTGAGTGGGCGGGGTGCGAGATGAAATGAGAGGGCAGTGTGTGTGAGAGATGAAATGAGTGGGCGGGGTGGGATGTGAGCGAGATGGAATGAATGGGCGGGCGGGGTGTGTGTGCGAGATGAAATGAGTGGGCGGGCGGGGTGTGTGTGCGAGATGAATTGAGTGGGTGGGGTGTGTATGCGAGTTAAAATGAGAGGGCGGTGTGTGTGTGCGAGATGAAATGAGAGGGCGGTGTGTGTGTACGAGATGAAATGAGAGGGCAGTGTGTACGAGATGAAATGAGTGGGCGGGGTGGGGTGTGTGCGAGATGGAATGAGTAGGCGGGGTGGGGTGTGTGTGCGAGATGAATTGAGTGGGCGGGGTGTGTATGCGAGATGAAATGAGAGGGCGGTGTGTGTGTGCGAGATGAAATGAGAGGGCGCTGTGTGTGTGTGTGCGAGATGAAATGAGTGGGCGGGGCGGGGTGTGTGCGAGATGGAATGAGTGGGCGGGGTATGTATGCAAGATGAAATGAGAGGGCGGTGTGTGTGTATGAGATGAAATGAGGTGGTGTGTGTGTACGAGATGAAATGAGTGGGCGGAGTGTGTATGCAAGATGAAATGAGAGGGCGGTGTGTGTGCGAGATGAAATGAGTGGGCGGGGTGTGTGTGCAAGTGGAAATGAGTGGGCGAGGTGTGTGTGCGGGTGGAAATGAGTGGGCGGGTGGGGTGTGTGTGCGAGATGAATTGAGTGGCGGGGTATGTATGCAAGATGAAATGAGGGGGCGGTGTGTGTGTACGAGATGAAATGAGAGGGTGGTGTGTGTGTGTGCGAGATGAAATGAGTGGTCTGTGTGTGTGTGCGAGATGAAATGAGTGGGCTGTATGTGTGTGTTCGCGATGAAATGAGAGGGCGGTGTGTGTGTGTGCGCAATGAAATGAGAGGGTGGTGTGTGTACGAGATGAAATGAGAGGGCAGTGTGTGTACAAGATGAAATGAGTGGGCGGGGCAGGGTGTGTGCGAGATGAAATGAGTGGGCAGGCGGGGTGTGTGTGCGAGATGAATTGAGTGGGCGGGGTATGTATGCGAGATGAAATGAGAGGGCTGTATGTGTGTGTACGAGATGAAATGAGAGGGCGGTGTGTGTGTGTGCGCAATGAAATGAGAGGGTGGTGTGTGTACGAGATGAAATGAGAGGGCAGTGTGTGTACAAGATGAAATGAGTGGGCGGGGCAGGGTGTGTGCGAGATGAAATGAGTGGGCAGGCGGGGTGTGTGTGCGAGATGAATTGAGTGGGCGGGGTATGTATGCGAGATGAAATGAGAGGGCGGTGTGTGTGTACGAGATGAAATGAGAGGGCGGTGTGTGTACGAGATGAAATGAGAGGGCAGTGTGTGTGCGTGATGAAATGAGAGGACAGTGTGTGTGCGAGATGAAATGAGTGAGCGGGCGGGGTGTGTGTGCGAGATGAATTTAGTTGGCGGGGTATGTATGCGAGATGAAATAAGAGGGCGGTGTGTGTGCGAGATGAAATGAGTGGGCGTTGTGTGTGTACGAGATGAAATGAGAGGGCAGTGTGTGTGCGAGATGAAATGAGTGAGTGGGCGGGGTGTGTGTGCGAGATGAATTGAGTTGGCGGGTTATGTATGCGAGATGAAATGAGAGGGCGGTGTGTGTGCGAGATGAAATGAGTGGGCATTGTGTGTATACGAGATGAAATGAGAGGGCAGTGTGTGTGCGAGATGAAATGAGTGAGCGGGCGGGGTGTGTGTGCGAGATGAATTGAGCTGGCGATGTATGTAAGCGAGATGAAATGAGAAGGCGGTGTGTGTGTGCGAGATGAAATGAGAGGGCGGTGTGTGTGTACGAGATGAAATTAGTGGGCGGGACGGGGTGTGTGTGCGAGATGAATTGAGTGGGCGGGGTGTGTATGCAAGATGAATTGAGTGGGCGGGGCGGGGTGTGTGTGCGAGATGAATTGAGTGGGTGGGGTGTGTGCGAGATGAATTGAGTGGGGGGGGTGCGAGATGAAATGAGAGGGCAGTGTGTGTGAGAGATGAAATGAGTGGGCGGGTGGGGGTGTGTGCGAGATGGAATGAGTGGTCTGTGTGTGTGTGCGAGATGAAATGAGTGGGCTGTGTGTGTGTGTGTGATGGAATGAGTTGGCGGGGCGGGGTATGTATGCGAGATGAAATAAGAGGGCGGTGTGTGTGCGAGATGAAATGAGTGGGCGTTGTGTGTGTACGAGATGAAATGAGAGGGCAGTGTGTGTGCGAGATGAAATGAGTGAGCGGGCGGGGTGTGTGTGCGAGATGAATTGAGTTGGCGGGTTATGTATGCGAGATGAAATGAGAGGGCGGTGTGTGTGCGAGATGAAATGAGTGGGCATTGTGTGTATACGAGATGAAATGAGAGGGCAGTGTGTGTGCGAGATGAAATGAGTGAGCGGGCGGGGTGTGTGTGCGAGATGAATTGAGCTGGCGATGTATGTAAGCGAGATGAAATGAGAAGGCGGTGTGTGTGTGCGAGATGAAATGAGAGGGCGGTGTGTGTGTACGAGATGAAATTAGTGGGCGGGACGGGGTGTGTGTGCGAGATGAATTGAGTGGGCGGGGTGTGTATGCAAGATGAATTGAGTGGGCGGGGCGGGGTGTGTGTGCGAGATGAATTGAGTGGGTGGGGTGTGTGCGAGATGAATTGAGTGGGGGGGGTGCGAGATGAAATGAGAGGGCAGTGTGTGTGAGAGATGAAATGAGTGGGCGGGTGGGGGTGTGTGCGAGATGGAATGAGTGGTCTGTGTGTGTGTGCGAGATGAAATGAGTGGGCTGTGTGTGTGTGTGTGATGGAATGAGTTGGCGGGGCGGGGTGTGTGCGAGATGGAATGAGTGGGCGGGGCGGGGTGTGTATGCGAGATAAATTGAGTGGGCAGGGTGTGTGTGCGAGATGAAATGAGTGGGCGTTGTGTGTGTACGAGATGAAATGAGAGGGCAGTGTGTGTGCGAGATGAAATGAGTGGGCGGGCGGAGTGTGTGTGCGAGATGAATTGAGTGGACGGGGTATGTATGCGAGATGAAATGAGAGGGCGGTGTGTGTGCGAGATGAAATGAGTGGGCATTGTGTGTATACGAGATGAAATGAGAGGGCAGTGTGTGTGCGAGATGAAATGAGTGAGCGGGCGGAGTGTGTGTGCGAGATGAATTGAGTGGGCGGGGCGGGGTGTGTGCGAGATGGAATGAGTGGGCGGGCGGGGTGTGTCTGCGAGATAAATTGAGTGGGCAGGGTGTGTGTGTGAGATGAAATGAGAGGGCGGTGTGTGTGTACGAGATGAAATGAGAGGGCAGTGTGTGCGAGATGAAATGAGTGGGCGGGGTGGGGTGTGTGCGAGATGGAATGAGTGGGCGGGCGGGGTGCGTGTGCGAGATGAATTGAGTGGGCGGGGTGTGTGTGCGAGATGAATTGATTGGGCGGGGTGTGTGTGCGAGATGAATTGTGTGGGCGGGGGGTGTGTGTGCGAGATGAATTGAGTGGGCGGTGTGTGTGTGCAGTGTGTGTGTGCGAGATGAAATGAGAGGGCAGTGTGTGTGCGAGATGGAATGAGTGGGCTGTGTGTGTGTACGAGATGAAATGAGAGGGCAGTGTGTGTATGCGAGATGAAATGAGAGGGCGGTGTGTGTGTACGAGATGAAATGAGAGGGCAGTGTGTGTGCGAGATGAAATGAGTGGGGGGGCGGGGTGTGTGTGCGAGATGAATTCAGTGGGCGGGGTGTGTATGCGAGATGAAATGCGAGGGCGGTGTGTGTGTGCGAGACGAAATGAGATGGCGGTGTGTGTGCGAGATGAAATGAGTGGGCGGTGTGTGTGTACGAGATGAAATGAGAGGGCAGTGTGTGTGCGAGATGAAGTGAGTGGGCGGGGTGTATGCTAGATGGAATGAGTGGGCGGAGTGGGGTGTGTGTGTGAGATGAATTGAGTGGGCGGGGTGTGTATGCGAGATGAAATGAGAGGGCAGTGTGTGTGTGCGAGATGAAATGAGAGGGCAGTGTGTGTGCGAGATGAAATGAGTAGGGGGCGGGGTGTGTGTGCGAGATGAATTGAGTGGGCGGGGTGTGTATGCGAGATGAATTGCGAGGGCCGTGTGTGTGTGCGAGATGAAATGAGAGGGCGGTGTGTGTGCGAGATGAAATTAGTGTGCGGGGCGGGGTGTGTGTGCGAGATGAATTGAGTGGGCGGGGTGTGTGTTCGAGATGAAATGAGTGGGCAGGGTGTGTGTGCGAGATGAAATGAGTGGGCGGTGTGTGTGCGAGATGAAATGAGTGGTAGGGGTGTGTGTGCGAGATGAAAGGAGTGGGCGGGGTGTATGCTAGATGGAATGAGTGGGCGGTGCGGGGTGTGTGTGTGAGATGAATTGAGTGGGCGGGGTATGTATGCAAGATGAAATGAGGGGGCGGTGTGTGTGTACGAGATGAAATGAGAGGGTGGTGTGTGTGTGCGAGATGAAATGAGTGGTCTGTGTGTGTGTTCGCGATGAAATGAGAGGGTGGTGTGTGTACAAGATGAAATGAGTGGGCGAGGCAGGGTGTGTGCGAGATGAAAAGAGTGGGCAGGCGGGGTGTGTGTGCGAGATGAATTGAGTGGGCGGGGTATGTATGCGAGATGAAATGAGAGGGCGGTGTGTGTGTACGAGATGAAATGAGAGGGCGGTGTGTGTGTACGAGATGAAATGAGAGGGCAGTGTGTGTGCAAGATGAAATGAGTGGGCGGGGCGGGGTGTGTGCGAGATGGAATGAGTGGGTGGGGCGGGGTGTGTGTGCTAGATGAAATGAGTGGGCAGGGTGTGTGTGCTAGATGAAATGAGTGGACGGGCGGGGTGTGTGTGCGAGATGAATTGAGTGGGCGGGGTGTGTATGCGAGATGAAATGAGTGGGCGGTGTGTGTGTACGAGATGAAATGAGAGGGCAGTGTGTGTGCGCGAGATGAAGTGAGTGGACAGGGTGTGTGTGCTAGATGAAATGAGTGGGCGGGCGGGGTGTGTGTGCGAGATGAAATGAGATGGCGATGTGTGTGCGAGATGAAATGAGTGGGCGGGCGGGGTGTGTATGCGAGATGAAATGAGATGGCGATGTGTGTGCGAGATGAAATGAGTGGGCGGTGTGTGTGTACGAGATGAAATGAGAGGGCAGTGTGTGTGCGAGATGAAGTGAGTGGGCGGGGTGTATGCTAGATGGAATGAGTGGGCAGTGTGGGGTGTGTGTGTGAGATGAATTGAGTGGGCGGGGTGTGTATGCGAGATGAAATGAGAGGGCAGTGTGTGTGTGCGAGATGAAATGAGTGGGCTGTATGTGTGTACGAGATGAAATGAGAGGGCAGTGTGTGTGTGAGATGAAATGAGTAGGGGGCGGGGTGTGTGTGCGAGATGAATTGAGTGGGCGGGGTGTGTATGCGAGATGAATTGCGAGGGCCGTGTGTGTGTGCGAGATGAAATGAGAGGGCGGTGTGTGTGCGAGATGGAATGAGTGGGCGGGGCGGTGTGTGTATGCGAGATAAATTGAGTGGGCAGGGTGTGTGTGCGAGATGAAATGAGTGGGCGTTGTGTGTGTACGAGATGAAATGAGAGGGCAGTGTGTGTGCGAGATGAAATGAGTGGGCGGGCGGAGTGTGTGTGCGAGATGAATTGAGTGGACGGGGTATGTATGCGAGATGAAATGAGAGGGCGGTGTGTGTGCGAGATGAAATGAGTGGGCATTGTGTGTATACGAGATGAAATGAGAGGGCAGTGTGTGTGCGAGATGAAATGAGTGAGCGGGCGGAGTGTGTGTGCGAGATGAATTGAGTGGGCGGGGCGGGGTGTGTGCGAGATGGAATGAGTGGGCGGGGCGGGGTGTGTATGCGAGATAAATTGAGTGGGCAGGGTGTGTGTGTGAGATGAAATGAGAGGGCGGTGTGTGTGCGAGAGGAAATGAGTGGGCGTTGTGATAGATAGATAGATAGAATTTTTTATTTGGAACGTACCAATGAAAACTTGAGTAAAGTCCAAAAATAACAATAACAAAACAAAACATTCAGAACAACAAAAATTTTCAGTATTAATACATATCAAGAATATAGAAAATAAATTTTGCAAAAATGCTAAGAATGAAAAAATCATTACTTGAAACAATAATAGGAAATAATTCATCCATGCTAAAATCTTCCAGCTTTGGGGCATAGATGTATAAAGCTGCAAGGAATCTAGATCTTTGTTCTTTGATTTGACAATTATTACAATATAAAATGTAATGTTTCTCATCCCCTACTTCATTGCATTCATGGAGATTACATAGCCTGTTTTCCTTCAAAATGCCTTTATGTCTACCGGATTCAATGGGAAGAAAATGTGCAGAAGTTCTAAATTTAGTATAAGCTATTCTATGATTTTTATTTTTAATTTTTTCCAAATAATGTTCAAATTCAAAATTTTCTTTAGCACACCTGTAAAAGTCGAGATGAAATGAGAGGGCAGTGTGTGTGTGAGATGAAATGAGTGAGTGGGCGGGGTGTGTGTGCGAGATGAATTGAGTTGGCGGGGTATGTATGCGAGATGAAATGAGAGGGCGGTGTGTGTGCGAGATGAAATGAGTGGGCGTTGTGTGTATACGAGATGAAATGAGAGGGCAGTGTGTGTGCGAGATGAAATGAGTGAGCGGGCGAGGTGTGTGTGCGAGATGAATTGAGCTGGCGGGGTATGTAAGCGAGATGAAATGAGAGGGCAGTGTGTGTGCGAGATGAAATGAGAGGGTGGTGTGTGTGTACGAGATGAAATGAGAGGGCAGTGTGTGTGCGAGATGAAATTAGTGGGCGGGACGGGGTGTGTGTGCGAGATGAATTGAGTGGGCGGGGTGTGTATGCAAGATGAATTGAGTGGCCGGGGTGTGTGTGCGAGATGAATTGAGTGGGCGGGGCGGAGTGTGTGTGCGAGATGAATTGTGTGGGTGGGGTGTGTGTGCGAGATGAATTGAGTGGGTGGGGTGTGTATGCGAGTTAAAATTAGAGGGCGGTGTGTGTGTGCGAGATGAAATGAGAGGGCGGTGTGTGTGTACGAGATGAAATGAGAGGGCAGTGTGTATGAGATGAAATGAGTGGGCGGGGTGGGGTGTGTGCGAGATGGAATGAGTAGGCGGGGCGGGGTGTGTGTGCGAGATGAATTGAGTGGGTGGTGTGTGTGTGCGAGATGAAATGAGAGGGCGGTGTGTGTGTGTGTGTGTGCGAGATGAAATGAGTGGGCAGGGCGGGGTGTGTGCGAGATGGAATGAGTGGGCGGGGTATGTATGCAAGATGAAATGAGAGGGCGGTGTGTGTGTATGAGATGAAATGAGAAGGTGGTGTGTGTGTACGAGATGAAATGAGTGGGCGGAGTGTGTATGCAAGATGAAATGAGAGGGCGGTGTGTGTGCGAGATGAAATGAGTGGGCGGGGTGTGTGTGCAAGTGGAAATGAGTGGGCGAGGTGTGTGTGCGGGTGGAAATGAGTGGGTGGGCGGGGTGTGTGTACGAGATGAAATGAGAGGGCGGTGTGTGTGTACGAGATGAAATGAGAGGGCAGTGTGTGTGCGTGATGAAATGAGAGGGCGGTGTGTGTGTGAGATGAAATGAGTGGGCGTTGTGTGTGTACGAGATGAAATGAGAGGACAGTGTGTGTGCGAGATGAAATGAGTGAGCGGGCGGAGTGTGTGTGCGAGATGAATTTAGTTGGCGGGGTATGTATGCGAGATGAAATGAGAGGGCGGTGTGTGCGAGATGAAATGAGTGGGCGTTGTGTGTGTACGAGATGAAATGAGAGGGCAGTGTGTGTGCGAGATGAAATGAGTGAGCGGGCGGGGTGTGTGTGCGAGATGAATTGAGTTGGCGGGGTATGTATGCGAGATGAAATGAGAGGGCGGTGTGTGTGCGAGATGAAATGAGTGGGCATTGTGTGTATACGAGATGAAATGAGAGGGCAGTGTGTGTGCGAGATGAAATGAGTGAGCGGGCGGGGTGTGTGTGCGAGATGAATTGAGCTGGCGATGTATGTAAGCGAGATGAAATGAGAAGGCGGTGTGTGTGCGAGATGAAATGAGAGGGCGGTGTGTGTGTACGAGATGAAATTAGTGGGCGGGACGGGGTGTGTGTGCGAGATGAATTGAGTGGGCGGGGTGTGTATGCAAGATGAATTGAGTGGCCGGGGTGTGTGTGCGAGATGAATTGAGTGGGCGGGGCGGGGTGTGTGTGCGAGATGAATTGAGTGGGTGGGGTGTGTGTGTGAGATGAATTGAGTGGGGGGGTGCGAGATGAAATGAGAGGGCAGTGTGTGTGAGAGATGAAATGAGTGGGCGGGGTGGGGTGTGTGCGAGATGGAATGAGTGGTCTGTGTGTGTGCGAGATGAAATGAGTGGGCAGGGTGTGTGTGTGAGATGAAATGAGAGGGCGGCGTGTGTGCGAGAGGAAATGAGTGGGCGTTGTGATAGATAGATAGATAGCATTTTTTATTTGGAACGTACCAATGAAAACTTGAGTAAAGTCCAAAAATAACAATAACAAAACAAAACATTCAGAACAACAAAAATTTTCAGTATTAATACATATCAAGAATATAGAAAATAAATTTTGCAAAAATGCTAAGAATGAAAAAATCATTACTTGAAACAATAATAGGAAATAATTCATCCATGCTAAAATCTTCCAGCTTTGGGGCATAGATGTATAAAGCTGCAAGGAATCTAGATCTTTGTTCTTTGATTTGACAATTATTACAATATAAAATGTAATGTTTCTCATCCCCTACTTCATTGCATTCATGGATATTACATAGCCTGTTTTCCTTCAAAATGCCTTTATGTCTACCGGATTCAATGGGAAGAAAATGTGCAGAAGTTCTAAATTTAGTATAAGCTATTCTATGATTTTTATTTTTAATTTTTTCCAAATAATGTTCAAATTCAAAATTTTCTTTAGCACACCTGTAAAAGTCGAGATGAAATGAGAGGGCAGTGTGTGTGTGAGATGAAATGAGTGAGTGGGCGGGGTGTGTGTGCGAGATGAATTGAGTTGGCGGGGTATGTATGCGAGATGAAATGAGAGGGCGGTGTGTGTGCGAGATGAAATGAGTGGGCGTTGTGTGTATACGAGATGAAATGAGAGGGCAGTGTGTGTGCGAGATGAAATGAGTGAGCGGGCGAGGTGTGTGTGCGAGATGAATTGAGCTGGCGGGGTATGTAAGCGAGATGAAATGAGAGGGCAGTGTGTGTGCGAGATGAAATGAGAGGGTGGTGTGTGTGTACGAGATGAAATGAGAGGGCAGTGTGTGTGCGAGATGAAATTAGTGGGCGGGACGGGGTGTGTGTGCGAGATGAATTGAGTGGGCGGGGTGTGTATGCAAGATGAATTGAGTGGCCGGGGTGTGTGTGCGAGATGAATTGAGTGGGTGGGGCGGAGTGTGTGTGCGAGATGAATTGAGTGGGTGGGGTGTGTGTGCGAGATGAATTGAGTGGGTGGGGTGTGTATGCGAGTTAAAATGAGAGGGCGGTGTGTGTGTGCGAGATGAAATGAGAGGGCGGTGTGTGTGTACGAGATGAAATGAGAGGGCAGTGTGTATGAGATGAAATGAGTGGGCGGGGTGGGGTGTGTGCGAGATGGAATGAGTAGGCGGGGCGGGGTGTGTGTGCGAGATGAATTGAGTGGGCGGGGTGTGTATGCGAGATGAAATGAGAGGGCGGTGTGTGTGTGCGAGATGAAATGAGAGGGCGGTGTGTGTGTGTGTGTGCGAGATGAAATGAGTGGGCGGGGCGGGGTGTGTGCGAGATGGAATGAGTGGGTGGGGCGGGGTGTGTGTGCGAGATGAAATGAGTGGGCGGGGTATGTATGCGAGATAAAATGAGAGGGCGGTGTGTGTGTGCAAGATGAAATGAGTGGGCGGTGTGTGTGCGAGATGAAATGAGTGGGCGGGAGGGGTGTGTGTGCGAGATGAATTGAGTGGGCGGGTTATGTATGCGAGATGAAATGAGAGGGCGGTGTGTGTGTACGAGATGAAATGAGAGAGCAGTGTGTGCGAGATGAAATTAGTGGGCGGGGCGGGGTGTGTGCGAGATGGAATGAGTGGGCAGGGCGGGGTGTGTGTGCGAGATGAAATGAGTGGGCGGGGTGTGTATGCGAGATGAAATGAGAGGGCGGTGTGTGTGTGCGAGATGAAATGACAGGGTGGTGTGTGTATGAGATGAAATGAGAGGGCTGTGTGTGTGCGCGATGAAATGAGAGGGCAGTGTGTGTACGAGATGAAATGAGAGGGCAGTGTGTGTGCGAGATGAAATGAGTGGGCGGGGCAGGGTGTGTGCGAGATGGAATGAGTGGGCGGGGCGGGGTGTGTGTGCGAGATGAAATGAGTGGGTGGGGTGTGTATGCGAGATGAAATGAGAGGGCGGTGTGTGTGCGAGATGAAATGAGTGGGCGTTGTGTGTGTACGAGATGAAATGAGAGGGCAGTGTGTGTGCGAGATGAAATGAGTGAGCGGGCGGGGGGTGTGTGCGAGATGAATTGAGTTGGCGGGGTGTGTATGCGAGATGAAATGAGAGGGCAGTGTGTGTGTGCAAGATGAAATGAGTGGGCGGTGTGTGTGCGAGATGAAATGAGTGGGCGCGAGGGGTGTGTGTGCGAGATGAATTGAGTGGGCGGGTTGTGTATGCGAGATGAAATGAGAGGGCGGTGTGTGTGTGCGAGATGAAATGAGAGGGCGGTGTGTGTACGAGATGAAATGAGAGGGCAGTGTGTACGAGATGAAATGAGTGGGCGGGGCGGGTTGTGTGCGAGATGGAATGAGTGGGCGGGGCAGGGTGTGTGCAAGGCGGGGTGTGTGCGAGATGGAATGAGTGGGCGGGGTATGTATGCAAGATGAAATGAGAGGGCGGTGTGTGTGTACGAGATGAAATGAGAAGGTGGTGTGTGTGCGAGATGAACTGAGTGGGCGGGGTGTGTATGCAAGATGAAATGAGAGGGCGGTGTGTGTGCGAGATGAAATGAGTGGGCGGGGTGTGTGTGCAAGTGGAAATGAGTGGGCGGGGTGTGTGTGCGGGTGGAAATGAGTGGGTGGGCGGTGTGTGTGTGCGAGATGAAATGAGTGGTCTGTGTGTATGTGCGAGATGAAATGAGTGGGCTGTGTGTGTGTGTGTGCGCGATGAAATGAGAGGGCGGTGTGTGTGTGTGCGCGATGAAATGAGAGGGCGGTGTGTGTGTGTGCGCGATGAAATGAGAGGGCGGTGTGTGTACGAGATGAAATGGGAGGGCGGTGTGTGTGTGTACGAGATGAAATGAGAGGGCAGTGTGTGTGTGCGAGATGAAATGAGTGGGCGGTGTGTGTGTGCAAGATGAATTGAGTAGGCGGGGTATGTATGCGAGATGAAATGAGAGGGCGGTGTGTGTGTGCGAGATGAAATGAGAGGGCGGTGTGTGTGTACGAGATGAAATGAGAGGGCAGTGTGTGTGCGAGATGAAATGAGAGGGCTGTGTGTGTGTGTACGAGATGAAATGAGAGGGCAGTGTGTGTGCAAGATGAAATTAGTGGGCGGGGTGGGGTGTGTGCAAGATGGAATGAGTGGGCGGGGTGGGGTGTTTGTGCGAGATGAGAGGGTGGTGTGTGTGTGCGAGATGAAATGAGTGGGCACTGTGTGTGTGCGAGATGAAATGAGTGGGCGGTGTGTATACAAGATGAAATGAGAGGGCAGTGTGTGTGCGAGATGAAATGAGTGGGCGGGGCGGGGTGTGTGCGAGATGGAATGAGTGGGCTGGGCGGGGTGTGTGTGCGAGATGAAATGAGAGGGCAGTGTGTGTGCATGATGAAATGTGTGGGTGGGGCGGGGTGTGTGCGAGATGGAATGAGTGGGCGGGGCGGGGGTGTGTATGCGAGATGAATTGAGTGGGCGTTGTGTGTGTACGAGATGAAATGAGAGGGCAGTGTGTGTGCGAGATGAAATGAGTGGGCGGGGCAGGGTGTGTGCGAGATGGAATGAGTGGGTGGGGCGGGGTGTGTGTGCGAGATGAAATGAGAGGGTGGTGTGTGTGTGTGCGAGATGAAATGAGTGGGCGGTGTGTGTGTGCGAGATGAATTGAGTAGGCGGGGTATGTATGCGAGATGAAATGAGAGGGCGGTGTGTGTGCGAGATGAAATGAGAGGGCGGTGTGTGTGTGCGAGTGGAAATGAGTGGGCAGGGTGTGTGCGAGATGAAATGAGTGGGCGGGGTGTGTGTGCGAGATGAAATGAGTGGGCGGGGTGTGTGTGAGATATGGAATCAGTGGGTGGTGTGTGTGTGCGAGATGGAATGAGTGGGCGGTGTGTGTGTGTGCGAGATGGAATGAGTGGGCAGGGCGGGGTGTGTGCGAGATGGAATGAGTGGGTGGGGCGGGGTGTGTGCTAGATGAAATGAGTGGGCGGGGTGTGTATGCAAGATGAAATGAGAGGGCGGGGTGTGTATGCAAGATGAAATGAGAGGGCGGTGTGTGTGTGCGAGATGAAATGAGTGGGCAGTATGTGTGCGAGTGGAAATGAGTGGGCGGGGTGTGTGTGCGAGATGAAATGAGTGGGCGGAGTGTGTGCGAGATGAAATGAGTGGACGGGGTGTGTGTGCGGGTGGAAATGATTTGACTGTGTGTGTGTGCGAGATGAAATGAGTGGGCGGGGTGTGTGTGCGAGATGGAATGAGTGGGCGGGCGGGTTGTGTGTGCAAGATGAAATGAGTGGGCGGGCGGGGTGTGTGTGCGAGATGAAATGAGAAGGCAGTGTGTGTGCGAGATGGAATGAGTGGGCGGGGCGGGGTGTGTGCGAGATGGAATGAGTGGGTGGGGCGGGGTGTGTGTGCGAGATGAAATGAGTGGGCGGGGTGTGTATGCGACATGAAATGAGAGGGCGGTGTGTGTGTGCAAGATGAAATGAATGGGCGGTGTGTGTGCGAGATGAAATGAGTGGGCGGGAGGGGTGTGTGCGAGATGAATTGAGTGGGCGGGTTGTGTATGCGAGATGATATGAGAGGGCGGTGTGTGTGTACGAGATGAAATGAGAGGGCAGTGTGTGTGCAAGATGAAATTAGTGGGCGGGGCGGGGTGTGTGCGAGATGGAATGAGTGGGCAGCGCGGGGTGTGTGTGCGAGTTGAAATGAGTGGGCGGGGTGTGTGCGAGATGAAATGAGTGTGCGGGTGGGGTGTGTGTGTGAGATGAATTGAGTGGGCGGGGTGTGTATGCGAGATGAAATGAGAGGGCGGTGTGTGTGCGAGATGAAATGAGAGGGTGGTGTGTGTATGAGATGAAATGAGAGGGCGGTGTGTGTGTGTGTGCGATGGAATGAGAGGGCGGTGTGTGTACGAGATGAAATGAGAGGGCAGTGTGTGTGTACGAGATGAAATGAGAGGGCAGTGTGTGTGCGTGATGAAACGAGTGGGCGGGGTGTGTGCGAGATGGAATGAGTGGGCGTGGCGGGGTGTGTATGCGAGATGAATTGAGTGGGTGGGGTGTGTATGCGAGATGAAATGAGTGGGTGTTGTGTGTGTACGAGATGAAATGAGAGGGCAGTGTGTGTGAGATGAAATGAGTGGGCGGGCGGGGTGTGTGTGCGAGATGAATTGAGTGGACGGGGTATGCATGCGAGATGAAATGAGAGGGCGGTGTGTGTGCGAGGTGAAATGAGAGGGCGGTGTGTGTGTACGAGATGAAATGAGAGGGCAGAGTGTGTGCGAGATGAAATGAGTGGGTGGGGCAGGGTGTGTGCGAGATGGAATGAGTGGGCAGGGCGGGGTGTGTGTGCGAGATGAAATGAGTCGGCGGTGTGTGTATGAGATGAAATGAGAGGGCAGTGTGTGTGCGTGATGAAATGTGGGCGGGGCAGGGTGTGTGCGAGATGGAATGAGTGGGCGGGGCGGGGGTGTGTATGCGAGATGAATTGAGTGGGCGTTGTGTGTGTACGAGATGAAATGAGAGGGCAGTGTGTGTGCGAGATGAAATGAGTGGGTGGGGCGGGGTGTGTGTGCGAGATGAAATGAGAGGGTGGTGTGTGTGTGTGCGAGATGAAATGAGTGGGCGGTGTGTGTGTGCGAGATGAATTGAGTGGGAGGGGTATGTATGCGAGATGAAATGAGAGGGCGGTGTGTGTGCGAGATGAAATGAGAGGGCGGTGTGTGTGTGCGAGTGGAAATGAGTGGGCGGGATGTGTGCGAGATGAAATGAGTGGGCGGGGTGTGTGTGCGAGATGAAATGAGTGGGCGGGGTGTGTGTGTGAGATATGGAATCAGTGGGTGGTGTGTGTGTGCGAGATGGAATGAGTGGGCGGTGTGTGTGTGTGTGCGAGATGGAATGAGTGGGCAGGGCGGGGTGTGTGCGAGATGGAATGAGTGGGTGGGGCGGGGTGTGTGCTAGATGAAATGAGTGGGCGGGGTGTGTATGCAAGATGAAATGAGAGGGCGGGGTGTGTATGCAAGATGAAATGAGAGGGCGGTGTGTGTGTGCGAGATGAAATGAGTGGGCAGTGTGTGTGCGAGTGGAAATGAGTGGGCGGGGTGTGTGTGCAAGATGAATTGAGTGGGCGGGGTGTGTATTGTATGTGAGATGAAATGAGAGGGCGGTGTGTGTTTGCGAGATGAAATGAGTGGGCGGGGTGTGTATGCAAGATGAAATGAGTGGGCGGTGTGTGTGCGAGATGAAATGAGAGGGCGGTGTGTGTGCGCGAGATGAAATGAGTGGGCGGTGTGTGTGCGAGTGGAAATGAGTGGGCGGGGTGTGTGTGCGAGATGAAATGAGTGGGCGGGGTGTGTGTGCGAGATGAAATGAGTGGGCGGGGTGTGTGTATGAGATGTGGAATCAGTGGGTGGTGTGTGTGTGCGAGATGGAATGAGTGGGCGGTGTGTGTGTGCGAGATGGAATGAGTGGGCAGGGCGGGGTGTGTGCGAGATGGAATGAGTGGGTGGGGCGGGGTGTGTGCTAGATGAAATGAGTGGGCAGGGTGTTTATGCAAGATGAAATGAGAGGGCGGGGTGTGTATGCAAGATGAAATGAGAGGGCGGTGTTTGTGTGCGAGATGAAATGAGTGGGCAGTGTGTGTGCGAGTGGAAATGAGTGGGCGGGGTGTGTGTGCGAGATGAAATGAGTGGGCGGGGTGTGTGCGAGATGAAATGAGTGGGCGGGGTGTGTGTGCGGGTGGAAATGAGTGGGCGGTGTGTGTGTGCGAGTGTAAATGAGTGGGTGGGGTGTGTGCGAGATGAAATGAGTGGGCGGGGTGTGTGTGTGCGAGATGAAATGAGTGGGCGGGGTGTGTATGCAAGATGAAATGAGAGGGCTGTGTGTGTGTGTGCGAGATGAAATGAGTGGGCGGTGTGTGTGTACGAGATGAAATGAGTGGGCGGTGTGTGTGTACGAGATGAAATGAGGGCAGTGTGTGTGCGAGATGAAATGAGTGGGCGGGTGGGGTGTGTGTGCGAGATGAATTGAGTGGGCGGGGTGTGTATTGTATGTGAGATGAAATGAGAGGGCGGTGTGTGTTTGCGAGATGAAATGAGTGGGCGGGGTGTGTATGCAAGATGAAATGAGTGGGCGGTGTGTGTGCGAGATGAAATGAGAGGGCGGTGTGTGTGCGCGAGATGAAATGAGTGGGCGGTGTGTGTGCGAGTGGAAATGAGTGGGCGGGGTGTGTGTGCGAGATGAAATGAGTGGGCGGGGTGTGTGTGCGAGATGAAATGAGTGGGCGGGGTGTGTGTATGAGATGTGGAATCAGTGGGTGGTGTGTGTGTGCGAGATGGAATGAGTGGGCGGTGTGTGTGTGCGAGATGGAATGAGTGGGCAGGGCGGGGTGTGTGCGAGATGGAATGAGTGGGTGGGGCGGGGTGTGTGCTAGATGAAATGAGTGGGCAGGGTGTTTATGCAAGATGAAATGAGAGGACGGGGTGTGTATGCAAGATGAAATGAGAGGGCGGTGTTTGTGTGCGAGATGAAATGAGTGGGCAGTGTGTGTGCGAGTGGAAATGAGTGGGCGGGGTGTGTGTGCGAGATGAAATGAGTGGGCGGGGTGTGTGCGAGATGAAATGAGTGGGCGGGGTGTGTGTGCGGGTGGAAATGAGTGGGCGGTGTGTGTGTGCGAGTGTAAATGAGTGGGTGGGGTGTGTGCGAGATGAAATGAGTGGGCGGGGTGTGTGTGTGCGAGATGAAATGAGTGGGCGGGGTGTGTATGCAAGATGAAATGAGAGGGCTGTGTGTGTGTGTGCGAGATGAAATGAGTGGGCGGTGTGTGTGTACGAGATGAAATGAGTGGGCGGTGTGTGTGTACGAGATGAAATGAGGGCAGTGTGTGTGCGAGATGAAATGAGTGGGCGGGTGGGGTGTGTGTGCGAGATGAATTGAGTGGGCGGGGTGTGTATTGTATGTGAGATGAAATGAGAGGGCGGTGTGTGTTTGCGAGATGAAATGAGTGGGCGGGGTGTGTATGCAAGATGAAATGAGTGGGCGGTGTGTGTGCGAGATGAAATGAGAGGGCGGTGTGTGTGCGCGAGATGAAATGAGTGGGCGGTGTGTGTGCGAGTGGAAATGAGTGGGCGGGGTGTGTGTGCGAGATGAAATGAGTGGGCGGGGTGTGTGTGCGAGATGAAATGAGTGGGCGGGGTGTGTGTATGAGATGTGGAATCAGTGGGTGGTGTGTGTGTGCGAGATGGAATGAGTGGGCGGTGTGTGTGTGCGAGATGGAATGAGTGGGCAGGGCGGGGTGTGTGCGAGATGGAATGAGTGGGTGGGGCGGGGTGTTTATGCAAGATGAAATGAGTGGGCGGTGTGTGTGCGAGATGAAATGAGAGGGCGGTGTGTGTGCGCGAGATGAAATGAGTGGGCGGTGTGTGTGCGAGTGGAAATGAGTGGGCGGGGTGTGTGTGCGAGATGAAATGAGTGGGCGGGGTGTGTGTGCGAGATGAAATGAGTGGGCGGGGTGTGTGTATGAGATGTGGAATCAGTGGGTGGTGTGTGTGTGCGAGATGGAATGAGTGGGCGGTGTGTGTGTGCGAGATGGAATGAGTGGGCAGGGCGGGGTGTGTGCGAGATGGAATGAGTGGGTGGGGCGGGGTGTGTGCTAGATGAAATGAGTGGGCAGGGTGTTTATGCAAGATGAAATGAGAGGACGGGGTGTGTATGCAAGATGAAATGAGAGGGCGGTGTTTGTGTGCGAGATGAAATGAGTGGGCAGTGTGTGTGCGAGTGGAAATGAGTGGGCGGGGTGTGTGTGCGAGATGAAATGAGTGGGCGGGGTGTGTGCGAGATGAAATGAGTGGGCGGGGTGTGTGTGCGGGTGGAAATGAGTGGGCGGTGTGTGTGTGCGAGTGTAAATGAGTGGGTGGGGTGTGTGCGAGATGAAATGAGTGGGCGGGGTGTGTGTGTGCGAGATGAAATGAGTGGGCGGGGTGTGTATGCAAGATGAAATGAGAGGGCTGTGTGTGTGTGTGCGAGATGAAATGAGTGGGCGGTGTGTGTGTACGAGATGAAATGAGTGGGCGGTGTGTGTGTACGAGATGAAATGAGGGCAGTGTGTGTGCGAGATGAAATGAGTGGGCGGGTGGGGTGTGTGTGCGAGATGAATTGAGTGGGCGGGGTGTGTATTGTATGTGAGATGAAATGAGAGGGCGGTGTGTGTTTGCGAGATGAAATGAGTGGGCGGGGTGTGTATGCAAGATGAAATGAGTGGGCGGTGTGTGTGCGAGATGAAATGAGAGGGCGGTGTGTGTGCGCGAGATGAAATGAGTGGGCGGTGTGTGTGCGAGTGGAAATGAGTGGGCGGGGTGTGTGTGCGAGATGAAATGAGTGGGCGGGGTGTGTGTGCGAGATGAAATGAGTGGGCGGGGTGTGTGTATGAGATGTGGAATCAGTGGGTGGTGTGTGTGTGCGAGATGGAATGAGTGGGCGGTGTGTGTGTGCGAGATGGAATGAGTGGGCAGGGCGGGGTGTGTGCGAGATGGAATGAGTGGGTGGGGCGGGGTGTGTGCTAGATGAAATGAGTGGGCGGGGTGTTTATGCAAGATGAAATGAGAGGGCGGGGTGTGTATGCAAGATGAAATGAGAGGGCGGTGTTTGTGTGCGAGATGAAATGAGTGGGCAGTGTGTGTGCGAGTGGAAATGAGTGGGCGGGGTGTGTGTGCGAGATGAAATGAGTGGGCGGGGTGTGTGCGAGATGAAATGAGTGGGCGGGGTGTGTGTGCGGGTGGAAATGAGTGGGCGGTGTGTGTGTGCGAGTGTAAATGAGTGGGTGGGGTGTGTGCGAGATGAAATGAGTGGGCGGGGTGTGTGTGTGCGAGATGAAATGAGTGGGCGGGGTGTGTGTGCGAGATGGAATGAGTGGGCGGGCGGGTTGTGTGTGCAAGATGAAATGAGTGGGCGGGTGTGTGTGCAAGATGAAATGAGTGGGTGGGGTGTTTGTGCGGGATGAAATGAGTGGGCGGGGTGTGTGTGCGGGTGGAAATGAGTGGGCGGGGTGAGTGTGTGGGTGGGAATGAGTGGGCGGGGGATGTGTGCGAGATGAAATGAGTGGGTGGGGTGAGTGCGAGATGGAATGAGTGGGCGGTGTGTGTGTTCGAGATGGAATTAATGGGCGGGGCGGGGTGTGTGCGAGATGGAATTAGTGGGCGGGGCGGGGTGTGTGCGAAATGAAATGAGTGGGCGGGGTGTGTATGCAAGATGAAATAAGAGGGTGGTGTGTGTGTACGAGATGAAATGAGAGGGCAGTGTGTGTGCGGGATGAAATGAGTGGGCGGGGCGGGGTGTGTGCGAGATGGAATGAGTGGGCGGGCGGGGTGTGTGTGCGAGATGAAATGAGAGGGCAGTGTGTGTGCGAGATGGAATGAGTGGGCGGAGTGGGGTGTGTGCGAGTGGAAATGAGTGGGCGGAGTGTGTGTGTGTTCGTAATGAAATGAGTGTGCGGGGTGTGTGTGCGAGATGGAATGAGTGGGTGGTGTGTGTGTGCAAGATGGAATGAGTGGGTGGGGCGGGTTGTGTGTGCTAGATGAAATGAGTGGGCGGTGTGTGTGTGCGAGATGAAATGAGTGGGCGGGGTTTGTATGTGAGATGAAATGAGAGGGCGGTGTTTGTGTGCGAGATGAAATTAGTGGGCGGTGTGTGAGCGAGATGAAATGAGTGAGCGGGGTGTGTGTGAGAGATGGAATGAGTGGGTGGGGTTTGTGTGCGAGAGGAAATGAGTGGGCGGGGTTTGTGTGCGAGATGAAATGAGTGGGCGGTGTTTGTGTGCGAGATGAAATGAGTGGGTGGGGTGTGTGCAAGAGGAAATGAGTGGGCGGGGTGTGTGCGAGAGGAAATGAGTGGGCGGCGTGTGTGCGACAGGAAATGAGTGGGCGGCGTGTGTGCGAAACGGAATGAGTGGGCTGTGTGTGTGCGAGAGGGAATGAGTGGGCGGCGTGTGTGTGAGAGGAAATGAGTGGATGGCGTGTGTGCGAGAGGGAATGAATGGGTGACGTGTGTGCGAGAGGGAATCAGTGGGTGGAGTGTGCGAGAGGAAATGAGTGGGCGGCGTGTGTGCGAGAGGAAATGAGTGGGCGGCATGTGTGCGAGAGGAAATGAGTGGGCGGATTGTATGAGGGTAATGTAAAGTATTATGTGAATGGAGCGGTTTGAAAAAAATGTAAGGGAATGAGTGAAATGGAAGGTAATGAGTGGAATGTACAAGCATGGGTTTTTCAGTTCTAAAATACTTCGCTTTTCAGAATGTGAACATGGCTGGCACTGTTCATGATTAAATACAACCAAACCTGGAATTATACACTGCTATGACAACATACCAACAAGAATGACAAGAAAACTCCTGATTTTCATCCTTTCTGAGAGACTTACTTGCCATTGGTGTAATCAAAGACCTTATTTTATGGCTGTGACTTTTTGCTGAGATTTTCCATTCTCCAAATATTGGTGCAACATATTTCTTTGGTACCAGTGTTTAAACAAGTTTCCTCACAACATTTCTGGTGGAATGTTATGTAAATCACATTCTACGTCATTGTGCAAGCTCTATGGTAAGTCAGATAAAAATTATGTGAATTGTAACTATGAATGGGTTTGTATTGAGGTTATTTATCATCAGAAGTGTCATTGTCATATTCTGATGAATCATTATTTGATGTATTAGAAAATAAGAATGCAAGTTATTAAAAAATGTTTAATATGAATTGATTTTAACATAAAAACTGTGAATCTAGCCAATCCATCGATCCCCGTTGGTTTCTCCATACTGAGTTTAGGACGGCGTTGGTCCCGACATCTGGCATTTAACACAATCTGCCGAGACAGGACAAACATTGACCGTAATTCATGGGGATCATGTCCTGTAATTTGTTGCCTGAAAACCCAAATAATGAAACAATTATTATTATTATTATATATATTTCATTTTACATCGCGAAACTACAACAGAGCTAGAGTTGTTCGCGATGAAAAAGCCGCCTTGAAGTCGATGCAACTTCAACTAGCCATTTCTTACCTTGAAATAAAAAAAAATAAAAATTCTAAGAGCATCGGAGAATATATTAATAACCATTTTTAGCAATCGCTAGCTTTATTTTATCCAAATCCATGAAATGCACGAGTTCTTCAACATTTATTGGCAACTTCCGCGCTGAAAATGGTTGAAAATGTGGGTGTGGTTATCTTGCAAAATCCTGTTGATATTACGGACAAATAAGGTTCTGTGACCCAGGTTGTGCTCTGATCAGGTGACTTTCAGCAAATCAATGATGTTGTAACAAAGCATATTTGACGCTAATTGAAGGGTCGTCACACAGTCCAATCTGCGGCTTCGATTCACATACTTTTAGGGTTTTTTTTGTGTGCTATGACAGGCTTCAAAATAATTCACTGAAAAACATCGGTATATTTTGACTAACGGAGGGATTTGACCTCAGTTCAGTAAGAATAAAAAATAGGCTGAGTCCACGGCGAGTTTTCTTTGCTAGTTGTGAAATAAGGTAAACCTGAAGAACTTCCGTGTGAGTCCTGATTTTCGAATTGTTCATCGTCTGGCCACCAAATATTTATGGCTATAACCACCTCCATGCTATAACTAAATTTGAAACGTTTTTTTCTGAAGCCTAATAAATTATTCATGTATGTCAAGCTCTGTTCTATTTTTTCTGAGCACATGGCCGTTTTAGTCAAAAATATTTTTTGTGGGAACACTTTTACCGTACGTATAGATCGAGCTGATTGTGACTTAATTTTGAAAATTGGATGCCAAATTTTACCAGACCGACTGCCTGTGGACTGACGTGGTTGTGGTATCGTTATTTTTGGAATTAATCATTAACATTTTCCTCGTTTCTCTGCTCTGTCGAAACATGGAAGGTACTAACGGAAGGAGCCATGACGCCTATCAAGTGGCCACTTAAGCCTCTTAATTGGCTTATTTCCTTTTGTTTCAACCCAAATTAATCCTGATAAGGCCATTGTCTAGCTCATATTTGGTGTCCATGATAGTTTGCGATTGTTTACACAAGTAACCAGTTAGCGGAGTATGATACAACCCCGCCATTTTTTTAATGTGACTATGAAATATATGCGCATTAAGAAACTACGGTCATCACACATGCGCACTGGGTTTGTTTAGGTGTAAAAGGTCAAAATACGTATTTCACAATCGGAAATTCAACAGATGAACGTTTGACTTCACAAATTTCCCATGTTTTAAATATTAGCAACTGTAACTATAATAAGATTTCGAGTGCATACAACAACAATTCCTAAGGACTCCTAAGAAATATTATCACAGAGAAAGTGTGGAGACATGCTGATCTTTCGATACTATCTTTTCTGTTGGTGTTCGCCGATGTCCGGTGGTCAAAAATTTCGACAGTTTCGGGCGCCAAAATGGTACCATTGAATAATGCAATCGTCACAAGCAATCACAATCTGATTAAAATCTGATGTAGTGTATGGGCTTTAATTATTTTGGCTATAAACTTATTTTAATTTTATTTTTTATTACTTTTGTTATTAATACCTTTTTATTTTATTATCATTTTACTTTGATTTTGATTTCGTGTTTTTTTTTTAATTCTGCCCTACATACATCTGATCCGATGCCTATGTAACGAGATTTCAACGAGACCCACTATCGGCGATTTTAGTCAACGAATCACAGACCTCCTTCTATAGCGCACATGATGACGTCACCGGGCAGAGTCAGGTGGCAAACACACTCAAATAAAATGGCTGATTATACCGACGTTATAATTAGCGACCGAGAATAACACTGCTTTTCGGTAAGTTTATCATTGTCAAATGCAACGAAAGTCATTTTTATGTTAATATTGTGGCTCGAATGGTTCGAGTTTAGATCGTTATTTTGCGTAGTTATTCTGGGAGTGACGATTTTGCTTCCACCGGTTCGACAGAACACCGGTGTCTTTTTCAAAGTTCCAGTCTCTTGCCCTGGAGACAGGTGATGTTTTGTTGACGATCGGGCCAAAATCGTCTACGATATTGAAGCCGTAGCTGTAAATATTCATCAAATTGTATCAACATTTTGTACATTATACAATAACTCTTTATTAAAGTAACTGAGCTGATTTGGACTGGAATAAAATATTTTTTATTTGGAACACATTGCAATTGATCAAGAAATATTTTTTGCTCCAATTTTCTGCGTCGATTCCGTGGGCCGGTGACCGTTATACAATTTAAAATCAGTTTGCATTGTTTACTATAGCTGTTAACAGTGTTCTACTCATTACGATTTACTCATTTTTTTGCTTCCATTCTAGATAATTATGCTCAGTGTTTGATGTCAAATTGAAGCGATGACTGACTGAATGAACGAACCTTGGCTGGCGAAGATGTATCTGCAAGTGTACACATTTGTTGGAAGTAAAAAAAAAAATATTCAATGTAATGACAAAAATTGTAAAATTTCTTCTGTAAATAAAAATGTACTAGCAATTTTCTATTAATGGTTTATTCAAGTGGGCAAAATATAATGTACAGAAAGATTGCCCGTATACACTGAAAAGTAAGCAACCGACAGCCTGTATAAAAAGGGGGGCTGTGATTGGCTGTTACTTACGCGAGATTTGAACGGGACTTACATAGGCGTCGGATCAGATGTAGGTAGGGCGGAATTAAAAAAAAATCTCAAAATCAAAGTAAAATAATAAAATAAAAAGGCATTAATAACAAATATAATAAAAAATAAAATTAAAATAAGTTTATGGCCAAAATAATTAAAGCCCGTACACTACATCAGATTTTAATCAGATTGAAGCAATCATTGATTAACTCTCATTACCATTACAAATACAAAATTCACGATATTTCATCAGTTCTTCTTCAATCAATGTTATATCTGACAATTTTCCATTAAAGTTCGCCATTTTCAATATTGTACATGCGAGGTACTATCGCTTCCGAACATGCTCTGAATATTACCGAATGCTCGAGATTAGCATAACCCATTGTACGAAGGTGTTAAAAGCTAAGAAGAACAATGTTTGTGAATAAACATTGACAAACGATCATGGGGTAAAGCTAAAACAATAGCGTCGTGGCTCCTTCCTTTAGTACCTTCCATGGTCGAAGGAAGTTACCTATGCTTTTTCACGTAACTTTCTCGTTAAAATATTACATTTAGATCAAGCACCCAAAACACGCAACAAGAGGTACTGCTTGAGTTGCTTTGACGATACAAGTATTATGCAACTATTATATTTTGAAAACCACCATTTCGACTACTCATGTGTGATCAGTGTTTGGGCAAGCGGTCAGTGTTTTCAATGAGCGAGCGAGCGAATAAAGAGCAATTAAAATGCGTGCTGTTTCCGGTCGGACAAGACTGTGCGGTCGGAAATTAAGCAATAAGCTGTCGATGTAAAAGCGGAATGCTGGTCGAAACAAGTACCGTAATTACATAAACTTTGTAGTATTGATATGCAAATCGGATCTTTCATCAAGTGTCAATTAGGATTACTTTCATGCAAATGTTGTGCTTGTGTTTGTTGTGCTTATAAACAATCACATGTGGCAATATTTTGAAATAGAAAAAAACATCGAAATAAGCCTTATAAAGTGGGCTTTTTGTTTTGAATAAAAGCACAGTCGTAGATACTGTCATAACCATCGATAATTTAAGGTTACTTGTTTGAATCCATTTGTTTAAATGTGCATCTGAGAAAACCAAATTATTATTGTTGCAAGGTTTTGGTGGATTTATGTGAACTGTATATTGTTTGTTTGCAAAGTTTTTTTTCATATTTTTTCACAGGATCTGGATTTGAAAGACAATTTTGATGTCTTACATCGTGCAACAATACCACATAGTTCTGCAATATACACAAATCTATTACAGAGAATATTTGCTTTTATAATTAAAATTAAAATTCTTCATTGATGACGCTTTTATTTTGTCAAAAATAATATTAATATAAAATTATGTTTTTAGACTTTGAATTTTTCATTGTACACAAAATGAAGTTTGTAATAAAAACACTAACAACTTTTTTTCTGTGTGGATTTATGCAACTTTATTTGTACAATAAGAGAATGATTCTGTTGCTAAGTGGTGATATAGAAGGCAGTGCTGGTCATACTTCAAAGTGTGAAATAACGGGTCTAGATAAATTAGTGATTGCAGGTTATGTTCATTAAGCTTCACTTAAATATTTAGGTATCGCCTCTGGAGTCAGTACATGTTTGACAAACAGTCTAATATAACCTCGGTATATTCAATCATTATGGATACTGCTCATGGCAGTACTGCTAATAGTATGACTATTGATAACATACTAGATATGGGACATATTGTATTTAAAACTTAACAAGTCATTCCAGTATGTATTTACAGGTTCCTTGCTGACTTAAATAGCTGCATTTCATTCCGACCAAATCATTCTGGGTGCCTTTCTGAAGTTGACTTTGACCTTGACCTTGTCAGTGCGTTTCAGACATTGGACACTGCATTGAAAAATGTTTTGAAAGTACTCGTACTTGATCAGTGCACTGTAAACCATTTTCTTTTGTTTTTTCTTGTTATTTGTCATACTCAGTATGTACACTGTTTTGGTATTTCACCACGTAATTATATTTCTTGAATATTGTCAAGACCAAGTTTGATACATGATGATTAATTTGAACAGTTTGAACAGGAACTTTCAATGACTTGTTACTTTGTACTTTGCACTTCTGTTTTGCAACAATGAAAAGCCAATGGTGGCAGAGTTGTTGATTATATACTTTGTATAGAGATTTAATTGTGTATTTATTTATTATACTGAATTACATGTTGTACACCAGAGATTTAATTATGTATTTATTATACTGAATTACATGTTTTACACCAGAGAATAAATTATGTATTTATTTATTATACTGAATTACATGTTGTACACAGGAGATTTAATTATGTATTTATTTATTATACTGAATTACATGTTAATGCTCAAATAAAAAGATAGTTTTATTCTGTTGAATCTAAAATTACATTTCTGGCATACAGCGAAATACAGCATTAAAAGGCCAAAAATAAAAGCCGCCAAAAGCAAATGTTCAAAGTGTCAGATCGACTTGGCCAGACTTGATAGCAGCGCGAATGCATGATGCCGCCCTGAGGCGACGACCGAATGAGGATTCCATGTAGAGCAGGTAAGCTTGTGAGCGCCAGTCGCCTTGCGCTTTAATTGCTTCAGGGTCTACTCCCGACTGAAATGCGAAGGAGGCACCTCCACGACGAAAGCTGTGACCGGAGTAGCTGTTTGGGTCCAGCCCTGTGGAGCTGAGCAATGATCGCAGATGTCGAACAAAAGACTGGTAGGTCAAAGGATGCAGTCTGCCGGTAGATGACGGTGCAAGAAACAGGTACGCTTCTGAAGGTGCTGGCAACATGTCCACCATCTGCTTGTAGGCTAATACTGGGCAGAGGGCGGAGCCAGGGATAGCCAGAATGGGAATGTGCAGTACCCGTTCGCCGAACTGTATGGTTTTGGACCATGTGATACGAATGATCAAACCTGTGGTGTTGTATCCGACGCTGCCCCGCGAGAGATGAATGTGGGCGTCAAAAGCTGTACAATGTATCTGAAGGGGGCACCAAGTTGGACTTAGGCAAGAACGAAAAAAATGTGATGAGGAAAACGGACCACAGCGTAACATGCAGCGGACTAGTAAAGTTCAAGAGACAATGAATTCGAAGAAGGATATCCGGTGTTATAGGCAACTTGCGGCGAGGCTGGTGCGCTGTTATACGCTGTATTCCCCGGAGGACAAGGCGCAGTTCGAATGAGTCGATTGAAGGTGGGGTCTCGGTGACGAAAAGATGCAGCAGCCAAACACCGTTGAGGTAGTTGCGGATAGATGCTGTGCTTGAAAACGAGCGGGCGAGGAACTGTGTGTAGCGAATAATCGTTCGTGTTGTGGTCGGAACTGGCTGGATGCGAAAGAAATGGCAGAAAAGGAAGAATGCACGCCATTGAGTTGTAATGTTGCGCAATGAACCGGAAGCAAAAGCTGAGTGGAGTGAGCGGGACGCCTGGTGGTCCAGAGCGGCGAGCGGAGCTTGACTACCTGCAAAAGCGAAAAAAGAAAATGTTACAAGTTACCAAGGATGAATAAACTGGAACGTTTCCTGAGGTACAATGACTTCTGAGATGCCAAAGTTTGACTGTAACTCTTCCACGCGAGAATCGTAAATGCCAGATAAATGTGAACGGCTTGGCACGTTCGCGAAATTGCTCCGACCGGGGATGTGTACAGCCCAGAGATTGAATTTGAAACGTGCTTGGAAGTATGCAATCTCCCGCAAACAGCTGAGTTCGAAATCTGAATGGGTACGATGAGAGTTGATCAATGCAACCGTTGTAGTGTTGTCAGAGGTTATTTGCAAGCGAAGCCCGCGCCAAGTATGGGACCAGAGCTTGAGTGCGACCACGACTGCAAGCAATTCCAATGCATTGATAGACAAACCCATGTTGATGATGTGTTGTGGGAAAGGAGAGCGGAAGAACTGGGTAACTGAGACGCCGCCGCCGCAGCCTGAAAGGCATGCGTCTGTACACACGACAGTGTCTGGCGGGGACCAAGGTTGGGTGTGTATGATAGAAACGCCGTTATAGTCCTGTAAAAACGTCTTCCACCATAAGAGGTCTTTGCGAAACTCTGCATCGATACAGGTGCGGGAATGTTAAGCAGTGAATGTGCGAAGCGTGGACAGCATGCGGGAAATAAACAAGCGACCCGGGCAAACGCAATTCGAGACATAGGACAAGAGACTGATGAGACTTTGTAATTCTGTGCGGGAACAAGAGGAGCGATTGTCCCAGTTGGATAGCTCTTCATGAATTTGAATGAGTTTGGCGGCGGGTACGGCAATGGTCATGTTGACTGTGTCAAATTCAGAATCAAGAAAAGTCATACTAGTTGCAGGAGCACATGCTTTAGCCACGGATTCTTGAAGGCCAAGCTTGTTTAGCAGATTCCCTAGACTCTAAAAGCTGCAGTAGCGTTGATTGGTAACTCTGCTCCGCCAAAATTGTCGATATAATTGGTCACCTCATGCCCTTGGTTGCGTAGGATGTGACGCAGTGCATTGGTTGACCGTTGACACATTAAGGCCGCTGTGCGTAACCCGAAAGGTGGTGAAACATCAAAGTAGTATTTCCCTTTCCAAGAATATAGCCGAGAAGGTGGTAGTCTCCCGGGTCCACGCGAAGTTGTCGGTATGCCCTGCTGAGGTCCCGTTTGTAAAGGAGGCAACCGGAACCAAGTGTACGGATGCGATCTAACATGGAGTCAACTGTAGGATATCTGAGCTTGTAATCATCCCTGATGTAACTGTCCCCTGGGATGCCGTCGTTGACCGAGTAGCCTTCTGGAAAACTTAAGTCCACGACCACGCGATGGGAAGATGAGCCCTTCTTAGCCACGGTCATTAATGGTGAGGTAATGAGCGGGCGAGACAATGGCGGAGTAGTTGATGGGCCAACCAAATTCTAAGAAGTCACAGATGTCGTCGTTGTAATTGCGTAGAAGATGGCTCCAAGACTGAATGTTCAGACCGGAAAAGACCGGGATGCGACAACCTTGAAAGTTATAAAGACCTGAAGCGGAGATTCTGCGATGTAAATCAATGTAATGTTGTGCAATACTGCCATCAATGTTAGAAATAATGTGATCTGGCGGCACAGAGATCGGACTGGGCGACGATGACGAATGAACAGCTGATGATGGAGAAGTTGTTGTTGTTGTTGATGATGTCAATGACGAGTGTGTAGCCCTCGACCTGATTGTGTTGTGATGAAGTGTGGGGTTGAAGTTGATGTCGCTGAGGACCGCCTGCGATGTTGGCGCTTTGATCATGCTTGATGTCAGAGTGGTTGCTGACTGACAGGCGAGAGTGAGGGATTCGAACTTGTTATTATCAATGAAGACTGTGGTGCTGAGCTTGGGTAATGCCGTGTGCGTAAGTGACAACGGTGATGTAGCTGCTGGTGGCATAGAGCCCCCCTGACACACTTGTGATGACTGAAAGTGTTGGGTCAGACCCGGTGATGTTGTTGCTAACCGAATCGAGCGAGATAACACTATTGTCCAGAGATACGTGTATAGACGTTGATCTAACGTGGAGGTCACAAGTCGTTAACGTGGTGTCTGAGGGCTGCGCATGGAGTCACGGGGAGATTTGTTTATCGCGGTGCAGAGGTGACATGAACGTGCCTGACTCCTGTTTGCAGTCCTTTTCTCTGTGATTATTAAAACGATTGCGAGTAACATAGCAATGATTGCAAATGTGTTTAAATTTGCATGGATCAAATGAGCAAGAACCTTTCTCATTGAAAGCTGTGCACACTAAAACGGGCGAACTGTCCGGGTTGGAGGTATTTCTGTTGCCGTTGTTTGTCGTCCGTTTCTGGGTGACTGATTTCAACTTGTCGGCTGAGAAATCGAAAAACAGTTCTTTTACGTCTGAGTAGTCGCTGTCCCATGTACGTCTGTTATCATCGATTAAACGAGCCACTGCCGCGTGATAGCTCCGGACAATGGGCCATTTGTACAATGGTAGTTTAACAAACAAATCGTGCAGGAGACGTAACCGGTCCTTTTGTTCTGCTTTGGGCATGGATGGGTCCTGCAGTAAGAGCGTGTAGCCCTGTAGAAATTGTTCGAGTGATAAGTCGTCGTATTTCAGTTCATGTGAAGAAAAGAATGATGGAACAAACTGTTCTGGAGATTTCAAACCATGCAACTTTTTCCCGGCGTGACGCCCAGGGGAATTAACAAGACTGTCGCGAATAATGTACTCACCGGCTGGTCTTTTGTTCTCAGCCTTGTGTCCTTTGTTCGCTCCAATGGCGTCGAAGTATGGTGACAAATCGTGATCAACCTGCGATTGGAGATTCGTCATTTTGCGCAGATCCGCTAGTGAAAAGTCAGAGATTTGGTGATCAGAAGACGATGTGCCCTGTTGGCGCGTGGATGATAGGCCTGTAGTTGGTGGATGCGCGTTCAAGGAACAACTTTTGAATTCCATTTCTAGCTGAGAGATTTCCGCCTGTAATTTTTGCTTCGCGATTCTCACCAACAAGGATTGTTTCCGGCACTGCAAAATAGCTAACTCAGCTTGGTCGTCTTCATCCCCGTCTGAAAACTCGTCAAAATATCCATGTGGTTCCACGTGTGAGATTGTGGGCGAGTGACGTCGGTGCTTTGAGGTGGAAGGAGACGACTTAGAGACAGCAGTTGAGCTGTTCAGTGAACGGCAATTCTCTTTCTCCGGCGGTGGACCGGTGCAGAATTTTCCGTGCTTGCCCCAGGTGTGAGCTTCCACATCGAGCTGGCAGCCAGAGCATGTTGAGCGCCTCTTACTTCTTGGCATAGCGAGAATAACCCGAACAAAAATGATTGGGCATGAACAGCGTGCGATGTAAACAGTGCATGTAAACAGAACGAAGCGAATTGGCTACAAGAATCATGCGCAGTGGAGAAATGAAACAAACAACCAAAGCTTATGCAAATGAAAAGTATGCAAATGAATAATTAACAATTTTGAACTGCCTACAAAATACAACAATTATGACATGCATTGACCAAGCTGGCATCCCCCTTTCATATTTTGACACCTCCCATGCCACAATGTACTTCATGCAATATTTGCTCACATTTCGTCCTTCAGTCGGATTTACATTAATTAACACCAGACTGTTCATTTGCTTATCTGTGCTCGCATCCTCTTCAAGCATCAGTTCGTTTTGCCGCACCGTACGATACACATCGTCTCAGCAGACCTCCCACCCACCCATTCATGCAAAGGTCTCTATATAACCACTTGCTATACCATTACCGATCTCACTCAAGTGTAACTCATGTTTATCTGCTCATGAACAACCTTAGCAATAAACAGGTAAGGGGGTTTTCACCACAGACCAAGCAGACTTTACACGGGTACCCACGCTGTCCATCCCCCTGGGGTTGTGAGTCTATCTGCAGGCTCCCGCCAGGGGGACGCCAGCCATGATGCCCGCCTGTACAGTCTCTGCTGGTGGAAGGTTGCAACCAGGTACCACGCGCTCAGCGTCATGATGCAATTCACAGGCGAGTCGCATCATGGAGCTGTTCGCTGCGACGCCTGCGTCCGCAATTTGCTCCCCCTTCCACTTTTGCCAAAACCTTGTGTCTTGTGTCATTTATTGAAGCATTAACGCATCAAAAATCAGTGCAAATAAAATTCAGAAGAAAACAACCATTGAAAACAGTTTTGGGGCAAAAATTAATTCCGGCAAAAATATTCCTACACTACTCACTCACTCACTCAGAATGAAAACTAAATTGAACATTGCAAGCTATGAAACATTTACTGACTGTTCCATTAACTGAATACATATTTTGTTCCATTCACAGAGGAATGTACAGAGTCTACAAATTGTGAGGATGTAGTTTGTCCTGCTACTTGTGATGATGTATTCGAGAAGATGAATTGTGCAGTGTGTTCCTGGTTGTCAGTGTACCAAAGGTACAGTTGAACAAGATGGAGAATGTGTGGTAGTATCAGAATGCAGATGCCAATTTGATATGTCAAGGCTTACACATATATCAAAGTACAAAGACCTGCACTCACAACTCCTGCAAAAATTGTTATTGAAGAAATTGCAACAACACCAAGAACAAGACTGAACCAGGTGAACCATTTGGACAATGTGGGCCAGGGGGTCCTGGAGGACCTGCTGGGCCTAGTATGTTTGTTTACATTTTTATTATTTACAATAACAAAATTATTTATTTCACTTGCTAATCATATTTATAGTTAAATCCATCTGATATGGTTATCAAGTGATAAGCATTGATTTCTTTCAAAATAATTCCAGGGAGCCTGGTGGACCAAATGGGAATAAATAGTCCTGGTGGACCAGCCAGGAAAACCTACAATTTCACCTGAAGAAAAAGATGATGTACCACAACCTGGAGAGCCATTAGGCCCTGGTGGTCCAGGTGATCCCCTTGGACTAGGTGGCCCAGGAGGTGCTAGAAGTCCAGGCAGGCCTTGTGGTCCCAGAGGACCAGATTGCCTAACTCTAAAATATGAGACATTACCACCCAATGCTGGTGAACCTGGGAGCCTTGGAGAACAGGTGGACCTGGAGGACCTACATTATCTGCTGAAGAGAAAGAAGAATTGAAAATACCTTAAATGGTTGGGAAACCAAGAGGACCTGAGGACCTGTGGGTCCTGCTGGCCATAGTGGTCGAGAGGCAATGGCTGAGAGTTACCTACAGATGTTACACTTATTCCAGATATTGGGGAACCAGTTGTTCTTGGTGATCCTGGAGGTCCAGATGGGCCAGGGAGACCAGGAAGCCCTGGTGGTCCAGAAAGCACTAGTGGAACAGAAGGTCCTGGTGGACTAGTGCCATTGGAAGGTTTGTATTTCCTTGCACATTTTTTGTTAGTTTTTATAACTTTTATACTGAAAATGTATATTATATATTGCAGCTGTACCTGTTTGATACCTGGATAGTGGTGAAATTATTATAGTTGACTGTAATAACTGGTAATTCAGTGAATGATGTGTTGAATTTAATTTGTACACCACATCACAGAGTTTATAATTATCAACGTTTAACATTTTAAAAACAATATTTATTATGCTTTTCTCATTAGCGATTGGACTGCACTCAATATGATTGTAAAGGTGAGCATCAAAACATTAACAATATTTAGAGATTTCATTTACTCAATGACAGACATCATAATAATGATTTTTATTTGAGTCAAGCAAATCTATAATTCACTGACATTTTCACTATCTATCATGGTTACATATCAGAGGATGGAGAATGGTCTCTGTGGACATCTTGGATGCCATGTTCTAAAACGTGTGGCGAAGAAGGATCTTCTTTGAAATCAAGTAGTAGAGAGTGTGACAACTCTCCTCCTAGTGGTGATGGGAAGGATTGTGAAAGAAAACTGATCTGTGGAGGAAGTCTGTGAAGTTCTTGTCTGCCCTGGTAAATATATTGTTGAGCAATTGTTGTTTGTTTTATCAAGTATAGTTCTGCATAAGCAGAATCTGTCATTCAAGTCTGTCTATTGATTATTGATGACACATGTGATTAGTATGAATGTTCAGCCTTACTTAGTATATATATACCGGTATAAGCCAAGTTTGAATGAAAGGTAAATTTCAAATACAAATGTGATAAATATAAAAACAAGCATCTCATTTCATGATCGTAAACCTATTTGTCCTCTAGAAAAGAAAACTCAATAGATGTGAATTCAAATTTCAATTTTAAAATATTAATAATTATTATTAATATCTCATAACTCATATACTGTGGAATACTTTATTTTCGCTTGGAATTAATTTTCGCTATTTTCGCTGAAGGAATGATTCAATGAAAATAAAATCCAGCTAAAATATATATTTCACATATATTTTACAACTTGTCATAAATCAGTAAAAATTAACTCCATACAAAACACCAAAGAAATATATTCAGTGAAAATTAATTCCAGCTAAAATAAAGTGTTTTACAGTAATTCTCTCTATTATTTTCTTTGCCATGTGCACATTTAGAGAGCATGTATCTACACAACAAAATAAAACAAATATGACAGAATGGCATAATAATATTTATTATCAATAAATATTGGCGATCCACTTCGCTATGATTGCCCTTATAATCACTTTTGTGGCGCTGTGTGTGTCAGTGTCTGTGTGATTTCCACGTATTAATATATCGCTCAAACTTGGCAGATAGGTCACACCTTCACACTAGTTATTAGGAAAAATCCGAAAAAAAATTGATTTTTGGGTAGATTCGCGCCAAATGTATCTCCTCCTACAAGTTCAGGATAAAACACCTCAGACATAGCTCATTCTACTCAGCTTGAGTGTGGGCACAAAGTTACTATTTGAATTTTTGATATCTTTTTTCATTACCGAGAAATTTGACCCCAAAGTTGGGGTAACTGTTCACCAGGAATGGCATTTTAACTCTTCTGTGATTTTTCTGGCTGGGCCGATTTGGTTTAAACTTGGCAAAAAAGTCGCATCTTTACTCTAGCTGAATTGAAAAATCTGAAAACAAATTTTGGCCTATCGTTTCCATGGCAACAGCCAAAAAATATTAAAAATATAACAATTTCAATACCTTGTTTTGCCGTAGTTGTTATAAGTTATATATCTGGCATCTTGGTTAATTGCTCTATATTAACTACAAAAAAATAACCACTCAGATGTAAACAATATGAAAATGAAAAGCAAGATTTAATAAATAAGCTTATTATGCAAAATGATTAGACAGATCATGATAAAATGATAAACTTAATTACAAACAAAAATAATAAGCTAATCAATAAAATCTGTGAATGTATTAATAACTACTTCAAACAACGGAAATCATGCAGAAGCCTCTTTATTTTTAGGGAATAATTGTGTCATTTTTGGTCAAAAATGCTTTTTTCAACAACTGCTTGTCAGATTACATTGAAATTTGGCATGAATGTTCCCGACTAGGCTCTGACTTACTAAGTGAATATTTTTCTTTTTTTTTGCTAATTTTTTACTTTTTCTCCAAAACCGCCTGCATGATTGCTTTCTTTCCTTGAAATCTTTTTATTTGGTGAAAATATCTCTATTTTTGTGAAGTTATGAATCTTTTTGGTATTTTTTCCACTTTCCCATTTGTTAAGTATTGGCTACAGTGTTCTCCCCGGACTGCATGTCAAGCATCACGACTAATTTGTATAGTAATAAGTTTCCTGAACATAACTACAATGAAGAAGAGATATTTTTATATCTCATATATTTTATATCATTTTACATCATTGTTTTGTGTGTATCCAGTCAAATAAAGTTTGAAATAGAACAGCAAACAAAAAGGAAATACTTATAGCCAGTCTTTGAATATATTGTTATCCATGGAGGTCATTATTTTGTGTAAAACAAGTACAGTCAGTTTTAGTGCCCATGTTACTGTCAGTTCATAGAAAACATTTTTTTGGTTAAAATTGTAAAGTTTGAGATTGTGAGTTATCAAAATATGATGAAATTAATAAATCAATAATGACAACATTTTTTTTTTTTTACAATGACATTTCAAAACCTAAAGTCTGCGATTTTTTATTGACCTTATACCTCGTGCATAAAGATACGATCACTATAACATTTTCAGCTGCTGTTTCGTTTATTGCTGTCTGACTTGTTTTGTTGCACTATTGTTGTTACATGCAATGGGCAAATTATTACTACCCAAGTATTTGTTTTTGGGTTTGCTGGCTTTGCACCCTTAAAAGACTTGGTAACTTCTTGCAGACTACCGTTTTTGTATGGCTAACAAAAGTGGCATTATCTTTCGTTTAATACATGTTATTGTTTTAAAGTTGTGCAAGACGAAACTGACACTTATAAACAATACTGTAACAATAATCATTGCAGACAGGATTCCAAGGATCCTGGGCGAAACAAATGTGTGATTCATTCTATTTTGAGTTTTAAAAATCTTGTACGACAGCCATATCATACTTCACGATCTTAATTTCTTCAAACAGGTAATAATACAATGCCCAGTTACTTTATGATACCAAACTTATCAACATAACTCCACCTTACGTTTCCAACTTACGGTTAACAATTACAGCAAAGCTCTGTTAAGGTCGCTTGTTGTTATTTCACATGTTCACATAGATTTAATTTAGTAGATTTTACTCATTAGGCAAAAAAGCTAAATTTAAACCCAGTGAATTTTAATGCATTTACATTGGTTCATATCAGTCATGTGTTAATATGAGTATATACATTATTGTACCAAAATTAGGATATTGATCGAAACATCATATTCCACACCAACAATGAAGCCTACTCACGAATGCAAATACCCAGAATTGATCCGTTTTACTCCAAGGCAAATATTGAAAAGTTGGGGGTCACTTGCTTCATTTTCAAGAAAATGATGCATTTTAGTGGATAGTGGCCATTTTGTTAGTACTACATTCCTTTCACCATAGTTTCCTTGGCAGAGATATTATGCCATATCTCAAATTGTGGGCTGGTGACATACATGTAAGCCGAAAAAAATAATATATTGTTAATGATGGGGCACTTTTTGTTTTCCTGGGTTTTAAAAAGTATAAAAAATGCAATTTTTTTTAACATTATGTTATAGAATAAATCTCATTTTTTTTTTGCAGGAGATGAACCATACACAGATGATAAGTAGCCAAAATTCCAGTGTGTCTAACTACATGTGATAATGTGTGCAGTCCTGGATCTTTTGTAGACCGTGAACCAGGTTGCCTATGTCATTTGGGCACAGTAGAACCAGATAGTGAATGTAGTGTTCATTCAACAAGAGTGCATTTTCCTCAAAATTTTTTCCAAGTTGTAGAGAAAAAAACTTGTATTGGGAGTATGTATCTTGGAATAAAAAGAATTTCGCATGGTTCTCAATTAAAGATGACCCATTTCCTTATATTAAGAAAAGACAAGAATACGTGAATCTCAATTCAAGAATTTTATTTTCTTAATAAATTCTTCAGCAAGAATTAAAATCTTAGTCTTAAATTCTTTCTATTTGAGAACTCCCTTTTCCCTGATACAAGAAAATTAAATTGTAAATTAACATACAAATTTTTGTATGACAAACCCAATATTGGTACGAGTTCACTACTACTCAGACTACTATTGTGTTAAGCTGGCAATTCTTTGTTTTGTTTGAAATATAATAATAACTTTATTACATCCTTTGAAGTACAAATTTTCTATTATGAAAATAGGAGGCAAAACAAATGGCGATGCATGCTAAGATGTACAATGCTTCAAAGCAACCTGTAAACTGTGTTTACAATATTATATTTCTTTTACAAATGGAAAAGTCACAAAATATTTGTCAGTAAGTAATACGTTTTAGTAATAGAACACTGAAAATGCCTCTGTACTTCCTCTATTAGAAGCGCACATAAACCAAAAATATCATTTATTTCTGTTGTATGAACAATTTTATCAAATCACTCAAACGAATGAGCTTCTAATAGAGGAAATACAGTATGTATACTCCATCGAATGTAATTGCACAGGCGATCTGATTGCCAAAATACGTCCACTTTCTTACCACTGAACAAGAATAAGATGTAATCAGTGGTCAAACAAGAGAGTGCAACCAAGTTATGTTTACTAAAAATATTGTGACAGAAAAATTAACAAATCCAACAGAGGACATAAATTTTCTGAACTGTTTTATGGCTTCCTTGTTAGTCCCCATTCGAACGTAGTTCGAAAACGGGGACTTATGTTTTGCCCTGTGTGCGTTTGTGCGTCCGTTCGTGATTACCTGTATCTCGAACATGCATGGACCGATTAAGTTCAAACTTCACTCATACATCACACATTATATGGGACATGTGCACATGCATTTTTTTCATGATCCGATTAACGTTAGCCGAATAGCGGCCATTTTAAGGCCGAAAATGCATCAAAATCGCACATTTTCACCATTCCGGACCCGGATCTCAGTTATGCATGGACGGATTTTGTTCAAATTTGGTACATACATTAAACATAATAAGACCTTGATGCACGTCATTTTTTTTGGGATCGGGTTTGAAATGGCCGACTGGCGGCCATTTTGTTTTAAAGAATTCAGTTCTGGATCCGTATCTGAGACATGCTTGGATTGATCGAGTTCAAACTTCACATACACAAGGTACATCATGTCACAAATATGTATGTGCATTTGTTTCATGATCTCATTAACGATAGCCAAATGGCGGCCGCTTTAAGGCCGAAAATGCATTGAAATCGCACATTTTCACCATTCCGGACCCGGATCTCAGTTATGCATGGACGGATTTCGTTCAAATTTGGTACATACATTAAACATAATAGGACCTTGATGCACGTCATTTTTTTTCCCGGATCAAGTTTGAAATGGCCGACTGGCGGCCATTTTGTTTTAAAGAATTCAGTTCTGGATTCGTATCTGAGCCATGTCTGGATTGATCAAGTTCAAACTTCACACACACAAGGTACATCATGTCATAAATATGTATGTGCATTTGTTTCATGATCTCATTAACGATAGCCAAATGGCGGCCGCTTTAAGGCCGAAAATGCATTGAAATCGCACATTTTCACCATTCCGGACCCAGATCTCAGTTATGCATGGACGGATTTTGTTCAAATTTGGTTCATACATTAAACATAATAGGACCTTGATGCACGTCTTTTTTTTTCGGATCAAGTTCGAAATGGCCGACTGGCGGCCATTTTGTTAAAGAATTCAGTTCTGGGTCCGTATCCAAGACATGTCTGGATTGATCAAACTTCACACACACATGGTACATCATGCCACAAATAGATATGTGCATTTGTTTCATGATCCGCTTAACAATAGCTAAATGATGGCCATTTTAAGGCCGAAAATGCATCAAAATCACGTATTTTCACAATTCCGGAACCGGATCTCAGTCATGCATGGATGGATTTTGTTCAGATTTAGTACAATGTGTTGTACATATGCAGGTGCATTTCGGTCATGATCTGCTTTGAATGTATATGTCACTCAAATATGAACGGAACAGGGACGTGTCATTGACAATGACTTGTTATACTTCGTTTTGTCTTCAATACAGATTTTGTCATTCAGGAACTCTGTTTGGATGACAGACAAGGCTGTTTCAGTGATTACATATAACTCTGTTTGGATGACACACAAGGCTGTTTCAGTGATTACTTAGGCATGGCAATTTAAATGTGTAATATACGAACGTGAGCGAAAACAAACGACAACTCCAGAGGAGATGACCGTCTACCACAATGAGGATTTTGTCATCTTTTAGCAGCATCAGAGGATCTTTTACTGTTTTTACTGTCTTGTCTAGGTCATCATTCTAACAATGAAATTTCTAAATTTGACCTATGACCTCTACATGCTTAGGACAATAATTCAACAATTTGAGGGCCCTTTACCAGGCTTTTTCGAACGTTCTACTATTTGTTTCAAAAGACAACCACTTACCGGTAGTTCAAATTTCCAAACAAATCTAGTAACTTTGTAATCGCTTTACACAACTTTGTACGCTATTTCTTGAAATTATTACTCGACATTTGCATATTTTTTCAAACTTTTAATTGCGAATTCGATCCGACAGCAACTTTGGTGGAATTTTCTATCAACTTTTCAATCGTTTTTTCACACCTTTGCACTATATTTCTCGCCGTTGTACGTTGAACTCGTATGACTGTCTGGCAATATATATAAAGCGTTCAATTGACATTTGATAATGTTTTACCTGTTGGTAAGACAACCAGCATTTTAACATTGTAATGAAAGAAATCAAAACTATGTTTAAAATCAAAATGAAATTACAAATATAAATTCATTTTCAAAAGTAATAAGATTGCAAATGTAAATATATTTTTAAAGTGAAGTGAAATTACAAAATTTTAATGTATAATTGCATTTTAATGCTTTTAGGTTTGAGGTCGATTTAAATTGTAAAATCGACAAAATAAACTGCAATAAAATGTTAATTATGAATGCGTAAAATACGGAAAAGGCACAACGTGACACTTTTCATAAAATATGGTCGTGACCCTCGTCAGTCGGTTATTCATATTAAAATTTCCTCCAAATAGTGAAACGTTTTTAATTGATAATAAGAATAATTAAGAATTTTACATTTCTTTGCATTAAATTACACTCCAAGCCATGGTAGTTTTGTAATGAGTTTAAATATTTTTGCATTGTTGGTAAATCAAGCCATTTTACTATTTTTGCTGAGCACGGGTGGCAAATCATTAATATTTAGTAGAAATAAAAAGGTTTCTAAGACTGGACGCCGATGAAGAACAGCAGATATAACAGGAATCCTTCTGCTAGCATTCTTTAACTACGGTTATTCACACAACTGGGAAACCAGGACAGCATTGAATCATGCAAGCCATACATGCTAAGTTGATGCTAGTTACTCTATCAAATATCTGATGAAAATAAAGGTAATAGAAGTATATCTGCTTGACAGCCACAATCTATTTTAATATATAATGTAATATAATGTAGATCAGCCATTAAAGAATACGTGCTAAAGTTGGTGAATCAATGACTTAACTTTTGTAATAATTGATGAGCATTTTAAATATTTGCGCCCTCTATTGACAAGCGCTTCTGTGACGTCAAAATGACGTGTATGGTGAAGATATATAGTAAAGTTTGGTTTTTTAGTGGTTCATCATCTGTAGTATAGTAATCACTCAAAAACACATTTTCCAGTGATGAACGGCTACAGATCAAAATGATGTCGACGCTTTCAACGGCTTTCACGCTTCGTCCTTAGAGGGCGCTATTTATAGGAAAAATCTATTAGTGAGAAAATATAACAAATGTATTTTAGTACATATCTGTATATTTGGTTGTCTATATACTGTGAACACTGCTGAATAAAACAAACATGTTCAACCCACGATCTCAATATTCTGTTATTATTTGCAGTTGAACTGAACTCAAATGATAGACAATTCTAAGTGTGAAAATGTCACGCTGCTAGGCAATATACATGTAAATGAATATGGAGTTAATTCCACCACGAAAACTGTAATGTATGTCAAGCAATCAATGGATGTATGTATGAATGAATGAATATATTTGATCCTTTTCACTAAGTCCCATATTATTACAATATTATTCGTTTTACCCATCCAATTGATCGTATAATATTTTGGACCATTGATCTATTTGTCTTTGACTATTTGTTAGAGTGTTGATTATGTTCACGACTCTTTAATTCAGTTACACGAAATGTCTTTTGAATTGTCTTCATCGTTTAAATCATTGCTTTCATGGAATTGAAATAAAATTATTTTTGAAATCGTGAATATCCTGCGACACAAACCGCTATTCCCTGAGAATTACCACGTGCTGTTTTCAGTGAGCATGTGCTGGTGGTCATTGGTTCATGAATACAAACACACGTATGCGCAATTGACGTCGGATTTGATGCCGCACCCTGACAAGAATATCTCGGGTGCAGCCAATGGAGTTGTTCATCGGAAAAGCTGTTCCAAGGGATTTTTGTTGAGGGCAGGGGATTTTTTCTATTTTTTGTAGGGGACGGGAAATATCAGTACCCACCCCTACCCCCGTGGGCAGGGCAGATTTCTTAAAAAAATGCAAGGACATGGAAACCTGTTTTAGTGGGTAGGGGACTTACATAAAAAATATCGCTGGATGGGCAAAACAGCCTTCAAGGCAGGGTATAATAAAAAAACGCATTGGGGGAAATAACATCTGCTAAATGTGGGCAGCCGTGTGCTATCAATAGCTGAAAATGCAAGTCACCTACTGATCTGCTCAGTGGTTAATGTATTCAAGAAGCCCATAGAAGCCAATGACTCGATGAATTACACCACCAATCAGCACAGCAATGCAGGCAAAAAAGTGTTTTTTTAATGAAGGGAAGGGAAAGATGAATTTGGTCAGCAGGAGGACATGAACGGCAAATTGGCGGTAGGGGAGTAGGCAAAAAGGTGTTTTTTAATAAGGGCAGGGGAAAGATGAATTTGGTCAGCAGGAGGACAAGAAAGGCAAGTTGGCGGTAGGGGAGTAGGCAAAAAAGTGTTTTTTAATGAGGGCAGGGGGAAGATGAATTTGGTCAGCAGGAGGGCAAGACATTTTTTTTCAGGTGGAGGGTAGCTTATGAACAGCTTTTAATTTCCCCTCTTTCCTTTATATTAATTAGCATACTTCAAAAGGCCCATAAAATAAATGTTGTCCCAGAGAATTGACTATTTCATTTTATTGCTCATTGGCTGCACCTGATATCTCGTGCTTCTGAAACACACCAATTTATTTATATTGCATTATATGACAGTTTATGACTTCATGGAAATTTTTCATTTTTGCGATGTCAAACGAGGTATAATTTGTTCTCAACATTCACGTATTCATATTTGAAAAACACACAATTATAGTCCTATGTACAATATGAGAATTGTCGGACGCAACGATTGTGATTATGACGTGTCTTTTTCCGGACCATCGTAGTAGCTGACAATAATGTACTGCTACATTGTTTGTATTTAAAGGGTGGTGGTCGTCGCGCCGCGTCCTGTTCGATATGGGACATAGCGACGTATACAGCGCATGTAAATATACGGTCACCTTCCTTTAAGACAAATTGAAAGTCTCATTCAAGAACTCTGGTTGACCTTGTTTAAAAATGCATACAAACATATTTAAGTATAACCATATTCATAACTTAATAATAATTCTTTAAATCAAAACTTGTTACAATTCTCCTTACAATAAAAGATAAAAGACTGCATTACGTTTCCTAACCTAGGTGAATACCATTTTGTAGATTTTAGTTTCAATATGGATTCTAAACGCATAGACATAATATAAACATAGATTTGTGTGCTTATATTTCATAATCGGCAAACCCATATCTCAACGTTTTAAACCAAAACGATTTACAAGATTAAGCAATTTTAGAATGAATTACCTTCCCCCACGTCCAAATAACCTCGTTCAACCGGGATGAGAAATTTTATAGTTTAAGGATGTCGTGTTTGTTCATAAACCTGAATACTACAAATACCATCTTCTCATATTAGTCATTCTCAATATCATATCATTATTACAGTTATCACGTGGATGTAAATTTCGGTATCGTGATAGAAACTCCAGTATTTTGGTTAATTAAATGACAAAACAGTACTCTTGTGAATCCTATTTTAATGGCATATGTTCTATTATTTGCTTGGATTGCATAGCACAAATGACGTCACCGTCAATCAAACCAGATTCACCATCTGGTTGCCCAGTTAGTATTCAACTTCCGTTATATCAGACCATGTCCATTCTCCCTCCTGCACAAGTCAAATGTATTATTATGGATTAAATAATATAGACTTTATATATTTACATGCACAATGCACAAGATATTGTGCATAAGATGATAAAACAGAGTTTACAGAGTGACGTAATTTTTCAGTATTTAATGTGGTATTTGCATTCTACTTCATCTGGAAATGAGAATTTCAAATTTAATAAGTAAATGAAGAAACACTTGTCAATCATTTTAATTGATTATTTACTAATTTTATAAAACTCAAAAAGCTAGTTTTTACATTTATTAATACAACCTGGAAATACTTACAGTATTGAGACAACAATGACTATTTTGCCAGAATTGCAAAAACCCAATAATAACAATTTTTGTATGGCTGCTAAGGAATCCAATTGCACGTGTCTGAAGGTCTCAGGGAAACTGCTTAATATCATTTTTTGCCGTTACTCAATTTGAAAAATTGTTGAGGTGGTGAAGGATTTATATTATTAAGTATAACAAACTAATTTTATAAACTTTATACAACCTGAACATACTATTAGTTAAAGGTTATAAACGGCAAGCAAGGCTACTTTGTGGGGGACATTAGACTTTTTAGCATATTTGGCGGGAGGTAATGACTATTTGACCACTTTCTGAGGGTCTAGGCGATCAGACTTTTATCGCATATAGTACAACTCATGTGTAATAGATATCAGCAATAAAAACTTTGAGTTGTCGATCGGTTTGCAGTAATAACTTGTTACATGACACGTGCAAATGATAGTGAGACAGCAATATGGACCCGGGGGCCACTCTATATGCTGTTACTACCCCATGTGCGTTCAAATTTAGCGGGGAAGCGGGGTGTTTTTCACTTTCTAAAGCGGGCCCGCGCGGGAAGCAAATAGACCCCCTTTAAAATGCTAGTGTCTGCAATAGGCCCGCTGTAGGCCCCCTCTTGCAACAACCACTCCCATACACCGCCCTAGGACCCGAATTGGCGGACCCATAGCCCCGACCAGGCCGAAAACGTCTGCCCGAACTTTCCCACCGGGACTTTCCCGCCACTTCCAACACGAGCATACGGAGGCTTATTGTAATCGAAGAAACGAAACAAAACGGAACGAAACGGAACGGGATAACACACATAATAAAAATTAAACTGTATTCAGTGAAAATAGGTTTTATACGCACAATATTTAAAAAAACAATTTGCTGAAAATAATATTTAAGCAATAAACCACCGCCGGAGACGAAACAAGTATATTTATTTACTTGCTACCCTTTTACATCAGGGGTTCACTAATTAGTAACTAGGAGCTGCAATAAAAATTATTGGAAAAAGCACATACTATATAAATGAAAAAAAAGGGAATTTAAAACTTAAAGGAAGTACAAAATATGAAACTTTTTAAAACTTAAAGAAAATATAAAAAAAGAAACTCTCACAATTCAATCAGTATATTTAACTTTCAGTCGTGTATTTAACATCCTAAAACATTTGCCGAAAACAACGGGATTTTAATTAGTAAACGGTTCGTTTCGCTAATTAAAGATAATCGGAAATCTGCAATCACGCGGCGAGACAAGGGTCTTACAGGTACAATAATCACAACTATCGGACGAAACTTGAGCAGTATTTTTACCTTTCAGTCGTGTATATTTATATACATAAAAAAGTGTCTATAATTAGCGAAACGAATCATTCACTAATTAAAATCCCGTTATTTTCGACAAATGTTTCATGGTGTCAAATACACGACTGAAAGGTAGATATACTGGTCAAGTGTCGTCCGACAGTTGTGAATATTGCTACGTGTCAGACCTGAATCTGATTACAGATTTTCGATTATCTGTAATTAGCGAAACGAGCCATATGAGTATTAAATATTATTATTTTCGGCAAATATTTTGTAAATATTGTGCGTATAAACCGCATTGCATTCATGCCAAAGTTTCTCGAAGTTGAATATAAAATGGCAATGGTATCTGATGGAATAAGAATCCTGGCAAAGTTGTGTGCATTGTGTATTAAACTATCAAATAAATGATCATATTCACAATCATGTCAATAGGTCTCATCTTTCTTCATCAAACAACGAATTACACCAACAGGAGTTGCATTCACAGTAACTTGTTTGAGTTGATCACACTCCACCTGAGTGCAAAAACGGCAGAAAATCATCGCAATAGGGGGTAGAATGTTCTCAATATATGTCTGAAATAGGGGGTGTTTTTTTCTTCAATATGTCTGCTCTAGGGGGTACTAAATTTACATTGCGTCCGCAATAGGGGGTATGGTTTACCAATGTGCTGCCAGCCCTAGGGTTCTATTATTTTTTTTTAGCAAGAACGCACATAGTGTAAGGTTTTAATATTGAGTGACCCCCCCCCCCCCGGGAATATGGACTACATAGTTACTGTTGAAATGGTGAAAAATTAGATAAATGTTTGCGGCAATTCAGGCCCGTAGTTTGGGTTGAATTTTGGAAGTGAATACAATTATGATCGTAGATTAGAACATATTAAAACAAACAATATTAATCACTATTTATCATCGTTTAAATCACCTGACTCAGTGAGGTAATTATCATTGCATAGTAATTACGAGCTTTAAATGTCAATCGCCGTCTCAGCTTAACAGCAGCCAAATAAAAAGGGTTGTTATAAATGCAAGCTTTTATTCGGTGATTCCGCGATGGTGTAATGAAGATTGCGTTCAAGCAGCTGGTGTCAAATATTAAAACTGTAATGGTGGTCACTCTCTGAAGGATGCGGTGGCCCTCGCTCAGTTAGTAATGTGGGGATCGAACGGGATTGATCGGTCCCGTAATTTTTCCAGCACAACACGACACTGTACTTCCCTTGTTTGGTTCATTAGTTTTGTATTCTTCAAGTTAATGAAGGCATATACACTATTTCTTTCCAGGTGTGTCAGCCAAATGTAGTCAACTTATTGGTTGAAAAAATCATTCAAAACAAGGCCGAAGATTTATCATCACGAGTTGTATCGGTCGAAGAGCCTTTTGCAGTCAACAATTTATCCCATTGTGTTGCTTCAACACTGAAACTTTTAGTTTTAGGACATATTACTATTATTTTATATGGTAAGCATACATCCCAATATCTCAAATTTTGTACGTGGTAACATATGATGAAAAAGATATATATATATAGTGCCTGACATGTTTCTTTTTGATGTCTTAGAAAATTGACCCCTAAAAACAGATTTACACTATACAAACAAATTTGAATACTGTAAGAAACTTGGTGGTATGCCATTGGTTAGTGCATTTAATTTGTTTGACGCAATCATTGTGCCAGCTATTTGTTATGGTGAGGAGATATGGGAGTACGAATATTCGGAGATCATCAAGAGGGTACAAACGAAATTTTGCAGATATCTACTTAGCGTTAATAGTTGTACAAACAATGTGGCGGTGTTGGATAAATGTGGAAGGCTGCCATTATGCTGTGTTTATTTCAAGCTTTGTATCTCATATTGGTTAAAATTACTTGAAGTAAAAGTAGCTGGAACCCCAAAACATGTTAGACGAGACCGGCAGACTTACTTGGGAGACCCGCATAAAAAAACTCCTGTTCAAATATGGTTTCTGCATTCTCTGGTTTAAAAAACAAGTTGGGGTACTACAAATTTCTTAGAGATATTTACTCAAAGAATAACAGATTGTTGTCAGCAAGAATGGCATGCCTCAATTTCACAATCATCCAAGCTGTGTACTTACTGGAAAAATTAAAGTAGTATTATAACCTGAGAGATACTGGCAAGCAATTATATACTGACGAGTTTTCGCTGTTTTGGCCATAAATTTAATGTTGAGTTAGGCAGACACACAAAAATACCGTTAGATCAATATTTTTTTTTTTTTTTTTTTTAAATTACGTTTACATTTAGCATTTGTCAATAACACTATGCAATTATGGAAATACTGACAGTCTGGGCTCACTTCTTCGCTCACTTCAATTTATCAACTAACTCTGTATCTTTTAAGGTATAGATGCAGGTTTGTGGGCACTTGGGAGTGAATTTTTTTGCTTTTTATTACCCAAACATGGCTATAGACTGTTAAAATTTCGCAACATTGTGAATAGTGGGACCTACTCGAAAGACGATTTTAAAATATAGAAAACAGGTACAATCATTCAAGCGCCGAGATGAATATGAATCCAGCCTAACCTAGTACCGAATGTTTACATGGATGTTGTATTGTTTTTAAAACGTGTTATGCACTTTTCTATCTATTACATTTTGTACGATGGGTTGTGGCCCTGTACTGAAATAAATAATAATAATAAGAATAAATTGACTGATAATAAAATGAATAATTGTAGACAGATTTCGACATGAAATCGTGTCACTTCTATGTGCGGAACAATTTGTAGTTGTGGGATCTAGGGTGTGCGTGTGTTTGTCTGTGGGTGAGGAATGGCTCAGGAACCCCTTCTCTAAAATGGGAAAATAGTTTAAAGATGATATGTGAAACAGAGCTCTAAGATACTAAAGAATACATTTTTTTTTTCGAAAATTAAAAAATTCACACGTTTCACACCATATATACATGTATTATTGTTATTTTTGAACCCCCTATTCAAAAGTGCTGGCTACGGGCCTGCAATTACTTCATAGTCAAGAACACTACAATTGAAAATATGCAGACAAACGAATGCTTCAAATTAGCTACAATATGAGAATGTTCGTAAAATTGCTCAGATGACAGATGCAATAGTTGCGAGGTTGCAACTGGGGGTGGATAGCCATGCTTTTCTGGCTGTGTGGGCATTTTCTCTTGCATTGCATTTGCAATTTCTTCAGGGAAGCAAAAGCAGTTAAAATTGTTCCAAAAAACGCCTAATCTGTGGCAATATATCACAATTGTACCAATACTTACAGTAACAATTATGATTTCAACGCTGACTTAACGTACAATAAATGTGAAATGTGGGGACTCTCGGACACGTGCAATTGGAACGTGGTTCAGTTATATTCTAAAAAAATGCTGATATCAGAACTGTGCGATTTTGGTAAAATTTTCACTTTTTGACTCCCATGTGCGAAGCACAAAATGGGAGTCTTTGCAGTTAGTGTGTCTGTATGTGTGTGTGTGTGTATGTGTGTGTGTATGTGTGTATGTGTGTCCGACTGTTCCACTGCTATCTCAAGAACCATACATCGGTTTTTGATGAAACTTGGTGCATAGATGCTCTGGGCCAATGCGCAGATTTGATTAGGTTTTGGTAAAAATCCATGCTCGTTAATTACCTAATTTGCATGATAATTAGCTAATTTTTAGCTGTTCTATGACTGTTCCATTGATATCTAAAGAACCACTCATTGGATTTTGATGAAACTTGGTACATAGATGCTCTGAACTAATGCTAGGTTTTGATTAGGTTTTGGTTAAAATCCATGCTCGTTAATTACCTAATTTGCATGATAATTAGCTAATTTTTAGCTGTTCTATGACTGTTCCACTGATATCTAAAGAACCACTCATTGGATTTTGATGAAACTTGGTACATAGATGCTCTGAACATATGCGCAGATTTGATTAGTTTTTGGTAAAAATCCGTGCATATTAATTACCTAATTTGCATGATAATTAGCTATTTTTTAGTGATTCCATGACTGTTCCACTGATATCTAAACAACCACTCATTGGATTTTGATGAAACTTGGTACATAGATTTTCTGAACTAATGCTAGGTTTTGATTAGTTTTTGGTAATAATCCGTGGATACTAATTACCTAATTTGCATAATGATTAGTCAATTTTCGGTTTTTCCACTGATATCTCAAGTACTAATCATCACATTTCAATGAAACTTGGTACATAGATGTCATATGACACTGCACAGACCTGATAGTTTTTATGGTAATATCAGTACATGTAATTACCTAATTTGCATAATTAATTAATTTTCAGCTTTTGATATAAGTAGTGAGCATTACATTTCAATGAAACTTGGTACTTACATACTCAAGGACTATGCAGAGATTGATTGTTTCGGATAAATATTTGTGCATATTAATCACCTAATTTGCATAATTAGTTAATTGTCAGCTTTTCCACGGGTATCTCAAGTACTAATCATCGCATTTCAATGAAACTTGGTTCATAGATCCTTTAGGACTATGCAGAGACCTGATTAGTTTCAGGGTAAATAATTGTGCATATTAATTACCTAATTTGCATAATTAATTTTCAGCTTTTCTACTGATATCTAAAGTACTAATCATCACATTTCAATGAATCTAAAATTATGCAGAGACCCAATTAGTTTTTTGGTAAATATTTGTGCATATTAATCACCTAATTTGCATAATTAACCAATTTCCAACTTTCACACTGATATCTCAGGTACTAGTAATCATCACATATCAATGAATGTTTATACATGGATGCTGTAGGACAATAGACAGACCTGGATAATTGTGGGTTAAAATCTGTACATATTAATTACCCAATTTTCATAATTAACCAATTTTAAGCTTTCACACTGATATCTAAAGTACTAATTTCCATTTTAATGAAACTTAGTACAAAGATGCTCTAGGACAATGTACAAACCTAATTAGTTTGGGGTAAAACTCTGTTCATATTATTTCCCCAATTAGCATAATAATTCATAATTTTTTGGTTCTAATCACATTTCAATTAAACTTGGTACATAGAGTTTTTGTTACATTGCGCAGACCTCATTAGTTTTACAATCAAATCTGTTCATGTTAATTTTCTGATTTGCATAATTAGTTTTCAGCTAAGTAATTTCAAATTATATTTAATGTGTCTCCAATACTCTCAGCACATGGGAGTTCTTTCTAAGCTTTCTTTGATTCCCATTTTTTTTTATTTGTTATTATTATTCGTCCACAGTGTGCATGTCGCTAATTTTTAGATAATACACTTGCCTCGCTTTTTTCCTCTGCCTTAAAAAATATGCATATACACGTGTGGTTCTGTGAAGGTAGTTAGCATTATGACATTATAACACAGTAATATACATCACCCTGATCACCAACGCGCTACTATGATCAGGGCGTGGCTACAGTGTGACAACATACTAGTATTGTTCCGGAAAGTAACCGTTATACTTTTAATTATTAAGTGGCTGCATTTAATTATAAATAACATCGCATTTGTTGTGCAAAAAACGTGAAATATTGCCCGTACATGGGTATCGATACGTAATATATACGACCACTTTTTTTCGTCTTAAATTGGTATATAGTGTGTAAATTAGGATTTGCTGTTAATACTTGATGAAACCGCCAGCCATGTACACTGCGATAAGGTTTAGCACTTGTATTGCTTTGGTATTTTCGTTGAAAATTCATTCCAAAAAAAAATCGGCTATCAGATACCCCAATTTTGATTATTTTTGTCACAGTACACGACAAAAAATGCCCGGGGGGGCTACTTCCATAGAATTGCAATACGGGTATGTGCCGCCCGACTGGGGTGTCATTTCACGTTATTTTGTTTAGAAGTGGGTAGCCATTTATCAATGGTTTGGTTTAGAAATGTGTAGCATTTATTTACTTTTTCACAGATCCTTATATTCAAAGCCAAATACTGGAAAAGGCTGAGTAAAATGCATCGCCCGGATGCGCTCACTGGTTGCGAAAGTTGTGAGCTGGGTGTTTTTTTTCCCTGAAAACACTTGTGTTTAGAAGTGGGTATATAAATAGAAAAAAAATGGTTTAGAAGTGAGTAGATAGATAGATAGATAGAATTTTTTATTTGGAACGTACCAATGAAATCTTGAGTAAAGTCCAAAAATAACAATAACGAAACAAAACATTCAGAACAACAAAAACTTACAGTATTAAAACATATCAAGAATATAGAAAATAAATTTTGCAAAAATGCTAAGAATGAAAAAATCATTACTTGAAACAATAATAGGAAATAATTCATCCATGCTAAAATCTTCCAGCTTTGGGGCATAGATGTATAAAGCTGCAAGGAATCTAGATCTTTGTTCTTTGATTTGACAATTATTACAATATAAAATGTAATGTTTCTCATCCCCTACTTCATTGCATTCATGGAGATTACATAGCCTGTTTTCCTTCAAAATGCCTTTATGTCTACCGGATTCAATGGGAAGAAAATGTGCAGAAGTTCTAAATTTAGTATAAGCTATTCTATGATTTTTATTTTTAATTTTTTCCAAATAATGTTCAAATTCAAAATTTTCTTTAGCACACCTGTAAAAGTCAAGCTTACAATTGTTCAACAAATTGTTTTTCCACTTCATACGGTACAAACATTTGAGCTTCTCTTTAAAAATATCACAACAATTATTCTGATGTGGGTCTGAATTAGTTAGATCTGTTATGACTAGTAATTTTTGTATAAAGTATGGTTTTCGAGAGATGGGCTTCACACCCTTACCCATTTAATGTGGAAGTAGCCCCCCCCCCCCGGGGAAAATGCCGGTCAACGCCGGTTTACGGTGTGTTTTTTTGCGTGCTCTTATTGCGTGCCAGCTTCTAATGCGTGCTATTATTGCGTGGCAGCTTCTAACGCTTGTAATGCGTGCTCTTATTGCGTGCCATCTTCACACTCGTTAGCTGGTCCGCTGGTCTATACGGTAGGTATTATCTGTCATCCCTTTTAAAAAAAAAAAAAACTGTGATTTCGTGACCATTACCATTTTCAGTAAATCACTCTAAACTAGCAGACGTTCTGAGTGAATAGTAAAAACGACCAGAAAAAACATATAGCCAGAACGAATATTACGTTACTTCCTGGTTACTTCTGAGTTTGTAAATTTTGAGAACTTAAAAGGCGGTGGTTGTCGCGCTGCACATGTGTGACATTTGTGTTGATAAACATTGATTTTACAACAATCCAATGCGTTCTTCTAATGGAAATCACAAGCATGGGGTTTGATCGAGCTGGGCGCAACTTGCAACTAATTGCCGCCGGTGACTCCTTAGATACATTTCAATCACCTGAAAATTCCTAATTAAAGCATGGTAACGTCTAAGTTTGTACTCGTTGATCTGGCCAACAGTCAAAGTCGCCATCTTAGTTTATATGGTTTTATTGAAACACTTAAAACGGGAGGGTCGTCCTCTGTGCATGTGCATTTTCCCCTCATAATAAGCTGAACGTGATTGGCCATTACAACTTAAAGAGGGAGGATTGTCATCTGCGCATGGGCGGGATTTGAGTCCCAATCGACAATAACTACCCATGCTAAAACACAAAGGCTCATGGGTAGACGCTTGTGTGTAAACAATGACATGCTAGGCCATCTGACGCATCCTCAAGTGACGACTGCCCCGCTTTAAAATTCCTCTGAAGGAATTAAAATGATTACACTAACCACTAGAACATATATTTAAAACAAAAAGAGAAAAATATTTTTGTTAATTTGCCAGAAGATGTTGCTGTCTAAGGTTCGTGTTATTTGATAAATTGGGCAACTATTTGTACATTCAGGTTTGTATCACCCATTAATTTTAAAAATTTGTTGTAGTCACTAATATTCATGAAGTTTATGTGTTTAGTAGTCTCTTCAAATAGTGCATTTCGCAATTTATCGTAAAAGGGGCATTTAATAATAAAATGGTACTCATCTTTGTTATGTTATTTTCCTATTTTGGTTTGGTGTACCTTCCTGTTTCAATTTTTAGATTATGGTTGCTCAGGCAGAACCTACTTAGACATTCACATAGTTCCGCATTCTTTATTTTGAACACATAATTTTCTAAAATTATGAGACCCATATCTCGTGCATGCAAGGGACGGGGACTCCCCATCAGGCCAGAAATGTCTAAGAAACAGTTAATGAAACTTTTAAATGAAATGTCATCAATCTGAGGAAAGCCATCAAATCTAAAAGCAATATGACATGTTTATATATACCGGTACCATTATGTATATCATACCAATTGTTATCAAAATTGGTCTTGACATATCCAAGAAATAACACAAGATGGGCAGTTAACATAGTTTATATTACAAATTGTTTCACCTTTTCACCACCAGAATTTCTCGCCAAAATTTTTCTGCACTTTTTTCTTATATTCTTCAATATTTCTGGGAATAAACACTAATTTTTGAGCCAAATTTGAGTCAATTTTCAGTTTTTACACAAACAAATTTTGTTTTAATCGTCGGAAGTAAATTGCAGACTATAAACGGGACTATTTTGTGAATTTGTGATGAAATCAATCACACCTATACCATGTATCCATGCACACTTGTAATAATTATCCCATGTTTTTAGTCTTGTTTGACAGGGCTTATGTTTTGACCTTCATGCATGTTTGCGTGAGTGTGTGTGCCTTCCCCTTTTTTTTGACATGCCTGGACATACTTTTCAGACTTTTCAAATACATCATGGAACCTTGATGCATAGAACTTTATTTTTCAAATTAAATTAAAAAATGCTAACTGGCAGCCGTTTTGTTTCATCGCATGCTGTTTCGGAACTATGACATGTCTTAAACAGATCATGTTTAAACTTCATACCTACATCATATCACACATATGCACATTTATTTATTTGGTGATTCAATTCAAGAAGACTGTCATCAAAACCAAGCATTTCTGCCATATCATTTTGTTTTTAACATGATATAAAAATGGCCGACTGGTGCCCATTTTTGTTTGAATGAATACAGTATCTGACATGCTTTGACTGTTCATGTACAAACTTGATATATTTTTTACTCCAGTATGCGAAGCACACAATGGGAGTCTTTGTAGTTACCCTGTCTATATGTGTGTACTTGCATTGCTATATGTTCCAAGGACCAAAATATTGATATATCATAGTCCTCGGAAAACATAATTTATATTAATAGTTAATTCAATTATTAATATGTTTTGCATAGCTTAGGTTTAGTATTGGGGGAAAGTATGGTTCAGTTTATTAGTCCCCGTTCGAACGAAGTCCGAAAATGGGGACTTATAATTCGGTCTCCGTATGTCCGTGTGTTCGTGCGTCCATCTGGAGTCATATTTCAGAATCCTTTTGACCAATTTCGTTCATTCTTTGCATGTGCCTAGTACTTTATGTGGGACATATGCACATGCAGTGGTTTAGGGATTCGATTCAAAATGACTGACTGGCATATATTTTGGACATGCTTTGTCAGTTTTCATTCAAATTTGGTACATAAATTATACATGTTAGGATACATGTCCTCCGACCGTCTGTACGTCCATCCGTCCGTCCCTCCGTCCGTGTGTCTGTCCATCCCGAGTATTATTCAGAATCCTTTCCCCCGATTATGTTCATTTTTTGCATGTGCCTAGTACTTTATGTGGGACATATGCACATGCAGTGGTTTAGCGATTCGACTCAAAATGGCCGCCTGGCTGCCATCTTGTTTTTTGAAAATGTTGTATTTTGGACATGCTTTGTCAGTTTTGGCACATACTTTATACATGTTAGGATACATGTCCATGACAATTTGTTTCAAAATCAGATCAAGAATGGCGGATTGACAGCCATCTGACTTTGGCCTTACTACTATATTTCCAAGATTTATGTACCATTTTCATTCGTATTTGGCACATACATCATACATGTCACTTTGTTTCATAATCAGATCAAAGATGGCCGAATAACGGCTGTTTTTATTTTTGGCCATATTACTATATCTCTGTCACCGATGTATCATTTTCATTGATATTTAGCATGTCATAAATGGATACATGTACATGTCAATTCAATTTGCAATTTGATCAAATATGGTCGACTGGCGGCCATTTTGTTTGTTTAAAATGTGATAATTTGGACATGCTTTCACTTGTGATCTATGTTTCTTTTGCTATGTCTTAAACAGTGTACATGCATTGCTATATGTTCCGAGGACTAAAATACTGATATATACCAACTTCCGAGGAAAACATAATTTATATTAAAGCGAATCTAAATGCGATTGTAAGACCCACCCGAGTATGAAGCCCATCCCTATGTTTTTACTTGGTATTTATCGAGTTGAGGGCATTCACGAGTGTTTTTACTGGGCGTCGACGATATTCTTTAAAATATGCGTGTAAAAGGTGTGTTTCATTTCATAATAATCGTTAGTTTGGTTCATGCTTTTAGTTTTATGAGAAAACTCGCATTACTTTCAAGTTCAGAGTGCATGGCGAACGTACACAACTTGATTCGCATCATTTCTATTCTGTCATTTACTCAGGATGAACATCGATGTTGCAATTCTGGAGTAATCCATATTTCTTTGAGTAGTAGCCTTCGAAAAGCCAAAAATGTGTTCGTCAAGGCGTGTACCTGGTTATTGGGCATGGTTTACTTTGAGACTATTATGAAAGGCCTAGGTTTTGAATGATGAGACATGTTGGCGACCGAGAAAGGTGTTTAAATTCTTCCTCCACACTCAGTTTACCCACGGTTACTATTAACCGTGGTTTATATTTCGGAAATTGCGAATCACCAGTTTTTAGGGGGAAAAAAATCATCGTTTTTTCGTTGCAATCAGTGCTACAGATCGCATTTTAACATTGCGGTAATTCACTTCCGCATTTCGTTAAAAAATCATCGTCAATAATCGGAAAATTTCATCATTACGACACATCATTTTGATTGGTTAATGAAAGACATGACCTGTTATGTCAGAGGATGTTGTTCCAGGTCAAATCGTGCTGAAAAACCTCATTGTGGAAAATTGTTTTGCGTCGAGAGTTTGCGTACGATCGAAAACATACCAAAACGAAGATAATGATAAATGCCTTCGTCCACTGTTTCCTCACAGACCCTACCCATTATTTCACCGTAAATTCAGACGGTATGTAAATCGTATTGTAATAAAATGTGTGTGTTTTTTATGAACATGTTTGTTTCTTCATTGTAAGTATCGTTCAAATCAATGACGCATTTTTTTTTCAAAAATAAGTATTATTTTCCCGAGCCCGGCGTGGTGAACGAATATTTTTTTTGGATAATTTTTCATTGTTTGCAAGATGGTTACAGTGTTTAACCCCAAAACAAAATCATTTTTTCTGAGTTGGTCCTCGAGCTCATCCCTTACTTTCCCTTTACGTGTTCATGCCTCCGGGCTTATGATCAGGGAAGTACGGTACACTGTGACGATTCAGATCAGTCCAGTGTGAGTGATGAGAGTATATCGTCGACGATGCCCCTTGTTCGGATGAAAGTTATATTTCAAATTACACGGAAGTCTGTGAACAATCTGCTTGGTGTTCCTGTGACACTTGTCCCATGATTTGCCAGTGCAGCCCCGTGAATACATGGACAAAAATGTTTCCACCACCACCCTACGATCTCAAGATTGCATACTCCAGCATCCATACTTTGAATAATTTGCACGCCGCACAGTGCAGTACTGGAAACAGCATTTATTAGACAGTTAGACAAAAAACAAAACAAAATGCCTGTCTCGATCAATCGCACATCCATAATGTTTGTATTTTGATATGCTTGTAAATAATATTAACGTAAAAGTCGAAACAACCTAGACTAGAAGTCAATTCACCAGTCCAGCCAGCTATGGCTCCCTAAGTTGCTTATATTTAATCAGATACTATTTCGTCATCATGCTTTGTTACTTTACCTGTTTATACCTCATGAGGGCGTTTTTTTATGGCAAGATGGCGCAAACGGAAGTCCTTCGCAGGTTTATGGTTTCTCATATTTAAATCATCATAACTCTGAAGATAATCATTTTTTTTAATTTTTTTTTTCAAATTTATAATCAATATACATAACTTGATAAATACAAACACCGAAATAGGGTCTATTTAGTTCCCCTTTAATAGTTAATTCGATTATTAATACGTTTTGCGTAGCTTAGGTCTAGTATCGGGGGAAGGTATGCTTATAGTTTATTTTAATTGTACCATACCTTCCCCCGATACCAAACCTAAGCTTGGCAAACATTTTTATGTTCAGTCGCGGGATATTCAAATCTTGTTTAATTAAATTTAATTAAAATGCAATTCTACATTGTATTGCATTGTAATTGAGTTTAATTAAACTCTATTTAAACGCAACCCTATATAGGAATGCGTTTTAATCGAGTTCATATCGCAACTATATTAAAAGTTAATTCAACTATATTAAAAGTTAATACAATGAAGTCCTTGGAACATATAGCTGCAATGAATGAATGAAGTTTATTTCACTATAAACATATTTACATATAATAATATTAAAATAAATGTGATATATAAACAGATGAGTAAATAAAATTAAGTAAATAAGTCTATAATTTGAATTTTAGATATATATATTTTTAGATATTTATATAAATTGTTTATTGTGAGGATCATGAAAATAGTTCCCTAGAACTCGTCTAGTCTATGACCCTTATATGTAAGTACCCGGTATGTATGTATGTGTGTGTGTGTACATGCATTGCTATATGTTCCGAGGACTAAAATACTGATATATACCAACTTCCGAGGAAAACATAATTTATATTAATAGTTAATTCGATTATTAATACGTTTTGCGTAGCTTAGGTCTAGTATCGGGGGAAGGTATGCTTCAGTTTATTTTAATATTAATATAATTGTACCATACCTTCCCCCGATACTAAACCTAAGCTTCGCAAACATTTCTATGCTCAGTCATGGGATATATTCAACTCTTGTTTAATTAAACTTAATTAAAATGCAATTCTCCATTGTATTGCATTGTAATTGAGTTTAATTAAAGTACAATTAAAATGCAACCCTATATAGGAACACGTTTTAATTGAGTTCATAACGCAACTATATTAAAAGTTAACATATAGAAATACAAGTATGTGTGTATGTGCGTCTGTCCGTTCCACTGATATCTCAAGAACCGCATGTTGGTTTTTAGTGAAACTTGGTGTATAGATGCTCTGGGCTAATGCCCAGAATTGATTAGGTTTTGGTTGAAAGCATGCATATTAATTATCTGATTTGCATGATAATTAGCTAATTTGTAGCTGTTCCTTGACTGTTCCACTGATATCTAAAGAGCCATTCATTAGATTTTGATGAAACTTTGTACATAGATGCTCTGGACTAATGCACAGATGTGATTAGTTTTGGGTAAAAATCCATGCATATAATTAACCTAATTTGCATAATGATTAGTCAATTATCGGCTTTTCCACTGATATCTCAGATATCAATGCAAATACCCGCTCAGCTTGGGGTTAAAATCAGATCATAATAATTACCTAATTCGCATAATATATCATAATTTTTATTCTAATCACATTTCAATGAAACTTCGTACATAGTCTGTGACAGTACTGATCTTAATTCAGTGAATCTTGGTACATATGTACTCTAACGCAATGTGATGATCAAATTAGTTTTAGGTTTATATACATCTATAATAATTACCTAATTTGAATAATAATTTACTTTTCAGCTTTCCACTAATTTAGTTAGGATTGACTAATCATCACATTATAATGAAACTTTATTGAGTTCTTTGACATTATTTTCGGACCGTTTTTCCAGTTTAGTAAACCGATCTTCAATAGAAATCTGTAGACGTGTCAGTTTGGAGTCAATAAATTCTTTCAACTGAATAACAATGTCGCTATTGTCTTTACCTGCTGTCACCTGTGTCGGTACGTGCGTTGATGATTCTTGAGTGTTTGAACCAAAAGACAATTTATTGTCGAATGTTGTAATCTTAGTATTATATCCTCCTTTTGTGGGGTTATTAGGGTTAGGACCAGGGTTCGATTCAACATCGCCACAAGATAGTAAACTAAAGAATAGCATCAAACGTACAGCGAGACTTGGGTCTAATCTTTCGGTCTCACCTGAATGGCTGCCGCTGTCACATCTCTGCATTCTTTGTACGGGTTGCAAAAAACATCCGATTTTCTGCCTTCACTGCACCACTGATACACTCATGATGACGAGAAATTGTCACACTAGTATTACTTTGTTAAACTAATAACCATTACAGGATCAGGTATACAGTTACTTGTCAAAATTTCGTATCCAGCGGGAGCGGCAAAAGAACACGTTCTTACTCTACGACAACGCCCTTGTATTCTTTTTCAGTCACTGTAAAATGACATTGTCCTCTGTAACATGTTATGTAATTACAATGAGTATACCTTGAGGCCGAGAGGCCTACAGTATTATGAATAAATTATATACATAATGAAACTTTGTACATGTGCACCCTGAAACAATTTACAGACCTAAATCTATGCATAATAATTGCTTAATTTGTATAATAATTCATTGAGGTAATCCACAGACATGATTAGTTTAATGTTGATAAACATGCATATTGATTATCTATTATTATTCCATTTATAATATCTAAAATAATCAGATTTAAATTAAATTCATTGCAAAAGTGCTCTGGAACTAATTAGACTAACCATGGATTAAAAATCAAATGTATTTTCTGTATGTATTATAAATTTTGATAATGTGAATCACAGGTTATGCATCTCAAATAGCAGACAAAAATTAGTTGCCAAGTTTTTTTTTTAATGTGTCTCGAATACTCTCAGCACACGGGAGTTCTTTCTAAGCTTTCTTTGATTTAAACTTAAAAACTCACAGGGACTATGTACCGGTAATGAAATTACTTGTTACCACTTTTTTTTTTAATGCAGGCTATTTATTTACATACAATGAGCAGTAAATTGGTGAGACATGTGGGTGGTTGCCATTGCGGAGCTGTCAGATTTGAAGTGTTTGCTCCTGATGTTGTAGAAGTCAGTGAATGCAAGTGAGTGACATATACTGGGACTGAAAATATTGCAACCAATTATAAATAACATCACATTGTACTTACAGGGATGCAGATAGATTCTGATCAACACCCAAATATTATTGTCAGGGTAACAAACAAAAGCCGAAAATTGACTTAACATATTATGCAAATTAGGTAATTAATATGCATGGATTTTTACCCAAAACTAATCAGGTCTGTGCATAGTCCTGGAGCATCTATGTAATTAATAGGCACAGATTTTTACACATGCGCCGGTTTAGGTAACACCAGACACCGTGCTAGTCTCGTCGAGTTCTGTTTTTTTTAAATACCTGTGACAATTATAACGAAATAACGTGTTAATAAGTGATTGTTAGTGATGTCCAGGAGTGAAGATCCAAATTTGGTGGGAAAGTCTGTGAAACTGGAAAGAAATGTTCAAGGGATATCCGCCTGTTGGTGAGTCGACAGGGATTGACAGCCATATTGATGACGCCATTAGTCCACAGATGGATGGTGCACCTCGCAAGGCACGTCGTGTAGAAAGTGACGAAGAAATTGCCATGCATACTACTAGCAGTATGGAGAGACCGAAACTGACAGATTCCGAAAAATTGGATTTAATATTATGTAGACAGGATAAAATTGAGAATAAATTCTTGAAATTAGAAGAAATAGAGAGTGAACTAGTCAATTTACGTAGAGAACAGGTGGACTTGACGAAGTCTTTAGAACACGCACATGCTGAGATTAACGACCTGAAAATGGACAAGGTTAGTAAAAGTGAAGGTAGTCAATTGAGAACCCGCCAAGATGATTTAGATGATAGGCTGCGCCGCAATAACTTAATCTTCTACAATATTCCTGAAATGGCAGAAGGACCAAATTGTGTAGAATTCATTCAAGATTTTATTAAGAATCACATGAAGCTAGACGGGAGCATACAGATTGAACGGGCTCACTGGACTCTGACTTTTACGACTAGGAGAGATAGAGTTCGTCCCATTTATGTGTCATTTCTATGTTTCCAGTCTAAGGAGAATGTACCCCGTAATGCGGCAAAGTGTTTGTCAAATAAGCCGTATAAAGGAAATAGTGTGTTTATATCAGAAGATTTTTGTGCTGCCACTCGGGCCGCTCGCAAAAATGTGTTGCCGATGCTACAAAAATTGAAAAGTGAAAAACCAGATTCGCGACCGTTTATCGCCTATCCAGCAATAATAAAGTACCGGGAAGATGGACAACTAAAAATACCGGTATATAAAGAATAAAACATTTCATAACTTTATCTGTGTAGCGAGAAAACTATTTGAGTATTTCATATTCAGCTGTACGCTGTTCTTTTCAGCACTTACTCATGCAGGTGACAACAATGGAGTTCAGCAGTTGACCAACATGCTTTGTGAACTTTGTGAACTTGATAAAGGTTGATCAGGTACAACTGGTAGTTGGAAGATTGAGATTAATATCCTTTTTCTCATTGAGTAATATTAAGTATACATATACATATATTATTTAACCTACTTTATGTTACTTTTCAGGTACACGCTTTTTCTGTTTTATTGGATATGTATTATGCCATATTTGTACAACAAAATAGCATAGTTGTTGGGTGTAATATTACACGGAATCACGTGATACAGTTAATTGTATGTCATTGTTCTATGCTTATGCGTTATCAGGGGAAATATTAATACTGCAATTACAAAACGTGAATTGCGTTATTTAAAATGCTTTAGTTTGGAAAGCAGCTTTAGCTGCAAAAAGAAAAGAAAAAGATTCGTAATGCGTTCTAAAATCTGTTTAAACTTTTCAGAGTAAAACTTCTTGTGAACTTGGCGAATCAAACATTTTAGTCGCAGGTTTTATTAGATTGAGTTTTCATAGTGAGACTAGCAACAACCACGGTTACTAAAAAAGACGGTTAGGAAACAAACCATGTTCTTTTCATTGGATGCGTGTCGCGGGTAAACATTTGAAACAAAAGACGTACTAATCTGTGATAAATCATTAACATAAAATGTAGACAGGAAATCACGCAAATATGACGTCATTTTCCCCAGAGATCATTGCAATCAACAACTGCACGCCATTTTATTGTGTCTCTCTCGATACTTTCAGTTTAACTATACTAAAGTGTAAGTTGTTCCAGTGAATCCTGACAAAACCTGTCGCTCGGTTTTAACTCAATACAAATTTGCCTGTCTTGTATGGCATTTTCGTTTCTAAAGAACAAGATCGACAGAAAACTGAAATAAAAAAACCAACAAAACATGATCAGAAAAAAAGACGTCAAAAAACCATACAAGTGTTTATATTTCAGCCATGCGAAAGTTTTAATGAGGAGCCATGATACCACATACATTTTGTTGGAAATATACAAAATATGCGATAAGATAACTGAAATAACCCACCCATGCTCTACAAAATGCATGTAAGCAGACCAAATATGCAACAACAGGCAGTTCCAATGAAATTAAGAACGGTTAAAAAGGGTTCAAAAAATTGATTTGCCAAAGAGACTGCTAGAAAATTGTACCGACAGTTCAATGTGTTCAACAATTGTAGCGTTGACTAAAATTGCATTTAACGGCACGCTGAATATTGCAACATGAAAAATTTACCAAAAAACTGAAACAAGGACAGACAAGAACAATTAAACAGGCATTTTATGAAACTGGCGGAAAATGTTGAATACATTTTCAACGATTTCTACGGCATCTACAAAAAAAGTGTTACGACTTTAAACACAATGGCTGATACAGTGACGCGAAAGCAAAACGATAAAATTTACTCTAATAAGCCCCCAAATCGAACACAACCTTCATAAGTACGCACAGTAGTATACTAAAAATTCATTTGGTAGAATTTTTTATAATATAATGTATTTTAAAATAGTAACTTAGGGGTTAGAATTTTCGTCACTTTTTCTTCCGGGACCCAAGCTTACTTTCATGACAAGTGAAAACGATAAATGACGATTCTGAATGTTACCACAGTCACAAAAAGTACTCATCCGAAATGTACGTGTAGTTCTTCATAGAGCTTGTGCACTAAACGTGGATTTTATATCAAACACGAGCTTAAAATTTCAAATTCGCGGAACATCATGTGATCGACACACAAATGAAACAAAATGGTGGGCCTTGAAATCTCAAGCAATAGAGGGCGTACACAGCACGACACGCATACTTGAGGGAGATTCACACCTTTTAACAATAGCGTTTCCTAACCGTCTTTTTTAGTAACCGTGCAACAACAAAACAACTTGATACTGCTCTTATTTAAATTTGAGCCTTTTTTCAACCAGCAGTGCGTTTTTGTTCTTGGTTTTTTATTTTCATCTGCCTTTTTGGTGAAGGGGGAGAGTTGTCTCCCTTTCTTTTCTTACCATGTTCAATTTTACTTTTTTGTTTCTTTGTGGTTTTCGTGTATTTTTTGTGAGTGGATGGCTTTGAGTTTTAGTGTGGGGTTATGTTATAGGAAAATACTATATGTAAATCATAATGAGTGATTTGAAAGTATTGTCGTTAGACGTTCAGGGGTGCTCTACTCCAGAAAAACGAAGGGATGTTTTCTGTTGGTTAAAAAACAAAGATTTTAATATTTATTGTTTGCAAGATATACACTGCAAAATCGGGGATGAGGATATATGGGAATCGGAATGGGGGCAGAAGTGTTTTTTTAGTGCGTATCGAAGTAATTCCCGAGGTGTGGGAATTTTTTTTAACAAAGTTGATGAATATACGATACATAAATGTAGAGGCGACGCTGGTGGTAATTTTCTATTTCTTGATTTAACTTTTCATTCACAACGGTTCACATTGGGTACCATTTATGGCCCCAATGAGGACAATCCAACTTTTTACTAAGAAATACAGAATATCCTGGATGACTTCGGGAATTTGAGTATAATTATTTGTGGGGACTGGAATGTCTCACACAATTTTAATTTGGACTGTAGTGGGTATGTTTCTTATAATAACCCAAAAGCAAGCCTAAAAATTGACAATCTAAAGAAAGCTTTTGATTTGATTGATATTTGGAGAGTCACCCACCCAGATTCTAGAAGATTCACTTGGCACAAAAAAAAGCACTAAAGCAAAGTCGTCTGGATTATTTCTTGGTCTCCCCAGACGTTTCCTCTTTTGTTAAAAATTCAGATATTTCGTACGGATACCGTTCGGATCACAGTACGACTACAATTATTTGTAATTTTTACTTACAAAAAAGAGGGAGAGGTTTCTGGAAATTTAATACTTCACTATTGCATGACAATTTTTATGCACAAAAGATTAAAACGTCAATCGAAGAGGTTGTTGAGCAATACAAAATTGGGGAGGGTGACACTGTATCGTCAGACAATGACTGGAATTTCTCTATTAACCCCCAACTATTTTTTGAAATGTTAAAACTTAAAGTACGGGGTACGACGATTGCTTACAGTACTTATAGGAAAAAGGAAAATGTGAACAATTTTCAACAAATTGAGAATGAAATAAACACCTTGGAACAAGAATTAAATATACCAAACTCAAATGATTTGGTTATTAAATTAGAGAATAAGAAGCAAGAGTTAGAAAATATGCAGAAAATTAAAACCCAGGGTGCAATAATGAGGTCAAAAGTTCAATGGATTGAGCATGGTGAGCGTAATAAACTAAACTTAGAAAACTTAGAAAAAAGGAATTATATTGATAAAACCATAACACATTTGAAAGTGGATGATGACTGGTTAATTTCAGACCCTAAGGAAATTTTGTACACCGAAAAATTGTTTTATGAAAACCTTTATACCTCGAAACCTACTGTACCGATTGATAATTGTTTTTCAGTCCTCTCCCCCAGTTTGTCGGAAATTCAAAAAGAACAGTGCAATGGTGAGATCACTTATACAGAAATTCTATCAGATTTGAAAAAAATGGAAAATAATAAGACACCAGGTAGTGATGGATTTCCTTGTGAATTTTATAAGTTTTTCTGGAACGATATTCATTATTTCCTGGTAAAGTCTATTAATTATTCATTGTCTCTTGGTTACATGTCGATTACACAAAAACAAGGTGTTTTCACTTGAATTCCCAAGAACGATAAGGACAAATCCATTTTAAAAAATTGGCGCCCGATCACATTATTGAATACAGATTACAAGCTGGCTTCAGGCTGTATAGCCGAGAGACTTAAAACGATTCTTCCGGATATTATTAGTGATTTTCAAACTGGATATATTAAAGATAGGTTCATTGTTGAAAATACTCGTTACTTGACGTGTTGCAGTACACTGAGCTTAACAAAATTCCTGGTCTGTTGTTATTGTTGGACTTCGAAAAAGCTTTTGACTCTATTGAATGGAGCTACATTGATGAGGTTCTCTTAAAATTTAATTTTGGTGCTTCTTTGAGGAGTTGGATTAAATGTCTTTACAAGGATTCTGTCTCGTGTGTTATAAATAACGGACATGCAAGTGAAATGTTTAAAGTATCCCGGGGTGTTAGGCAAAGAGACCCCTTGTCTCCATACATTTTTGACTCCCATGTGCGAAGCACAAAATGGGAGTCTTTGCAGTTAGTGTGTCTGTATGTGTGTGTGTATGTGTGTATGTGTGTATGTGTGTATGTGTGTGTGTGTGTGTGTCCGACTGTTCCACTGCTATCTCAAGAACCATACATCGGTTTTTGATGAAACTTGGTGCATAGATGCTCTGGGCCAATGCGCAGATTTGATTAGGTTTTGGTAAAAATCCATGCTCGTTAATTACCTAATTTGCATAATTAGCTAATTTTTAGCTGTTCTATGACTGTTCCACTGATATCTAAAGAACCACTCATTGGATTTTGATGAAACTTGGTACATAGATGCTCTGAACATATGCGCAGATTTGATTAATTTTTGGTAAAAATCCGTGCATATTAATTACCTAATTTGCATGATAATTAGCTATTTTTTAGTGGTTCCATGACTGTTCCACTGATATCTAAACAACCACTCATTGGATTTTGATGAAACTTGGTACATAGATGCTCTGAACATATGCGCGGATTTGATTAATTTTTGGTAAAAATCCGTGCATATTAATTACCTAATTTGCATGATAATTAGCTATTTTTTAGTGGTTCCATGACTGTTCCACTGATATCTAAACAACCACTCATTGGATTTTGATGAAACTTGGTACATAGATGCTCTGAACATATGCGCAGATTTGATTAATTTTTGGTAAAAATCCGTGCATATTAATTACCTAATTTGCATGATAATTAGCTATTTTTTAGTGGTTCCATGACTGTTCCACTGATATCTAAACAACCACTCATTGGATTTTGATGAAACTTGGTACATAGATGCTCTGAACTAATGCTAGGTTTTGATTAGTTTTTGGTAATAATCCGTGGATACTAATTACTTAATTTGCATAATGATTAGTCAATTTTCGGTTTTTCCACTGATATCTCAAGTACTAATCATCACATTTCAATGAAACTTGGTACATAGATGTCATACGACACTGCACAGACCTGATAGTTTTTATGGTAATATCAGTACATATTAATTACCTAATTTGCATAATTAATTAATTTTCAGCATTTGATATAAGTAGTTAGCATTACATTTCAATGAAACTTGGTACTTACATACTCAAGGACTATGCAGAGATTGATTGTTTTTGATAAATATTTGTGCATATTAATCACCAAATTTGCATAATTAGTTAATTTTCAGCTTTTCCACGGGTATCTCAAGTACTAATCATCGCATTTCAATGAAACTTGGTACATAGATCCTTTAGGACTATGCAGAGACCTGATTAGTTTTAGGGTAAATAATTGTGCATATTAATTACCTAATTTGCATAATTAATTTTCAGCTTTTCTACTGATAAAGTACTAATCATCACATTTCAATGAATCTAGAATTATGCAGACCCAATTAGTTTCCGGTAAATATTTGTGCATATTAATCACCTAATTTGCATAATTAACCAACTTTCACACTGATATCTCAGGTACTATACATCACATATCAATGAATGTACATGGATGCTGTAGGACAATAGACAGACCTGAATAATTGTGGGTTAAAATCTGTACATAATAATTACCTAATTTGCATAAAACAGCGTCCGGATTACTTTCGGAAATTCCGTCGCGTTTCGGAAAGTTTTAATTTTCACAACTTTTGAATAATTATTTGTGCTTTTAGGTTAGTGAGGAGGTTATAATAATTTTTCATTTCACTTTAACTCTGTTTTTTTCACCCCTCAGACCCCTTCAAAAAGTCACTTCTGGCCATTGTAATGGCCACTATTTTTTTAATGGCCAGATTATCAACCAGAACTTTTTTTAATGGTCAAAATATTGACCAGTATTTTCAAACTGGTAGTTATAATGACCACTACTTTTACACTGGTCAGAATAATAGTATTTTTTTATTTAATGATGGAGTGGGTGACAATCTATTTTTTTAATGGGTATTATAATGATCATTTAATTTTTCATTACATGAATAAAATGGTCATTTTTTTTTTCATGTCACAGATATACCCGGTAATGGCACATGGGGATTGACAGCTCTCCTCTTTTTCCTCCCTCGCTTCAGTTTGCTTCAATTTTAAGCCAGTACAATTGTAGGTAAACGTAAAATACAAGATTTTGAAAAATTTGAAATATGGAATTATATATCTTGAAAAAATATGAAGTTTTGGGTTAATTTTTTTAAAATCACAACAGATCATGCACTTGATACTGTTGGCTTAATAATATATAGTGTAATGCAATAGGTTATTAAACATAGAAGATGACCTGTTTTCAAAATACGGTCTAGACCCTTGTCACAGGCGCTAACGAAGTTTGTGCAAACATGAGCCCAGGCTGATCACCCAAAATACCATCGTACTTGATGTCCATTCGTAAATTTAACTATTATATTCATAACTATTCTTATTCATAACTATACTAAACTTGACAATCAATACAAGCACATTCTGTGACATTATTCTTGAGATAAAAATGGACTGACAATGAGACTCTGTACTACTTCCTGTTCTTATAAAGGCAATGTCTATCATTATAATACCTTGAACAAACAAGCAAGACATTCATTACTGAACATTCGAACAGTGTGCAACCCCCAAAATACTCAGCAACTGACTTTCCACAAAAAAAAGTCACATAAACAGTGAGTTATTAATCTGAAAAAAGAGTGTCTTTATGAGTGGGGTTAAGCTCAAACATAAACAAAATTCCCATTTTAATAATGACAAAAAACTAAAGTTCAGTCTTCAAATACACCCAAACTATAACATTTTACATTGAAATACTTAACCAGTAAGGAACGACGTCAAAAGATCGATGTCGGATAACAAACCCCAAACCCCCCTACCCCCACTGAAACTTAATTGATAAATATCGGTCATGGCGTCAGACTACATTCACCATTAAATACAAATTGATAATCGGACAGTAGTATTGCATAGCAGTTGATTGTCGGGTGGGTGTAAAATGATTTTACAAATGCACCTCATTTGACGCACAGATTGACACTCAAACCAAACCATTTTTCTGTTTTTTTCCCTTTTCGGTTATTTCTGTCCATGATTGGATAGAAAAAAACAACAACTACAAATACTCCAAGATTTTTTTGACTTCATTAAAAAATAAAATCGTTTTTGTAGGATGGAAACTTTTTGAGGTCAAAACCCCCCACTCCCAAACTAAAGGAAATAAGTTTTTTTATCCGACATCGATCTTTTTACGTTGTCCCTAACTTTTCATAATGTGTCTTATAAACTGTAGAAGATTATGTTGAAGGGTCGATGGAAGGTGATTTTAAAGTGGCTTAGACACAATCAACTAAAAATACCCATGATGCTCTGCTTTATTTTTATATTCTGCTATTTTCTCTATTATGAATGGTTTAATGCGATATGAAAAATATCTGTGAAAATATTCCACGACTACTGCATGTGTACAAAACGGTGTTGGGTGGTTCAGTAAGTTATATGTGGGGGGGGGGGGGGTCTAGCATAGAGTTCCATGTGTGTAGCTAGCTAGCTGACTTAGCAGTGAATGGCATGTACGTTTGTTTGTTCACGGTATTATAATGCTGGACAATAGTAGTGTTCATGCTACATGAAGTACTGGCTAAGATTTAAGCTGATGTTTGCATTTTGACTAGACCCAATTGCGTCCACGCATTGGGAGGGCCAGTCCAGCTAGCACGAGCTAAGGGGCGCCATCAGTCGGTGCGAGATGACCTTTGTTAAGCAGCTGTTTACGAACGCAAAATTTCTGCTGCTGACATTTTTCGTTAAAATTTATGAAGCGACGTACTCTGGAACACGAGCGAAGATGGACGGATTTATTTGGATGCACAGGAACAGTATATAACGGCGTTACAGAATGCAGAGTTTTATTAGTGCATGTCGTAGACAGCGAACCAAATTGGAGTTGTTGTATGCTCTACTACAGCGACCCAATCAGTGTGGAAGCGTGTACGGAGTAATGACTGGTGGGATACTCGTAGACAACTTCTCCAGAAGTCGAAGATATGGTGTTTCGCATGGGCGCACATGCCGTTTTGGGGTGTAATGTAAATTTGCACATGTGATATTGTGCTTCTGAGTGTACCAATCAACGTCACAAAAATTCCATTCTATCAACTATCAGCAAACTCGTATTGGAAGCACCACAATGGTTTAAAACGAAACATTATAAGCATTATAAATCAATAAAACATGGAAAAGGAATGAAAAAAAAATATTAAAGGAGAAAAATATATGGTGGTTGGTTCGATAATTTGTGGTTGGTTTAGTTATGGCACTGTACCATTGCTGTTTAATTGTTTGTTCATAATTGCTGCCTCCCTTGGGAAACAAGTTTAGGTGTTAGCCAGTTTATTTATTTATTTATTTATTAACACACAACATCCCCCGGAGGGGATGAAAAGGGTTACAAATCAGATATTAGTAAAAGAAAAATAACCAGTGCACAGACCCTCAAGACTGTGGCCTGTGCTATAACAGTTGGGCCCTCCTGTGAGTGAACACAATTGCGTATAGCTGATATGCAAACATTTGGGATTAGCTTATATCTTAGCCTGCACTTGGTCAAAGTCCCTCTTATGACTATGACTTGGTGTAGCCTGAAACCAGACTACTGTGGATTAGTGATGTTTTGTAATGGATTACCTCCCTGATGAGTACATTTAAATAACAATGGAAACTAGCATATCACTGGCAACACATACAAGGATTTTGGCAAATTTTTACGGTTTTGTATAAAACTATTTTCACAATAACATTAATGTTTTACAATAAATTATACCAAACATATGTATAATTTAGTAGCAGTAAAACTTTTTAAGTTTTTTTGAATTAAGAATGCACCAATCTCACTAGGAATCTATTCAAATCTAACCCTTAGTGTGGTATTAATAATGGCTCATCAAAGGTATTGAATTACTGAACTGGAACACACATCTTTGTATAGTTTTCAAAACTAAAATATTATTTCATGCTCTGCCCCCTCTCATGTAACAGTTTGTTAAGAATACATACATTATTTAAAATCATTTTAAAAATGCGACTGGAATGTCCAGGCCCAAACTTCTGCTGCTGCAACATCCGTCTATTCCTGCATGTACATGCAATTGTTTCTCTGAGATTCTGCATGCAGCCAGTTTATTTTTTGAACTGAATAACACATTTCTAGAAGTTTATTTTTACATTTCCAGATAACACTATATATAATTTAACAATTTCAGGAATATATTAGATTGCTTGCTATTCCATTAGAAACTCTTACTTCCAAGTGTGATTTTTAACAAGACGTTCATATGTTTAGCTAACCATCATGAGCTAACCAAAGGGAAACAAAAGCATAGTGACAGTCACCACAGCCGAAAGTATGACAAAGGCTTACGCTTAAAAAAATGACTGGAAAGTAAATAATTTATAACCAAAGACTGTCTATGCATAAACAACTAAAGATCTGGGAGGTACAGCTTTGCAAAGTAAAAAAGTCATATGGGGGAAGGAGGGGGTTAAAACATTGCTTCAAAACATCATCTTAATTATTCAGCTCAGTGTACAAACACATGAAGTACAGAAATTGAATAATTAATGAAAACATTAGACAAAACAAGTATATGTAAGCAATATTAAAAGTATGCCATGTTTTGTTTTTGATGTAGTACACAGCCATAGAGACTGTTTTAGTGGATAATAGTATTTTAGGTTTGCAATGTCATACTCCTCTAGATATTTATCAAGTTTTCTTGAGAGGCGATTAGCTTAAGGAGGGGACTGTGCAAAATGTTTTTTCTCCTCTTTGTTTTGTGCTATTCTTTTTCTAGTGTAAAATATTTTTTTCCCCAAGATGTAGGCGTGTCAATTTTTTTCCTATTATTGATCTCTGCTGGATTTTTTCAATAATATTTTCCTGTTAATTATTATTAAGAAGATGAAAGACTGTGGAGTGAGTGTGGGTGTATACAAAAGGGTCAGCAAGAAGAACTACTGTAGAATACTTTATTTTCGCTTGGAATTTATTTTCGCTATTTTCGCTGAAGGGATGATTCCGTGAAAATAAAATCCAGGGAATAATTTCACATTAAACTCATCAAAAATCAGTGAAAATAAATTCCATACAAAACACCCACAAAGCCTTTTCAGCGAAAATTAATTCCAGCGAAAATAAAGTATTCCACAGTATATAAGATAGCTGAAAATCTTGAAATACCAGTTGAAAGATGTCACTTTTATTTGAGGGAAAACATAGAAAAGCAATGTACAGTGACTCTACACACTTGGAACTTGGAAAATCTGTGTGCAAGCGTAAAACTGATAAACATGTAAATGCTAAACCATTGCATCCATCAATACTGGTTAAACTTTTTTCTTCCCTTAACGTCCATAAATTCTGGTTCTTCAACTTCTTACGTCCCATATATATAGTTTTTTCCTTTTTTTAAATTGTCATTATCTGCAAAAAATAATTCAGTTTGCTATTAGTTTACAATGACCAGTTTTTAATTAATACACTTTGTAACCAATTTTGGAAACAAAAATTTGTGGTGTCTGTGTATGCTGGCATATTTCTGTCCTCACAAATAGCAATGTCGATAAAATGACATCTTCTCCCCTATGCAACTCAGATATACTTCCAAAAAAAATGATACCCTGTACATTCTGATTGAAAAAAATATAAATATCGAAAAATGCATCTAGACAACAGAATAAAATAAAATAAAATTGTTTCCTAACCGAATATATTAAGGGGTTGTGCCATATATACACACAGTTTGTCTCTTGAGAGACTAGGACAGTACATTGCTGTACTTAGGAACCTAATTTCTGAGAACAATAGGGGGATTTAACTTCCCACAAGACAAGAGACAAAAGAATGTTATGTAACAATGCAGCTGCATGATTGTGTCTCCCAAAGTAGGAAGCTGTGTACATACAAAATTATAGAGTCCCTCCACAATGGGAATGCTACCATGAATGTACAACTTCATCGATCCCCTGGTACTTTTACAAAATAAATAATTGTATTATAATTATGATCCAATACAATACCATATTTGCTCTAAAATTACATTTGTGGATACTAAATCTGAAAATATTACATATTTCGACCATTGAAGATCCCTGTAATTTACCTAAGCGCATGTGCTGCTAATACTAATAGAGTAATTATGGTAAGTGTAATATTGTTTCTATATTTTTTTTCAAAATCAAGAAAATGATATTAAAAATATAAAAACAGTTTAGTTTGAAAAATGATATAATGATATTCAGATGGTTATGATTTAAGCATGGACCTTAAAAAACAGGGACATGCAACTTCTGTCTGAGACAAAAGAAAATCCAAGTTTCCTATGTACAATGTGGGTTATAACCTCCCTAGAAGATTTATACATCTAAGACAGTTTTTACTAGTATTCCCATTGGTCAGTGTATAACGAGTGCACTATGCTATATCTGTTCTAAATATGATGAAAAATCCACTTGTTATAATGACACAAATTTTGACAGGTCATTGTTTACTTTTAGGCAGTTTTGTTTCCTTGCAGAGAAAACTTAACATTTTTGTTTGCCTTTCCTGATTTCATAGTGGAATAAAAACTATTAATTTTTAGTTTCACTCGCATCAATAGAATGGACTTGGCTATTCAGTTTTGATCAAATTTAATTTTTCTGATTATATTCCAACCACAAAATTGTCTCATTTTGTGTAGCTACTCCCTGGCAGCCATGTTTGGCTTATGAAACAGGGGAGGATGTAACAGTGGTGTTGACATAGATTTATTATCAGTTTCGCTAAGGTGTTAATTTAGTAGAGGACTATAACTAAGGTTACTTGAAAGAGATACCCACAGTAGCATGCCCCTGTTCCCGTTATACACTGTAGAATACTTTATTTTGGCTTGGAATTTATTTTCGCTAAAGGGATGATTTCGTGAAAATAAAATCCAGCGAATACACTTTTTTTCCTATATTTCATATTAAACTCAACAAAAATCAGTGAAAATAAATTCCATACAAAACACCCAAAAAGCCCTTTCAGCGAAAATTAATTCCAGCGAAAATAAAGTATTCCACAGTAGACTAAATATTTTTTGTCCAAGTTTTGATCAATTTGACTGACCCAGGTCAGGACTTTTACTGACTGCATATTGCACCTTCATCATAATTTGTTTAATTTTCACCCATTTGCCCCCTGGATCTTCAATAGTAGTGTTCATGCTACACAATGTACGGGCTAAGATCTAAGCTAATCTCGTAAGCTAATGTTTGAGTTCATGCACAGAAGGAAACGATGGTTAGCACGGGGTAAGGAACACCCAAACTTATTAAGAATAGGCAAAATCTTCAGGAATTTTAACTATGATTGCTCAGTTAGAGGAACTAGGAAGGTTAGTTCTACAGTTATAAAACAATACCAAAGCAAATTCAGAAAGTGCAAATTGCAGAATAACAGGAAGTAGCACAGAGTCTCATCATCAGGTCATTTTTTTCTTGAGTAAATCTCTCTATATGTGTTAACATTGATTGTCATGCAGGAAATGACACACCGAAATAAAAAGTTATGAATATAGTAGTAAATCTCCTAAATGAACATTGAATACATTGGTTTTTTTTAGCCGAACTAAGCGCTCATGCATGTTTTGTTTTGCCTGTGCTAAGGCTCTGGACTGACCAGATTTTACTCTGTACTTAGTATTTCTTAGCCTGTGTTTATGCAAATTTTTTCTAGCACAGGCTAAGGTATTGTACCTCTTAGTCTTTGCTAAAGAGCTCTGCTTGAATACTACTAATAAGTGTCTTCTGTTTATTCCTTCCTTAGGCGCATGCATTTAGGTTCACTTCCCTTTTATATTGATCTCTACAACCCATTCAAATCAAATTGGGCTCAAAGATGGGCAAAGAATATTAGATTTAATTGAAATTTAGTTTAAATCCATGCTAAATTAAAAGTTATTTTGAGTATGGGAGTTTTTTTTTGTGCGCAAAGAAAATGAACTGTTGCACACTGTGGGCATATATCATCTATACTAGTTTACAGGAAAAAGGGATTCTGTATGGTATTTGACGTTATGGGAATAATATATATAGTGCATACATGGTTACTAAGTGAGATTTCCCAATGTACAGTACACTATTGCTGGTATTGTCTGAAGAGAAAAAAAAAACAATATACATAATCTTTGAAAATTTGAAAAAAAAAACATTTTGCAGTCAGTTAAATTATATTAATAATTTGAAAACATTGCCATGAATGGAAAAAAATTTACGTTGATGTTTTTTTGCAGATTTCAGGAGCTGGAAATAACCTTTGTTTATACTTTTCTTGTATTAACAAACATAGGAGCTAATCCTCATTAACACCTACTTGAGCTTGTTGTTTGACAATTATGAATGATAATGAAACAGTACTTACACAGTGAGCCACAACTGAACAAAAACTTGCGAATTTATTTTTTTCCAAAAAATAGGTATGATAGTACATAAAGCAAATGCCACAGTGTTTTTTAATTTATATAATTTTTGAAGAAAAAAAACGAAAGCCCCAAAAGACTATCCTGTTACATAAACAACAACAAAAGTATCTAATATTGTATTGAAGTCATTGTAAAATGGTAAAATAATTACAAATTCATACCTTGATGTGCCAGTTGCAGTACTGCAATCGTCCTATGATTCAACACCATCTAAATACTCTGCAGGTTATGTAGTCCACTAGCAGTCACTGGCATCAGCGTTACTATAAAATTTCACTGGGGATCGAGGCATTATTCGCGAAATTTCATTTAAGTGTACTTGCAAGCGCCAGTGAAACTTGAAAAAATAAATTCCCACATGTATATTGACTCACACGAGGTAGAAGGTTTTTTTCTGGGCCATTATATTAGTGACATGAACAAAAACACTGGTCATGTTATGTATGTAATGAAAAATAAAATGACCATTATACTGCCCATCAAAAAAAAAAATGTCATCAACTCCATCATTTAAAAAGCAATTGTAATTATTCTGACCAGTATAAAAAACATGGGTCATTAAAACCACCATTTTAAAAACACTGGTAAATATTTTGGCCACTTAAAAATTTCTGGTCAATATTCTGGCCATTAAGAAAATAGTGGCCATTATAATGGCCAGAAGTGACTTTTTAAAGGGGTCTGAGGGGTGTAAAAAACAGAGTTAAAGTGAAATGAAAAATTATTATAACCTCCTCACTAACCTAAAAGCACAAATAAATATTCAAAAGTTTTGAAAATTAAAACTTTCCGAAATGCGACGGAATTTCCGAAAGTAATCCGGACGCTGTTATAATTAACCAATTTTAAGCTTTCACACTGATATCTAAAGCACCGTAAAAACTCCAAAATTTCGACCGGTTTTAAATAATTGGTGTTAGATATGTGACGTGTTTTTAGAGTCAAAATTAAGGTGCATTTTCGGACGGTCGAATTTTTCAGAATAGAAATCAGCAAATGAAAAAATGGGGATGATAGACAGTGTGCTTCATTAGTTTTTAAAAAATGCAATGTCCGTCAATTGACGTAAACTTCCACATGTTTCACGGTAAAAGCAAAGGTCGTGGCCGAGTTGTAACTCAAAATCTAAACAAAGTCATCAATCAGTGAGTATTATGACAAGCAAAACAAAACATCAAGACGCGGAGAAGAGGTCAGCACAAAACTAATAGGTCAAAAGACAAAGCTGTCTCGCACTACCTAGAAAAACTTGCGAATGTTCGAAGTACAGGTACCCATTGGAAAAAAGATGCATGGAAGTTTAGCAAACTATCTCCCCGACCCAGTGCAATGTATCCGGTTAGAATCAAAGCTCACGTGTCCCTTATTTGAGGGACCAAATTCTGCCGTAAATTCGCCCTTGGATTAAAAAATAAAATGGGATTTAAGAAAATAAAATGGGACTTTTAAGGTGTATTTTGGCGTCATTTTTCGGACATTTCAATCAATCCTGCCGGCTAAAATAGAGTCTAAGTTTTACCGTAGTCATTGACGTTTGTCTATTCAAGAGTACACGTGTATGATTTTTATCGTGACTAGCGTGAGCGGGTAAGCTTCCTTTCGAGAATGAGCTGTTATCACTGTGAACAATGTTAAATTATTCTTCAGATGACCAGTTTATTTTTTAAAAACAACTAATTTTTTTATTTAAAAAAAATCATGCCGTTTTCGCATCAAAATCCAAGTCAAAATATCGTACTACAACATCAATCTCTTCCGCATTGCGTTCATTAACATTAACATATTTAAATAAGCTATGGTAATTTGAACACGTTGGCATCATCCAGCTTTTTGATTGGTTAATTAGCGATTTGACCTATTTGACCTAAGAGAACATGGCGGATATCCTACAGCATCAAACGTTTATACGAGACCGGAATCATTCGCTTACGATGAAACTAAGTTGACTTTTATTTGTATTTCATAACCATTCAACAAATTTATTTTGTGTACATTATTATAATCACTACTGAGTACAGTAATAATCAACAATTCAGAAACGCAGCATGCCGAGATTTTTGTGTTCGTTTTTATTTGAAACTTCGTTTATTTAGAATATATTTTCGTTGCCAATAAAATAAAAATCTCTCAGTCAATCAGAAACCCGGATTCATGCCTTCGAGGAAGGTCCCGTTTGAACGCTCACATCGTTTTTTTTTTCGTTTGGGGGAAAACTAGCACTGGTCGCAATTTTCGAATAAGAATGAGTCGGCAATTTTTAGTGGAGTCGAAAATTTGGAGGTAAATAAAACACCGAAAACCCGGCAAATAAATAGGCGGACGAATTTTTAGAGGGGTCGAAATTTTGGAGTTTTCACGGTACTAATTATTCCATTTCAATGAAACTTAGTACAAAGATGCTCTAGGACAATGTACAAACCTAATTAGTTTGGGGTAAAAATCTGATCATATTAATTCCCTAATAAGCATAATAATTCATAATTTTTTGGTTCTAATCACATTTCAATTAAACTTGGAGACATAGATTTTCTGTTACATTGCGCAGACCTCATTAGTTTTACACTCAAATCTGGTCATATTAATTTTCTGATTTGCATAATTAGTTTTCAGCTAAGTAATTTCAAATTATATTTAATGTGTCTCCAATACTCTCAGCACATGGGAGTTCTTTCTAAGCTTTCTTTGATTATTATTGCAGTCGAATTTCTGGCCCAGGCTTTGAAAAACAATCGTGATATTAAAAGAATAAAGATTGATAATAAAACATTATTATTAAGTCAGTATGCAGATGACACATTTTTAACATTAGATGGTTCAGAATCCTCTCTACGTACTGTCTTCCAGGTACTGAAGAATTTCGCTTTAGTTTCAGGTTTGAAATTAAATGTAGGCAAGACAGAGGCTGTTTGGTTTGGGTCAAAAAAGAGATTTAGTGACAGAATATGCCCGTCATTTAATTTAATATGGTTAGAAAATAATTTTGAATTATTGGGACTGATCTTCGACTTAAATTTAGAAAACATGGTGGTTTTAAATTATGAAGATAAATTGAGAAAAAATTTTCCTTGTTTGCTTCATGGAGCGGTAGACCACTGTCTCTTTTGGGTAAACTTACAATTGTTAAAAATCTTGCAATCTCACAACTAATGCCATCTCCTCCTAGTGCACTTATGGATCGTCTTAATGCAATTATTAATCGATTTATTTAGAGTGGTAGGCTAGCTAAAATATCCAGGGCTACTCTTAGTCGTGGTGTTGAATATGGCGGTTTAAATTTACCTAATTTAACACTTTTTTCCAAGGCGTTAAAATTGACTTGGATTAAAAAGTTCCAAGAAAAAAGCTGCTCACCCGTGGAAAATACTTTATTTTAATATTTTTAGGAAAATTGGACATTATAAGATTTGGGAAGCAGATGCAAATTTTATTAAAAAGTATATTACTTCAATAAAAAATAACTTTTGGTCGGAAATAATGGACATTTGGCATTCTTGTATAAATCATCAAAAATTTTATTATCAAAGTCAGGTTTTGTGGCATAATTCAAATATTGCTATAAAAGATGATTATGTCAACAGGAGGTTGTGGCAGGAAAAGAATGTTTGGTATGTAAATGATTTACTAGGAGATGATGGCCATTTTTTAAGTTATGAAAATTTCAAGTGTAAATACGACTGCAATGTTAATTTTTTTGAATTTCAATCTGTGTTAAAAGCTATTCCCAGGTCATGGAAAAAGGAGTTGCAGGAGAATCCTAAGAAATTAAATTCAATTGACAATTATTTTATCCTTAATGTTAGAGACAAACCTAAACCTCACAAAAAATGTATTCGGATTTGGTTAGGAAAAATGTACCTCTCTTGGGCTGTCAAAATAAATGGGAAAAACGACTTGAAATTCAAATTCCGAACGAAGATTGGAAACCCATTTTTAAACTACCATTTCTCTGTACATTTGATTCCAGGCTGCAGGCATTTCATTATAAATTTTTACATAGGGCAATTTACACAAATAACACTTTGTGTTTATGAAAGTTGTTAGTACATTGTGCACTTTTTGTAACGCTGATATTGAAACTCTTGAGCATCTTCTTATTACATGCACTATTACTAGAAGATTTTGGGGAAAATGTCAGCAACTCTGGAAAAAATGGACAAACGTTGATATTTTATTGTCTGACAGGGATATTTGTTTTGGAATACACGGCAGTTTTTATTGTAATCTTCTCAACATTTTTATTTTAATTTGTAAACAGCACCTCTATTCTGAATCGAAAAGAGGTTCTGTCCCAAAGGTGGAAGTCGTGGAGAGTATAATGTTAAACACTCGTATTGTAGAGCAACAAATAGTTATCAATAATGGTTCAATGTCTAAATTTAATGAAAAATGGAACAATTTCAATTATGAGTAAATCACTTATTAGCCAGATTTGTCAGCTTATCAATAATGTTCCCTCACTTCCACTTCTTTTAAGCCATCAACTTTTCATTTTTTGTAATTTTTTTTTTTTTTTTTTTGTAAATGTATTTATTTAAAGTAATAAAAAAATATTAAAAAAAAAAAAAAAAAAGATTTTTACACAAAATTAATCAGGTCTGTGCATTGTTCCAGAGCATCTATGTACCAAGTTTCATAAAAAACCCAATGAGTGGTTCTTTAGATATCAGTGGAACAGTCTTGGAACAGCTAAAAAAATAGCTAATTATCATGCAAATTAGGTAATTAATATGCATGGATTTTTACCAAAAACTAATCAAATCTGCGCATTGCCCAGAGCATCTATGTACCAAGTTTCATAAAAAATCCAATGAGTGGTTCTTTAGATATCAGTGGAACAAGTGGAAACACATACAGACACACTAACTTAACTAAATAACAAAATTGGGTTTTTCATCAGATTGTTTTCAGATCAGATTTTAACGAATGCTGTTGCAGAGCTGTATCTCTGACAAGCCTTGACTGATCATCTTCAAACATTACATATGTCACACATATGCATATATTCTTCTGGTTGTCTGATTCAAGATGGCTAAATCACAGATGATTCGATGTAAAAAATTCATCAAAAACAAGCATTTTATTTGCAATTCTCGATCTGCATCTTGGTCATGCATAAAATTTTTTTTCAAACTGAGTATGTACATTACACTTTATGGGACTTTAATAATGCACATCATTTTGTTTATCTTGTCAGACTCAAAATGGCCGACTGGTTGCCGTTTTGTTTTAGTGAATGCAGTTCTGATGCCATATCTCTTGAAAACTCACAGGGCCTATGTGAAGCAATAGCTTGTTTTACCAATGATACAATCAAACAAAATAACTTTTATCTCAGTATTACTTTTTCAAAGGTGATTACTGTGACATTTATGTCTTGTTTCTCATTGGATATTGTTTTTGATCAAAAGTTTTGTAAAAATATGGAAACATTTATGCAGGTTTATTTGTGAAAGGCAACCATATTTGGAATTGGGTTTCAAAGGTGTCATGAGCCTCCATTTGAATCTCTAGCATCTGGCTACCATTTGTAGATTTGTCCTGAGACTAAATAAATACGATATGCCATGTTTTCTTTTTTTTTAATGTTCATAATAGGTAAAAAATATTTTTGTAATAGTATTCCTCTTGGTTGGTGATTGAGAAACTGAAAAAAAAAATGTTTTAATTCTAATGTTTTTTACAGCTGCAGTATATGTGTGAAGAAGCAAAATCATCATTTCATCGTTCCAAACTCTAAATTTAAAATTCTGCAGGTACACATGTTTTCAGTATTTTTTAATATTTGTTCGTTTGTCCTGTAAAGTTATGAAAGGATGATAGTTTAGTTGAAACCTGAACACACAATCTGTTTTTATAAACTACCAATAATTCCAGATCATATACTACTGGTGCATTGTATGGTTTCTGTATTTGTTAATTAACCTTTTCATCACCAGACTTTCTTGCCAAAATTTTTCTGTACTTTTTTCTTATATTCTTCAATATTTATAGAATTGAAATCTATTTTTGGAGCCAACTGATAAAATTTGAGTCAATTTTCACTTTTTTTTTTTTACTAAATAAAAATCGGCTATTTTTGTCCCAATCTTCTGAAGGAAAGTGCAGATGATAAACGGGACTATTTTGTGAATTTGTGATAAAAAGAGGAAACTTGTGGTGAAAAGGTTAAGCATCTTTAACTGTTTTTGGCCCAGAAATTGTTGCAGTGTTTATAAATGCACCAATAGTAAATGTGCACCATGAACGCATGCACATCATAATAAGAAAATAACTATTGCCATCGATGATGCAACTACCCTTGTAATAGAATTGTACATAGATAAAAAATTACATTATTGTATACTGGATGATTAAAATATGATCAGACACACTTCTGTTATTTACACATAATTTTCACTTGCAGGGAGAAGACAACTTGACATGTTATACCTTCAATACCCACGTTGCCAAGCACACATTCTGTAAGACGTGTGGTGTACAGAGTTTCTATAGTCCACGATCTAATCCCGATGGAAAAGGTAGATACAGTGATGTGATTATGAATATCAGCATTGGTGTGCCAGCTAGACACAACTGAGTTTAGAGTCAGAGTACTGCATGATATCATAATTGAGGTCGGTGTGGGGTGCGAAATTGATACTTTGTGAAAATTACATTAAGGGAAATGTGCTGGTGAACTCGGGTGGTGCAAGTATTGATTTTGTTCCCCACAATACCTCCATAACTGCATATGAAGAGTCCCACTCACACACAGAGCAATTGATTTTAGTGATTGCACTGTGACAGACAAAAGCTTAGAACATATGAAAGAATATAACACTTATTTAATAAATAAGATATTACATGTTCACAAGTAGTATTTATGCAATAGTGTAATAAAAAACAACTGATTATTTAACATTTGTTTACAGGTATAGCCATACACTGTTTGGATCCAGGTACAATGAAGGACGTGACAAGGGCGTCTGTAGATGGTGCAAACTGGGAGGACTTTATGGCAAAAAATCCTTCATTCAAGGATAAATCCAAGGGATAATTTTCCCTCACAATGACTTTCAGTTGACTTTTCACTGTGTATATAAATGCACGAATAAGAAATAGAGGAGGGCAGATATTTAATTCAAAATTATTGTATGTAACCTTGTTAAGGATATAAAGAACGGAGTTTGAAAATTTCTGTTTCGTAACCATTGCGTTGGAGCAGACCAACCTGGCTATGTACTTTACATCACTCAAGAGAATAACACAGCAAAAAAAATTAGACTCTTCTGTAAAAATATATTTTATTATTAAAATTTGTTATTAATAAATAACTACAGTAACCGTAATTTATCTCTTGAATATAATAAGTGTCTTGAATTCATTAATCACAGCCACGATGTGTAAATTAATGAAATATGTATTCTTATATTTCCTAACATATTTGCAGTGAGTGTGGATACTGATCACATTTTTCAAAATGTCCACTACACATCATACTGATGAGTTGTATGCATGATTATTAACTGTTTTTTTTCTCCATCAAGTTGCACTCCCACATGGAAAATATGTGAAACGTCACTTTCAGAACAAGATAAAAGCTAGAAACATTAAATGTGTAAAATTATATTTGCTGATTTTTTTCACACATTTCATTTTGAAAGTACTGGAAGTTTTTTTTTATTCCCCAGACAAACATAGCTACAATAGTTGTGTTCACACATACATCCTTAACACAGGCTAAGAGGTAACAAATGTTGGTATGTGCAAAAAAAACATGCGTTAATGCTCAGTACAGACTTCGAATCAGTTATAAAATACAGGCTAAATCTGACCTGTTTTTAAACTTGGTCTTGACACAAGATATAAACAAAGTGTGTGCCAATGAGCTAAGCAACTAAAACACCATTGTATTCAATGTTCATTTGGAACATTTACTGAATATTAATGTAACTAACTTTCAAAGACAAACATTGCCTGACGAGGTTGGGTGCGTTGCGCCCACCACGGTGTTCCAAACCCAACACACGCCTGACAGAACGATGTAGTTTTTCACTTCCCCAGACAATTTGTTGTTGGTACCAATCAAATTGCAGGAACGCCAGATAGTGACAGCCATCAAAGAGTAACCATTCATGGCAGAGTTTATTTCCGCCCAATGTTTATCATCTTGTTGAAGAAAACAGTGTGATTTTGTCGACAATGCAAAAACTGCTTTGATTGACAATGTTACCATGACCACCACTATTCTGTCAGGCGTTGCCGAGCGCCTACCCATGCCTACATGTCAGACTAAGACAAACAGAGCCACCTTATTCAGTGAGCGTCTATTGTTTCTAAATTTAACTTCTCATACATGTATATAATTGTCAGGAGATGATACCTCACAGATTTGCAAAGTGGGAATACAACTTTATATATTTCAGTGATACAGCCAGGTATGTTAAATGAAAACCCAATAAATACACACGGTCACAATATATGTCACTTTAGAGTGTAATGTTTCTTTCACAAACCAGCGAGTTTGAAATGTATTGTACATTCCTGTATCTTCAAATCGGTAAAGTTAAACTTGGGATATTTCTTCTTCAGTTTTTGGAATCTTGGTTCCTTGAGACATTTCTTGCAAAGTCAGAAGTGAAATTCCCTCAGAATTGTTATTTGACCACAGCATGCAAGTTTGAGAGTTCTTACTATTTTGTGGTTTTCAAACAATAGGTATAAGCGTATTAATGATCATGTAGCGTGAGAACGCGATATAAATTATCCGGAACCACACAAACTGGCTCCAGTGTGCACACATGGCTTTCTGGAAAACAACAAGAACATGTTCTATTTAGTAACATTGATGTAATTTTCAACAAGTACATCAATCTACTGCTGAAGAAATCATCATCATCGGTAATGTGAAGATGAAACCACCATTCATGCAAAACAGGCAATTAATATGCATAAAAAAAATCACTGCTTCGTTGATTTTTTAGCTTGCACAAATGTTTTACAATGTCAATGTTATTTTTTGATAATGGCAAGCCAAATTGCTTTGATGTTTCTTATGTAGACACCTTGAGTTGCCCTTTATAGTCAGATTTGTTTACTTTGTGATACTCTAACTATATTGCCAACACAGGGTCCTAAGCGCCAAATGATTTCCAAGACTTTTCCAGACCTTTTTCCAAACTTTCTTGCATTTTGACCCTTAATTCAGGCCAACATCATCACTAAAGCTTATCGAAGTTCTGAAGATATGGTAGTTCCCTGGAAAAAACAGATCTTTCTAAAATGAATTAATAACTATGAAGAAATTTAAAGACTTTTCAAAGATTTTTTTATTTTTCCTGTAATTTAAAGACACTCAAAGACATTCCAGACATCGAAAAATCCAAAGACTTTCAAAGGATTTTCCCAACGCTATGGACCCTGCAACAGGCTGCTTGTTTATATTAATTTCAAATTAGGAATCCTCACTAGCATTTACATTCTTCATGATTTGCCATAATGTGATTTTACTATCTGTTACTAAATTTCTTTACCTGTGATTTCCAGACATCTGACCATTGAGAAATAAACACCATATTACTAGACAAATAAGAAATTGGGAGATCCAACACACCAATATACTTTCTCCAAATAGGTATACTTTCCAGGCTGTAGGCACTGGTCCCTGTAAATATGTTTTAAGTTTACCATAGAGAACATCTCTAATAGAAATGCACATAAATGATTATACTGTAATATACCTGTAACTACAGATATACCTCTGTCACATTTATGTAAGTGTATGTTTCTATTAAGAGATAATGTGACACATACACCGATCAACTTTCTGACATAATGCAAAAGTTACCGACAAATTGCACAAATATCTCTCAACTTGTGATCATCGAAAGTCAGACCATTGATAAGGTAATGCATGAACGGATGTAGTATTACACAATTGTTACAGTAGAAAGAAAAATGTGTTCTACAATTGTATTCATAGTAAGAACCTAACATAGTACTGCAAGAGTACAACTATGCTATGAATGTGCAATTCTGCTTGAAACAATAAATACATCCAGTACATACATACCAGGTGGTAGTTTCTTTTGAGACTTTAACTTTCTACAGAGAAAATACAGATGCTACAATTTGTAAAATCATTCTCTTTCATGTTGAAATATGTAAATAGATGTAAATATTTGACACAAAATTTAATAAGAAGAAAACCATAAATCAATGGTTAAGAAAACATTTAAAAGACCCAAAAAGACAAAACTGATGATTAAAAATAATATATACTAGTTTTATGACGTCTTTGAGATAAAACTAAAATGACTGTTTCATGTAATATGCTGAAAAAATTTGGTCAAGCTCATCAACTCCAAATAGCAATGGACTTGGATATATAATAAATAAAAACGTGACCACATTGGATTGCATTGCATTGAAGAAGAAATATTGTGCAATGGTAAATTAAAATGTATTGGCGTCAGACCAAGTTTGACAGAAACTGTTAACACAGTGACACACATGTATAAGGATGTTGTACACAGGTGCATATATATATTTTTTTTTAAATGAAATCAAATGACGTCATTGTTGTCTCTTGACTCTGTGTCTGCGAATTAATGAATGAGCAAAGATCTAGATGGTACATCGGTTACACATACGTCTTGCGGAGTACTGTCTGTATATATATATGTACTGCAGTAACTTCAAATAGAATCCTTCATTACATGTCAGAGAAATGATGATAAAACCAAATCATCAACAAAAATTAAAATGCACTTGTAATTGTCATCTTACAAATCTAGAATGTGATCAATCTAGCCATCCCAATCATTTGTAAATTTCATAAAAAATTCTTGCATTAACAAAGAAATAAATCTTTATGCTTTACCTAATTGCTTTGGATATCGCAATATGATTATTATGTCCACTTACACCATAATCATCAAATGTTATTACCTGAAATAAAAATGCAGTATTAAAAACTATAACTTAAGGATTAAACATCCCAAATCTGGAATACAGACAGAATGAGATCAACACAACAATGAAGTACAACAGTTCTTATTACATCTACAATTACAGATGATTCTCATCCGTAACCAAGTTTGTATGTGAAGCATGAAGGTTTGTATGTGAACCATGAAGGTTTGTATGTGAACCATGAGGGTTTGTGTGTGAACCATGAAGGTTTGTGTGTGAACCATGAAGGTTTGTATGTGGACCGTGGGGTTTGTGTGTGAAGCATGAAGGTTTGTATGCGAACCATGAAGGCTTGTATGTTAGTCATGAAGGCTTGTGTGTTAACCATGAAGGTTTGTGTGTGAACCATGAAGGTTTGTATGTGAACCATGAAGGTTTGTGTGTGAACCATGAAGGCATGTATGTGAACCATGAAGGTTTGTGTGTGAACCATGAAGGCATGTATGTGAAGCATGAAGTTTGTATGTGAAGCATGAAGGCTTGTGTGTGAACCATGAAGGTTTGTATGTGAACCATGAAGGTTTGTATGTGGACCATGAAGGCTTGTGTGTGAAACATGAGGGTTTGTGTGTGAGCCATGAATGTTTGTATGTGAACCATGGGGGTTTGTGTGTGAAGCATGAAGGTTTGTGTGTGAACCATGAAGGTTTGTGTGTGAACCATGAAGGCCTGTATGTGAAGCATGAAGTTTGTATGTGAACCATGAAGGCTTGTATATTAACCATGAAGGTTTGTATGTGAACCATGAAGGCTTGTATGTTAACCATGAAGGCTTGTATGTGAACCATGAAGGTTTGTATGTGAACCATGAAGGTTTGTATGTGAACCATGAAGGCTTGTATGTTAACCGTGAAGGTTTGTATGTGGACCTTGAAGGTTTGTATGTGAACCATGAGGGTTTGTATGTGAAACATGAAGGTTTGTATGTGAACCATGAAGGTTTGTATGTGAACCATGAAGGCTTGTATGTTAACCATGATCGAAGGTTTGTATGTGAAACATGAAGGTTTGTATGTGAACCATGAGTGTTTGTATGTGAAACATGAAGGTTTGTATGTGAACCATGAAGGTTTGTATGTGAACCATGAAGGTTTGTATGTGAACCATGAAGGTTTGTATGTGAAACATGAAGGTTTGTATGTTAACCATGATCGAAGGTTTGTATGTGAAACATGAAGGTTTGTATGTGAGCCATGAGGGTTTGTATGTGAACCATGAAGGTTTGTATGTGAACCATGAAGGTTTGTATGTGGAACATGAAGGTTTGTATGTGAACCATGAAGGTTTGTGTGTGAAGCATGAGGTATACATTAAGAAGTGCTATTATAGGTTCAATTGAATTGTACATGGACTCTTTATTGCAACATCAAATCAGATGCAGATGTCAACAACTTTTATCAGCCCTGAAAATTGATCACAGAGAAATGAACATTGACGTAACTTACGTAACTATATATTGTGTTGAAATTTGTTAAGTAGCAACATTTTTTTTAATTTGAAATTTCTGAATCACCACATGATATCTTGTTGATGGTTGCCTTGAATCATATTTTGAGAATGGAAAAGTATACTGATGGACATTACCTGCTATAAAGCAGTCACTTACTGTGTCTATATCATGTTCTTTTATCTTCTCCAAAACTATTGAACCAATGAGATCCTCATTCCATTGTACAGAGGGGTTATCAGGTAAAGCACTGAAACAAAAAAACACACCAACTTTGAACTGAAAGACTATAGTTTATCACAAGAGAACACATCTGTAGCAAAAACTACAAAAACAAATTAATCGCCCTGACTGCGCAGGTCTATCTTATTGTGTGCGAGTGCTCGAACATGACTTTCCTTTATGAACAATAATAATAACGCCCGAACCTGTGACAATTAGCGATCATGCCAGGATCCTAATTGAATTTTAGGAATATTCAGGTACGTTTAAAATTTTCTTTATTTGAGGTAATGCCACTGATGTTGTGACAGATTATTTTATACTCGGAAATTGTTATTTGTTTACATCACACACAACAACTATGAGCATGACGAATAGAATCACATACTGATTGTAAATGATTACATGAGCATGAATTTTGTAAAAAAACTTTTTGACTGCATTTTGGATCGTTATCTCTCGTTGAATAAAAGGAGAACTAATAATAATATGGTTATTACGAGAATATCACAAAATCCACATTGTAGTACTGGATCACATTGACCTCCTCAATCAATGGATACAATTGCTTTACGCTTATATTTAAAATATTTAAAGGGCGGTGGTCGTCGAATTTCATGTAAATAAACAATATATTTTACATGCGTTGTATACGTCGCTATGAGTCCCATATCGAACAGGACGCGGTACGACGACTGACATATGAATTCTGAGATATTCACTGGGTTTTAAATTCACTGGTTTGTTTGTGAGGAAACAATACATTCTAAGTATGGTTAACTTAATTTGCATAATTTCTGTGTTTTAATTTGCATAATCACTAAGTTTTAATTTAAATATTCAGTACAGGGTTTTAATTTAGTGCATTTAACTATCAGTGATATGGGTGGTAATACAACACAGTGTTATGCACTAAAAGTATATGATTATCATAGACACCAATTAAACTACTTACCTATTTTCTATTACGGAAATATTCTTTTTTCGAAGTCCTAAGATATCACAGCTTTTTATTAATTCTTTTTTTCTCACAAGACCCTTGTTATAGTAATTACCTGTTGAGAGGAATCAGGGATTGCTGATATTATGTTGAATACATATACATAGGGCAACCTGGAGAATTCATATGCAGAGGTAAAATTTAAACTAATACTTCAATCAAAGCATAAAGAATTTTAATTAAACAAAACTATTACAGAAACCACATTCCTATTTAAATTAACTTTATTTAACCCCCCCCCCCAATTTCAATAACCCTCCCTTAGTTCAGATCAGATTTCAGCGATCTTATTAAATCTATAATACCCCATATCTTATCATGGAAGTAAAACAAGTAGGGTCCCACTTAAAACGGATGGGGTGAATAAAACATTTGTAATAAAAAAAACATCCATTTTATGGAACACAAACTTACCACTGCTGAGACAAGTCAAATAAATACCACATGGAAACGCACTGAGTGTCAAAATAAATGGCGAAAAAAACATGCATTCATCGTCAGGATGAGCAGTAACAATCAATACATTGCTAGAATTATACATTTGCTTAGGGACCCCTTTAAACTTGGTTAGTATGACATGCAAAATTAATATAGCCACTGCAACCGCACCAAATATGATGGGCGCAGCCATTTTGTGTATGGGTCAATGGAGGCCATTCTCGCATCTATAACGCATGTTGGCGCTATGCTATATTATTTACAGGGAATCACACATACAGCGTGGAGTTCCCTGCCATTATGCACAATCCCTCCATCTCATAATGTTTTTATAATACGATATAATACTTGAATATATGCACCACCACAGAGCATATTTATATTGTCCTCAAACCTGTTATGCTAGTCAATCTTGCAGATTAACAGGACCTCATGTAATCTAGCAGCAAGAGCAGAATTGGGGCAATATCCTCTTTTACTTGACATCAAAAAACAAATAATAAAATATTGGCTGCATATCGTAGAATTACCAGATGATAATCTAACTAAACAAGCATTCTATGAACAGAAAAAGTCATCTATATCAAATAGTTGGTTCATTAATCTTAAAACAATATTACAAGAAGCATCATTAGATTTTCTTCTGAAAAGAAAAATCCTCAAAACACAAACAGCAACAATTTGTAAAATTTTACAATCAAATTTACAAAGGTATGTGAACAAGTGGAGAACTGCTATATCAAATGATATAGCAAAAACAAAACAAAGTATAATTTGGAGCCTTATTTACTTAATTTGAACGGTGAAAATAGAAAAATGTTCACTAAATTCAGGGTTAGCGATCATAGTTTAGCTATTGAAAAAGGCAGACATTCTATCCCAAAAGTACCAATAAATAACAGACTTTGTCAATTTTGTAATAACTGCATTGAAGATGAGATCCATTTCCTTTCAAATTGTCAAAAATATAAACAGCAGAGATCTCAACTGTTACATAAAATTAAAGTTCCGGCTGACAATAACATTTCTTGTTTCACATATTTACTTTCACATCAAGATAAATTAGTTCAACAAGAGATATCAAACTTTATTTTAGCTGCGACCAAAATTAGAGATTAGATTTCTTTAATAATTTATTTGTGTATTTTTTTTATACATATTTATTTGTGAATTTTAAGTACATTCATTCTAGTTATTTTCAAAATATTGTCTTGTTAACAAAAATTCTTTATTGTTGCAAACACCCTATGTAACCAACCTACTCTTTTTTACACGGGAACAATAAAGTTCATTCATTCATTCATTCATTCATGTAGAGGCAGATATTTATAAAAGGGACGGAAAACACCAGACTTTACATTTCTGTGGAAACTCTGTTTTGTAACCCCTCCTAGTTTGTTTGATTTTAGTGACCAAATATTTATTTATGGATCAACATACAGAGAATGAATACAAAGTTTCACGAAGTTTCCATTTTCTACAAACTGTTGTTTAAAATAACAAGATTTTTAATGACAACGGGCGATTTATTTGTTTGGATTGATTGATATTTTTGAGTTGACGAACATATTAATTACGTTATGGCGATTATAATCCAACACTAGACAGATCAGTGGACAACTTGAGGTCAAGTGAGATCCTATTAAATAAAATATCAGATTAGATGACATAGTTGAACTATGGTGCCCTTGCCCTTTGTTATATAATATTATTCCCTTTATCATAGTTTGTTTCAATATAAATATGCATTGTCATAATTAATTTTGAATACAAACAAGCTTTGGGGTTAAAACAACAACGGGGAAGCAATCTACCGAATGTCCTTGATAGATGTAAATATCTTACAAAAACATTGGTGCTTAAAGTGCCTGTGCAATGCCCACCCACACGTTTCCCATTTTATAATGATCTGTGCCCCACTGAAATGGGCAGTTATTGATTTTTTTTGCTGAAAATGATTACTCGTATCCATGTAAATTTGAGATATTTCCCGTGCTGTAGCCATGCTCACCTATCCTGAAACGGTCGACTGTTTCCAGATTTCCGACTCTCGCCGAAAGTGCGCCACAAAATGCTAAAATATGAGAGGAACAACATACTTTTAAACGATATACATTTTTTGATCGGCGTTTCTTTTCTTTTTTGTCTATTTTATTTTATTTTTGAGAGAGAGAATTTTTAGAAGTTATTTTCACAACAAATATTTATGATGGTTAAACGTTGTGTTGTGGGCGGTTGCAGTAATGCGTATAGTCATAGTGTAAGTATTTACACGTTTCTTTCCGAAGGTGCGAAATCGGTGGACGAACGCCGTGAAAATAACGAGAAAAACATTGGTGCTTAAAGTGCCTGTGCAATGCCCACCCACACGTTTCCCATTTTATAATGATCTGTGCCCCACTGAAATGGGCAGTTATTGATTTTTTTTGCTGAAAATGATTACTCGTATCCATGTAAATTTGAGATATTTCCCGTGCTGTAGCCATGCTCACCTATCCTGAAACGGTCGACTGTTTCCAGATTTCCGACTCTCGCCGAAAGTGCGCCACAAAATGCTAAAATATGAGAGGAACAACATACTTTTAAACGATATACATTTTTTGATCGGCGTTTCTTTTCTTTTTTGTCTATTTTATTTTATTTTTGAGAGAGAGAATTTTTAGAAGTTATTTTCACAACAAATATTTATGATGGTTAAACGTTGTGTTGTGGGCGGTTGCAGTAATGCGTATAGTCATAGTGTAAGTATTTACACGTTTCTTTCCGAAGGTGCGAAATCGGTGGACGAACGCCGTGACAATAACGAGAAAAGGTTGGGGTGGACTTGCTCCCTACTACAGCGTCAAATGTAGTGTCCACTTCACCTCAGATTCTTTTTTCATGACAAAACAACTAGGTTTTAACGAGAAACGCCAACAACTTAAACCAGGCGCAATACAAAACGTTTTCAACAAAATACATTCCGGACCAGCCCACGATCACTGAGGCGGATTTCAGAAGGGAAAGAGACGCCGGGTAAAAGTGTTTCAAATGATTTGACTTTTTTGCGATCGTGATTGTCGCTTTACAGAGACCAGCAGGTAGGTAGCAATAATTTTGATAATGACACGAAAACGAAGCGTCCGACAAACAGGAAATTACGCAGCCCTGTTTTCATTTTCGCAGGCTAAAAGTGTCTGAATTGTTCGGTGATTGGTGTTGAATGTCGAATTCAGAACTTTGTTGCTTTTACTTGCAGCTTGATCTGCGTAATAATTTATGGAATAAGAATCCGGGCTTGGGCTGTCAATGTGTTTCCAACAAGTGATTCTTTAATATGATGTCATAATTATGAAAATCACGCTAAATCCACTTTGAATTTGTCTGTATGTGAGTCGCTCTCAATTATTTTTGTTATCCAATTAAACGCCGCCATTCACGCACTTGTCCCCGTCATGACCCGACGCGTTCACCCATCACAACAAAATAACTGTGATTTGCCGTTTTTTTTAATTATTTCTCTATTTTATTGATAACTATAATTTAATGTTTAGAATGTCAAAATATGTTCTCTTTTTATTTTAATTTTGAATGTGTTTTTTAATGTGTTTGACGATCGTTGAAATAAAACAGTGTAGTGACATGCCTAGTAACCTGCTAAATAACAAGACGATTCAGGCGTCAAATTCGATTTTGTGCCGGAGTCCAGCGACAGTGTACAAACATGCGCCGGTGACGACCACGGTGACTAGCGACACCAGACCGGACATATTTCGCATCTGACTGAACCCCATGCAACAAACTTGATACTAATGTGTTCATTATGGCCCATTCTTATTCGACGAAGAAGTACATAAGTGGCAATTTAGTCAAAGACGAGAAAACAGCACAAGAAATTCGCCTTATTTACACGTATCGGCAATGCCAGCTACCCGGCAACTTCCCCTTCTGACGTCACAAGGTGAATTTCTGTATGCAAATGAGAAGCTAATGAGGAGCCTCGTTTTAAAATACACAAAAATAAAGTTGCTGTAGACTTTAAACTGTAGAGTTTAAAACGCATTTTTTTCACTTAAAAAAAAAATTATGCTTAGAAACATAAAAATTAATAATATTTATGTATCAATGGATAATTTTAGGCGTGAAAATAACAGCCAATTCACAGGCACTTTAATTTGTTTAATTATTTTAAGGGACATAATTTCCAGCTTTATTCAAAGTAATTCAGATATTTTAGTATAAAAACAAAAGCCGCATCTCAGAAAAAAAAATGCTGCATTTAGACGTGAATAGATTCATAAAACATGCAATATAACAGACAATCTTAGCTGGGTTTTGTCCAAGTATTTTGTACAGGTGTCTGTCAAAAAATTAATGATTCACTGAGACAAATATGAACTGCCTCATTGTGTGACTACTGTATTATTTGAAAAGTGAAAAAAAAACCTCTATGAATAGCTATCATGTTGCAAGCTCTGCTTTGTATGCAAATCAACTTAATTAGTTAGTTGGTGTCCAGTGGAGAGAGAAGTCAACAGTACTGTTTCCTCCTGAAAATCTACATCTTCAAACACTGTAATCTTTGTTTTTGAAGTGCGTTTTTAAATTAATATTATAAAAGCTCTATCATTCTGTTCTAATAGCTGAAACATATTCCTGTAAATTTTCATTTGTCGAATGAACTGTTTGTCAAATACAGAATACATATTTTTTTTTCAAAATGTGGATGGAACGTTTTGCTTTTTATGTAATTTTTATGTATTGTTTTTGATTTGATAAACATATTTTCTATTAGCTTCAGATCTTGATCAAAGTTTGGCACCCAATTCATAGGAGTGCTTATATTGATTTTTTGACATCTTGTTTTCTGTAAAGATTGTATTGGTAGGCTTGCAAATGTGTATCAGACTGAGTAATAACTCTCTCCATGAGTTGGTTTTGAAACACAGTCTAGTATTCCCATGGGATTTGGGGGATACATTACCAATGATATTATTACAATGATTTGCTTCATTGAACACATACAACAATTCATATTTCCACTAAGATCCGTGACCTTTGAATGTCTATCACCAGTGATCAGTCAAGTCAAAATATTTTATCAGATTTTCTCAATTTTTGCATGATATTTTCATACAGGACATCTGTCGTTCATACTCAGGGAAGACTTTATACTGATGAATATGACCAAGTTTGATAAAGTTTGGAATATAATTAGTAAAGTTATTTTGCACACAATAAAAATTATTAACGACGACGACAACGGCGGACAGAAAATTTTCCCTAAATATACCTTTCTCTTCCATCTTTGATGGTATGGGCAAGATAATTATCCGCAGTTCGTTGAACTATTGGGTGACCTCAGACTCTGTGCAGGATAGTTTGAACAACTGTTTCTATTATGCACTCAATTCTATCTGATCATTCAGCCATATTGAAGGTGATAACTGGGAAAAACATTGAGAATCTTATTAAACGTTTAGAAATTTAAAATCAGACTATTCCTATTGCTATATACCAAAATAAAAACAAGTAATACTAAAACATTTATTCTAAATTGTATGAAGCATCTGAGGGCAGTAGACATTATAATTTTAATGGACAACGTTGAAAAAATAAATATAAATCTATTTTTAGAAGTATGGGCCAATCTGGTTTTAAATGCGGATATACTAACACTGCCTCCAAAACAATGATCAAAAAACAAATCAAGGCCATTATTGTTCACCCTGTCGAGTGTACTTTTCAGTGAGAGACAATGTAGTTGGGACGTTGTACGTGCTGTTTTCAATGTTATGTCGTAGTATATAGACATAACAAAAATGGCGTACATTTTGTACCCGATTTTCATTAAACCTTCGACTCATTTGATCAAAGGTAAATCAAACGGATTTTCATAAATTATAATTTTAGCAACTTTTTTTATAAATAGAGTACTAATTATACAGACGTGGCACACGAGATTACATACTTTACACGTTACTCTACCCAATTCGCAAGCAAATTTATAGACGTTTCACGTTACTTTAATCACTTGACATGCAAATTTTACAAACTTTCCAAGTTTATTAATCACGTTGCATGCAACTTTACAGCCTTTCCAAATTACTTTACTCACTTTGCATGCAATATTACAGACTTTCCATGTTACTTTACTCACTTTACAAGCAATTTTACAGACATTCCAAGTTACTTTACTCACTTTGCATGCAATATTACAGACTTTCCAAATTACTTTACTCACTTGGTATGCAACTTTACAGACTTTCCATTTTACTTTACTCACTTTGTATACAACTTTACAGACCTTCCAAGTTACTTTACTCACTTTGTATGCAATTTTACACTTTCCACGTTACTTTACTCACTTTGCATGCAATTTTACAGACATTCCAAGTTACTGTACATTTCACTTCACTTCGCATGCAACTGTTCTAACATTCTACGTTAGTTTACTCACTTTATATGTAAATTTATAAACTTTCCACGTTACTTTAATCACCTTGCCTGCACTTTTACAGATTTTCCACTTCATTTTATTTTATTTAGTTTGTATACAACTTTACATACATTCCACGTTAGTTTACTCACTTTGTACGCAACTTTACAGACTTTACACGTTACTTTACTCACTTTGCACGCAACTTTACTGACTTTCCAAATTACTTTACTCACTTTGTACGCAACTTTACAGACTTTCCACGTTACTTTACTCACTTTGCATGCAACTTTACTGACTTTCCATTTTACTTTACCCACTTTTCATACAACTTTACAGACTTTCCACATTGCTTTACTCACTTTGCATGCAATTTTACAGACATTCCAAGATACTGCTAGTTTACTCACTTCATAGACTTTTCACATTACTTTAATCACCTTGCCTGCAATTTCACACTTTCCATTTGACTTTACTCAGTTCAAATACAACTTTACAATCTTTTCACGTCACGTCATGCAATATTAGACTTTCCACGTTACTTTACTCACTTTGCATGCAATATTACTCACTTTCCAAGATACTGTTAGTTTACTCACTTTATAGACTTTCCACGTTACTTTAATCACCTTGCCTGCAATTTCACACTTTCCATTTGACTTTACTCAGTTCAAATACAACTTTACAATCTTTTCACGTCACGTCATGCAATATTAGACTTTCCACGTTACTTTACTCACTTTGCATGCAATATTACTCACTTTCCAAGATACTGTTAGTTTACTCACTTTATAGACTTTCCACGTTACTTTAATCACCTTGCCTGTAATTTCACACTTTCCATTTGACTTTACTCAGTTCAAATACAATTTTACAATCTTTCAACGTCACGTCATGCAATTTTACAGACATTCCAAGTTACTTTACTCACTTTGCATGCAATATTACAGACTTTCCAAGATACTTTACTCACTTTGCATGCAATTTTACAGACTTTCCACGTTACATTACTCACTTTGTATGCAATATTACAGACATTCCAAGTTACTTTACCCAGTTTGCATGCAATATTGTATGCAACTTTATAGACTTTATAAAATTTGGCACAGAACTTTGCACTTTCCTCAACAGCATGTATTGCCAATCAAGCAACAAACTAATTACTATCCATGGTGAGATATGATATTTGCATAATGCAAATTATCATTTATGACCAGTGTTTCTTCATTTCATCGGATACAAGGTCTAAAGTCTCTATTACAATTTCAATATTTGCATGCTCATACATACAGAATGTGTTCTTTCATTGAGGCAATTTCCAATTCAACTTTACTTCTTGCCAACCAACTTTGGCCTGAGGTTTTTGACTGGAATTACTTGAACTCAAAAGGTATCACTGTAGCAGAAATGTCTATGGAGTCGAAACGATTCACCAGTTATTCAAGCACTGTATATGATAATACAATTTATACTTGTGGCACTGAATCTGGACTCATTTCATTTTACATATATGTAAGAATCGTTCTTGAATCCATATTACATTTTTTTGTTTGCATTATGTAAAGAATCTATGGCAACAGAAAGCCCAGAACAGATTATCTTTTTTTAATGTGTAGTTGAGAAAATATGTTGTGAATATGTTTCAAGTGTGATTAATAATCAGAGACTAATTTAACCACAATTAAACGATTCTGCTTTGATTAATAACTAGTTTTCAAACAGTATTGGCAAAATGCCATTTCCCAGTTTGGCATTTCTTGCGACAGTGTCATGCACAAATGCATTACTAGTGAAAAAACAAAAACATTCAACACAAACAAGTGCATCACTGGAGAATTAATAAATGTCTATAATAATACATCAAAGTATGTTTGGAGTAATTGGTCCTTTAGCTTGTTGCTTGTATATCGTCAAATAATTGTAATGTGCAGTATGAATATTTATTAGGTCTATTACATCAAATGTATGATTATTCATTAGGTCTAATACATCAAATGTATGAATATTTATTAGGTCTATTACATCAAATGTATGAATATTCATTAGGTCTAATACATCAAATGTATGATTATTCATTAGGTTGAATACATCAAATGTATGATTATTCATTAGGTCGATTACATCAAATGTATGATTATTCATTAGGTCGATTACATCAAATGTATGAATATTTATTAGGTCTATTACATCAAATGTATGAATATTTATTAGGTCTAATACATCAAATGTATGAATATTCATTAAGTCTAATACATCAAATGTATGATTATTCATTAGGTCTAATACATCAAATGTATGATTATTCATTAGGTCTAATACATCAAACGTATGAATATTTATTAGGTCTAATACATCAAATGTATGAATATTCATTAGGTCTAATACATCAAATGTATGATTATTCATTAGGTCTAATACATCAAATGTATGATTATTCATTAGGTCTAATACATCAAATGTATGAATATTTATTAGGTCTAATACATCAAATGTATGAATATTCATTGGGTCTAATACATCAAATGTATGATTATTCATTAGGTCTAATACATCAAATGTATGAATATTCATTAGGTCTAATACATCAAATGTATGATTATTCATTAGGTCTAATACATCAAATGTATGATTATTCATTAGGTCTAATACATCAAATGTATGATTATTCATTAGGTCTAATACATCAAATGTATGAATATTTATTAGGTCTAATACATCAAATGTATGAATATTCATTAGGTCTAATACATCAAATGTATGAATATTCATTAGGTCTAATACATCAAATGCATTTCAAAAAAACTTTTTGTCAACAGACCTGGAGTTTGGACACCATACATTCATTAAATAGATGGGAGATAATGAATGGTACACAGAATAAATCAGATGGGTTCCTATGTAAATGCACTGACAATATATCAAATTCCACATCCAACTCAATGACATTCATTACCATTTAAGGTTTCTTATGTAGGCTTTATAATGGACAACACAAATCAAATGTAAACAGCTTCCATAAATGTCCAGTATAGTCAGCTTTTAAGGTCACTTTATATCTAATATTACATAATATCTTTATTGAAACCTTTAGAAATACTTCTCTGACAGTATATCACATAAATTACATAAAACATGGCTTAATCCCAAGATATACTAAAAATATGGATTAATAAGCCAAAATAATTAACTACATTATTACAGACAGAATCAATCAATCTGAGGTAAAAAAAACCCATACAACTGATATTTTTAAAATTAACTGACAACCTGGGAACATAATCCATTACAAATCATACATATATTGAAATATCATTCATATACCTCATATTGCACAGAAACTTTTTTACCCACTCAATCATCACCCCGCCCATCCCCCACCCCTGAAAACAAAAACAAAAACAACAACAACAACAATGTTGTACTCTTTATCTGAAAATGATTGCAAATTAAAAAATAAAGTAAATGTTTTTTTAGAGCAACTGCTTGCTCATATATTACTCAGGTAATGTAAATAATTAAATAATCCTTTATTAATACACCCTTGTCTGTGTTTTGTTCAACAACCTGAAAAGGTCACACACATCATGATAATTATGTTCCGCTATGTTATTGGTACAATATGGCGACAAATAAAAAGTGGAAAGATGGAGGATATAAGTAATACTAAAAATCATGAATAAAGATTAAATCTCAATAACTTATGAGGGATAATAATAATACACACTAGTTCCTAAAACTCAAAATGGTAAATAGATACTTAACCGCAGTTGTATAGTAGTAATGTTTACATTCAAGTACAATTCACAAAGAACCATTTTGATAAAAAATTATTGATCTTTGTAAAAATAAATATAAAATTACATTTTCTAGAAATCTGTCACATAATATAATAAAATCTGACAAGACAACAAATAAAATACTTTTAAGTAATCTGAGGAGATAATGAAAGCATAGTTCTTAGTCACTCAAATAAAAAAAGATGTTGTAGACATTACATGTTATTATCATTTGATTGTTCCACATAGCAACACTATATTTGTGTGTGGGGAATTAATCTCCTCCAATTAGTTCAGCATGATTGCATTTGACACCACCCATTTCCAATAAATATTTGTCTGGATTCTCCTCCCATTTACCAGGTAGAGGTACCTGAAATAAAACAACTATTAAAATTACACAAGTCTTAAATTGCCCATGGGATGTCAGATTTGAAGCAGTGATACGTCAAATTGGAATCAGTGATACGTCAGATTGGAATCAGTGATACGTCAGATTGGAATCAGTGATATGTCAGATTGGAAGCAGTGATAACATCAGATTGAAATCAGTGATATGTCAGATTGGAATCAGTGATATGTCAGATTGGAATCAGTGATATGTCAGATTGGAATCAGTGATTTGTCAGATTGGAATCAGTGATTTGTCAGATTGGAAGCAGAGATATGTCACATTGGAAACAGATATATGTCAGGGAGGAAGCAGTGATATGTCAGGGAGGAAGCAGTGATATGTCCGGGTGGAAGCAGATATATGTCAGGGTGGAAGCAGTGACATGTCAGGGTGGAAGCAGTGACATGTCAGGGTGGAAGCAGTGACATGTCAGGGTGGAAGCAGTGATATGTCAGGGTGGAAGCAGTGATATGTCAGGGTGGAAGCAGTGATATGTCAGGGTGGAAGCAGTGATATGTCAGATTGGAATCAGTGATATGTCAGATTGGAATCAGTGATATGTCAGATTGGAATCAGTGATTTGTCAGATTGGAATCAGTGATTTGTCAGATTGGAATCAGTGATTTGTCAGATTGGAATCAGTGATTTGTCAGATTGGAATCAGTGATTTATCAGATTGGAATCAGTGATTTGTCAGATTGGAATCAGTGATTTATCAGATTGGAATCAGTGATTTGTCAGATTGGAATCAGTGATTTGTCAGATTGGAAGCAGTGATATGTCAGTAAATGTATTGACCATATACATGCGTACTTACCTTTCGCATCCTATGTGCTTCTTTAAGCTCCCATTCTTTCTGTTTTGCTTGTGAAATCATTGCAGCTTTACCACCACAACCAATTATCTAATCAAGTGAATCAATACCATACTTAGCAATCAGTACAGGCTTCAAGCTAATCTTGTTTGTTTGCAGATAGACTCAATTACGATCATAGACAGAAGTAAACAGTGGTTAGCACAGGCTAAGAAACGCCCTACTAAAGAACTTGTTAAGAATAAACTTTCTGAATTAATTTCTTAGTCTGTTTTCAAGCAAGTTTTCTTAGCATGGGCTAAGATATTTGATTTCTTAGCTTATGCTAATGAGCTGTGCATGAATGCTACTACCGAGTTCTGCCGTCAATTCGCCCTGGGCCGTTAAATGGCAGTTTGGGTTTTAAAAAATAATAAAATGGGACCAAGAAATCGCACAGGGTGACCGGAATCATTTGCTTACGATGAAATTCAACAAATTTATTTTTTGTATGTTATTATAATCATTACTAGGTGATAATCAACAATTGGGAAATGCAGCATGACCGGATTGCGCAACCATCATCATTTGCTGCTACTCAATGCAGTTGTGTTCGTTTTTATTTGAAACTTCATTTAGAATATACTTTCGTTACCAATAAAATAGAACAAAAAGTATTTGACGTATTAGGTTTGTTAATGTGATTTTTTTGGGAGAAAAATGACAGTGGGTGACATTGTAATGAAATTTTAGGCGGTCTACTTTTTAATTCAGCAAGAAAAAAATGTATCAACTACAATCGTTTTCGGTAATAACAAATACAAAATCAATAGATATAGTACAATAAAGACATTGTCTAACAACAAACTTTTTCTGGATCTACACCAACCCTTAACTCATTCAACCTGTGTAAATGTATGTACATGTATACCGTACTCGACCGCGTTAGCGCCCATGCCCGGGCAAGCGCCCACCCCCCACTTTTGCGCAATTTTTATATTTGGGGTCACATTCGGCAAAGCGCCCAACCCTTCAAAATGCAACTAATTTAAAACTTGGTCTTGCGTAACGAATCTTGGTAATCGTTTTTATATGATACAGCGTGGATATCGACCGCTGTGAACATGTTGTGAATGCGTAGAACACGGTAACCGTGCGTAAAGTACGCTTCGACAATGACGTGTTAATACAAGTAAATGCGGGAAATATTTCATGCCATATTCAGTTCACCTCTCAAAAATGGCTAGTTACTAGTTTTTTGGAAAAACCATGTCGTTTATTTGCTGAAATCAATTCCAACAGATCGTACTTCGACGTCGATAATTCACTTCCGCATTGCGTTACCGGAAAGTCTTCGGGAATTTCGGAAGAATTGCGTCAGTACAACACAGCATTCTGATTGGTTAATAACCAACTTGACCCATTAGGTCAAAGGACGCTGCTGCAGGTAAAATCTGCAAATGCATCATGGTGGAAAGCGATTTTCATCGAGAGCTTGCGTACGATCCAACACCTTCGTCAGTGGAGATAATATGACAATTTTGACTTTGACTGTGTTCCAACAGACTCAAATGTTTTTAATTTCATAAATTCTTGTGGTACGAAATTAATATTGTAATAAAATGTGCATATTTTTTGTGATCTTTCTGTTTCTTCATTGTGAAAATCAATGACGACTCAACTAATTTCGTAATTTGATTTTCCCTCAAAGACGTAATCTGTCACTTGATGAATCAAATTTTTCATTTGCACTCTTTTTCGAGGGGGGTGCTCGGGTAAGCGCCCACCCCTAAAAAATCGGGATTTTCTGAGTTGAGGCCCCTGGGCGCTAACGCGGTCAAGTACGGTAAATTATAATTTCTCACCTCTATTGCTTCAAGATTACTTTGCAATCCACCACTGTGTGTGACAACACTAAGACCACTATCAATACTAAACGATGGGTTTCTACCATTTCGACCAACAATAATTCCTTTTGGCATAGTTCGAGATTTCTCATTTAAAAACATCATATCTGAGCCCTCTGCAAGTAGATAGGTTAATCAACACTTGTAATGTAGTTGTTAGAAGCATAAAGGAGTTGAATTGGTTGCACCCATCAACACAAAATAAGTGATAAACTGTCATACAACCATTCATTTAACAGATTCAGAAAAAAATCGGCATTCCCATTCTCAAGTAAAAATATTGAAAATAACGCATACTGCTGTCAGTTTGGCAAGAATTATTTGTATGAGGACATGTCTATCATTTAACTTGCCTTCAATACACCTGAACATTGGAGTAAGCTGAATCGATGCACAACTGCCCCCTCCCCAGTGATGAGTGCTTTCTCTGCAAGAAATGAAAGACTAGCATTATTCATTGTAAAGTGCAATATTGTTTATGCTAACTTGTCACATTCACAGCCTTTTAGCATGTGACAGAACAGGTGCCTAGAAAGCATGTCCTAGGTTAGGTGGCACAAGGCAAGATAAGGTCTGGTTAAGTCAGGTACATAGTGTTATTTTTGGAAACAAAGAGTTTAATTGGCAATAGCTGTGATTTTGAACATTCTTGTTTGAATATAACCACATAAAGACGATCACATTTTACTGAAACATTGATTTAGACACTTGGGCAAAGTGACCCTATACTAGGCTGATGTCACATGAAAAACATTGATTTAGACACTTGGGCAAAGTGACCCTATACTAGGCTGATGTCACATGAAAAACAATGAAAAAACTCAGAACCGAGTACCGTAGTCGTCATTTCATTGAAATTGGTCACATTATTATGGGGAATGACACATAAAATCATCAATGAGAAAGGTCTTGACATGTTGCCAAGGGGTCCCAGTAAATTATTATCTTGTACAGTATACATGTATACGCACATACTTGTACTAGGTAAATTTCAAGATGAAAATGACCAGTAGTGGTTGTTGTTTACACTAATCATACAAATCTGGGGAAAACATTTAATTTTGATAATTAATATTAATATAAATTGTGACATACCTTCCCCCTTTACTGAACCTAAGCTATGTAAATTTGACTTAAATTTGATTGAATATTAAAAATATAAATTATAACATTCTATGCATGGAACGGTTCCTGTTAGTTATCAAATTTAAGGTATATAATTTTGTTTATAGTAACATGTCAGAGAAGCTGATGCTTGATTATGAATTTTTAACATTACAATAACAGTCATCTTGTATCTGATCGTCAACATGTACTTGTCCATATTGAGAGATATTGCTCTGTAACAACGGTCACTCATTTTTAATTGAATAGTCAAACCGATACATCTGTACAACTATGACATGATATGTAATGAATATATAAAATTTGAATATAATCCATGTAACCTACCTAACAATGGGCGAGGATAGGACAGAAATATAAAAAGTCAAAAAAACGGTAGACATGCAACCCAGAAGAAGTCAGTGGCATATTTGAAACAGTTTTTTAAAGATATCGAAGTGAGTGTGTTTGGGTGCAAACAAGGGCAGCTAGAAGAACTATTTAAGACAGCTGAGAAATGTAGATTTCCAGTTGAAAAAGATGATTTTTCAGCGAAAATGAACTGTAATGAATATATAAACATTTTAACATAATCAGTCAAGGCATGTCAGAATCACATTCATTAAAACAAAATGGTCGCATTAAAAACAAAATGATGTGCATCAAGGTCTCATAATGTCCAATGTACCGGTATGTACCAAGTTTTAACAAACTCCTTCTGTAAACAGTTGAGATCCCGAAATGCCAGAAATGCTCGACTTGGATGATGTTTCAGCACAAAAAATGATCGTCATTCGGCCATCTTGAATCAGATTGTGAAACAAATTGATGTTTGAATGTAATCAGTCTAGGCATGTCTAAGATACAGTTCCGAATGCACACTTGCATGCACAGAAGTCAATTCTTTAGTCCCCGTTTCCGGACTGCGTCCAAACAGGGACTAAAAATAGGGAGGGTTGTGACATGGTAGGTCTGTCGTTACTTAGTAGGTGTAAGGTTAAATGAAAGTAGTCATAATATTGACACCACAAATGCAACAGGCAACACATGGTATTGTAAGCAATGAATATCATCGTTTATACACCATCTGCCGCCATAGGTACTTATATATATGAGAAACCAAGAGATTATAACATGTACATGTACAACAGCAGAAAAGATGAGTGTCCGGATAAGCCACAGCCTGGTCTTTCTACCTTTATTGTTATTATATATCTGGTACTATAGGATACCATTGCAGTTACAGCCAAGTTATAAGATGGAAACAAATACGGTAAATAATCCTATCATGTATGTTTGCAGTAACAATGTATGAACCAATTAATGACCAACAAACTTATAACTATATACACAGGGACAATTTATTTATCCGTATAATTTAATTTAAATTCAGCAAAATTATCTATTCTATTAGAGATACATCAAGGCGAAAAATGGCCAATCAAAAACAGTTTACTGCTCACATCTGTTATATTTTAATAGACAGACACTTTACATACTGAGTGCTTTTCATTGAGTATTCTAATTTGAAATTTATCCCTTGTTAATCTAAGCCAAGCCTATGAATGGAAAAAACTTTTATTAATTCAATCAGCTTATCAGCTTGTGAGAACGTGAACAGAATAAATTTTACCCGTAGAGTCTGCGACATATCAGGTCAAGCTAATATTTACAATCCTGATATTATTTACTGACAATGAACATGATAATTTTTCTGGATCTAGATTAAGACAACAAATATTTTAACTAAGAATATGGTAGGGATAACATTGAACTCTGGGTAACATTGAACTCTGGGTAACATTGAACTCTGGGTATATGGTGTCTGGCGAACAGCTTTGCAGGTTTCAATATTGCCAATTTTTTGACTTTTCGTTTCAATTTCTGTTTGACTTAAAATTATAATATTTCAATTTTGTACTGACTAGCATAAATTCGCAAAGATTCACAGTTGTTCTGAATTCTTGCAACAAATACTACCTCTTGAAATCTGACCATGTAATTACCGATATTTGGCAAATTTTCATACTGGGGTAATTTATTGGCTTCTAAAATTGCAACCAATTTATAATACCGAATTCTGTCCATCTTAGATTTTTTTACTAGTACCTACATTTCTATGGTCCTACACACATTCAGACACATTGCATGCTGGGACACATACAAATAAAAAAAGCCTGTACCAAAATCCATGGCAACAAGCCCATATGGCATAGTCCCCGTTAGTTACTAAATTTAAGATAGTTTTGTTTTATAGTAATATAATTGGAACATAACATGTCAGAGCTATGGATCCAGTAGCTGATGCTTGATTATGATGATTTTTTAATACCAAAAATGGTTGACATTCAGTCATCTTGTATCTGATCATCAAACGAGTACTTGTCCGTATTGAGAGATTTTGCTCTGGAACAGCATTAATTAAAACAAAATGAGCACCAGTCAGCCATTTTGAATTTTGAGAGCGTCTATTGTACACCTGATTGTTTTGTGGCCTTAACTGAATTAACTGCTGCCCATCTGCATTTGCGGGTCTTGCACTCTTTCGCCATCAGTGGCTACTAGTATCTAACACACAATGAGTGTGAAAGACACAAGGTCACATAGCCACTTAAAAAAAAGAATTGCCAACTTTATCAAATTATACATGTAGCTATCCCATTCCTTTATTTTTTAGGATTCCCATACACATGTTAAAACAGACCTTAATGTGAAAACAAATTGGTTATGCAGATAAACAAGCTTGAAAATCTTTGCTGTGACTTCATCGACGTTTTCTAGGAGTTTATGTTTTTCAAAATACAAGGTCTCTAACAAAAAATAAAGTATACTTATTGTCGTCGGATTAACACCAAATTTTCATAGCTTTAATTTGACAATGACTTGAATGTGTCCAGACAAACTATTTTATGGATTATTTACCAATGTGTTGTGGCTTGAGTAGGGGCAATGCGACTAAAACAGAAATTCAGCACACTACTTTTTAAAACGAGTTGCTTGAATACAACTAACAAGACACATTAACTACAAAAAATGTAGGAAAGGTGAAAAAACAAGCCATGCATGGCACAGTCCCTGTTAGTTATCTGTTTAAGATTTATAGTTTTGTTTTTAGTAAAAGAGCTGGAATATAAACATGTCAGGAATATTATTATGATGATTGTTTAATATTTAAATGATTGACATTTGTATCTGATCGTCAAATTAAAACAAAATCAGCCATTTTGAATACATGTATAATGAATATATAAAATTTGAAGATAGTCAGTCAAAGCATGTCAGAGATATGGCTCTAGAAGCCCATTTATTAAAACAAAATGGCCACTAGTCAGCCATTCTGAATCTGATCTAAAAAATAAAATAACGTGCATCAGGAACCTGTAATGTCTAATGTATGTACCAAGTTTGAACAAAATCCATTTATAAATGCCAGAAATGCTTGATATTAGATTATTTTTTAGCACAAAAATGGTCACCATTCAGCCATTTTTAATAGGATGACATGATGTATAATGAATATTTAAAATTTGAACATAATCAGTCACAGCAAGTCAGAGATATGGCACTAGAACCACATTCATTTAGAACCAAATTATTTAAAACGTACTGTGTATACCGAAATAAATGTTGTATGCTAATTAAACATTTAGAAATAAATAAATAATCCAGGGATTATCCACAACAGCTGTGGAATATGTTGGCATGTTTTTTGAGATAAGTAGTGAGCTGTATCAACGCTTTTGTGATGAAACTATGGCACCAATCTTTCTATGTTCTAAGTATTGTAGTATTTGGAATTCCCAACCGGGAATTTTACACCACTCACATGTTTGGATTAAAAAGTTTTGAAAACCTTTATGATGAAACCCAGTAAATATGAAACTGCATTATAGAAAGGGTTTAAAATGATTACTACTAAATTAAATTTAATTAAAATCATCAAAAAGTTCATAATTTGTCAAGATGAATATTTAATTACACCATTGTGATACACATAATAATAATACCGGGTAAATAATAATAACTTTTGGCTACTGGAATTCTTTGTTTTGGATTCAGAATAGTTAAGTATTCTTCAAAATTGGATTTTGTTTTAAATGTCACTATTTTTTGGCTCCATAGATTAATATATTTTTGTTTTATTATTTTCTTAATGTGTTGTTGTGTAACTATAAGGATATCGCGGTGGGCTTGAAATAGGATGATTTTTTATTTCTCCAACGACAGAAGAATAATTTTCATGACAGAAATGCAATAGCTGTGATGAAAGAGTTGTTGTCAGTCTTCGGCGTGACATTGCAAAATTGCTGGCCCCAGTTATGGATTCACAAGCTGCTACCAAATATTTTATAAAGCCAAAACAACGCGATTTCAACCACTCTCCCTGGTACGGGTTGCTACAATATTGCAACATTGGTTTCATTGTCTATGATGTTAAAGCCGAACGAGTGTGACACTTGCTTTGTGGCTCTCCATATACTGTAAGATTTGCATGAATCGTTTCTAAGGAAACACAAATCAAATCCTTTTCAGGGCCACAACATACTTCAAAAAAAGAACTACTTTAATATACATTTTTGTAGACTTGCTGACTAATATGGATTCAGATAAAAAATCTAGAAAAATAAAATTTAATGTAAATTATGCAAACGCGCTGTCCTGAATGCAGAACGCGAAATTATCTATCACAGCTATTTTGCGTTCAATTATTTTGCAAGAATTTTTATCGGAATCGCAACAGACTGCAAGAACGTCAATTCTTAATTACAACGAAAAAAAAAAAAAAAATAGGTTTTTGCTATTTTTTTTATAACAAGTGTAGAAAAAAAATCCCCTGGGCATATTGCAGGACATGACCACAATTTCTTTATTGTATCAAAAGTGTGGGGTGGGCGTTTGCCCAGGTTGGGCTCTTACCCAGATAAATACTTAAACAGACATAATGTAAACAACATAAACAAGGATTTCCCAAGATGATGAATAATAAATAATGTGTCATGATAACAGAAAAACTAAAATATCAAATTATCTCTCTTTTAGACATCCAAATCAACAAACAGTGTTCACACAGGTACTAGATCAAGAACACTAAAGGGGCAGGTTTTAAACCAAATCATTCAGGTATGTATGTGTTTGTTTTATTGTTACTGTCTATATACCGGTGCTTATATATAGGCCTTAAATTGAACAATATATAACAAATAACGCAACAAATTTACTTGCCTGTGAGACGGGGCAGACAGTGTGGGTTCGGCAAAACAGGATAACAATTTAAAAGGAAATGAGTACAATATAAAAGCCCCTTTACACAAAGCCCCTTTGCAAAAGGCCACCAAAATAGATGAAAACATGCTACATATGATTGCTTGGAGCAATTCCAGTTATTCAAAATAACTGTCTTAGCAAATATATTGTTCACTCAGCTTGACAAACAATTGAAAGAAAATCATTGAAATTTATTTCCAAAATCAAACATACATCTCATCAAATACAGGCAAAAGTAACATACCACAAGGTTTATCTCGAGAATACCGCAAAGTATGCACAAAGGCAGTACGATGATTGTATCAACCAACGTGTAGTGGAGGTTGATGCAATCCATACTGCCTTAGTGCATACTTTGCTGTATTCTCATGATAACCTTATTATTATACATTTTTTTCCTGCGTGTAGTTATTATTATTTAATCAGAGAAAATAGGCTACAATAACAACAACAAAAATTTTGAGCCGGGTGAATATTTGCGTTCAGTGACAGAATCCTATTTTCGTTTTAGCATTCTTTGCGTTTTTAGGAGAAATTATAACATTCAAATGGGTGCTGAAATACATTTTGGAACATGTCCTAATATAGCATTTTACGAAATGACAAATCTTGTAGTTTTCGATGCTAGATATTTATTGCTTTCATATCCCTATAAGGATTTTGAATAAAATGCAACACAGATGTGAACCCTCCACCACATAAGTAGCTTAACACAAGGATTATATCAACTCATGGGATTCACCAAATCTGGGATTTTGTTTTCACCACAGATTGCAGAAGTGAAGAAGAAGAATGGATCAGGGCGTCGCTATTTACTTTCAATATTAGACTCGTACAGAGGAATGGGTCCAAACGCACAATACAAAGTGTTCAAAAAGCATTTGGCTTTAGCGATAAAACTGAATAGAACATTTGTAGACAAAGGGTTTATTTCTCACTGGACAGAACATAGCATTCACAGACCACGATTTATTAATGAGACATTCAACATGGCGAGGTTAGAAAGAATAGCAAATTTTGCGACAGTGGAGGAGTTCAAGAAAGACTGTAATAGTACAGTAGAGGCTGTTGTGCCAAACTTGTCGCCTCATTGGCGTTTCGTAAACGCACAGCAACAGTATTCAGAAATGTATGGTATCAATATTCCCGACAATTTTTCTGTGAATCATACTTTAGAAAGTTCATCTGATTTAAAATGCATTGGATTTTTTATGGTACATTTACCAACAAAATTAAAGCCTGCTCTTCGGTTTTTAGTTAACGAACATTTAGTTAGCCCAGCAGATATAGAAAAGGTTGCAGATGACGTGATGAGGAAGTTATGCCATGGACAACCATATATAGCACTGCATTGGCGTGGAAAGATACAAGAAATGTACGTGGGTAATATCAATTCCATGCCATTACTGTGATTACATACCACATTCTGTTACTGTGGTTACAAATCACAAACTGTTACTGTGATTACATAAAACATGCTGTTACAGTGATTACATACCACATGTTGTTACTGTGATTACATACTACATGCTGTTACTGTGATTACATACTACATGCTGTTACTGTAATTACATACCACATGCTGTTACTGTGATTACATAAAACATGCTGTTACAGTGATTACATACCACATGTTGATACTGTGATTACATACTACATGCTGTTACTGTAATTACATACCACATGCTGTTACTGTGATTGTAAACCACATGTTGTTACTGTAATTACATACCACATTATGTTACTGTGATTACATACCACATTCTGTTACTGTGATTACATAAAACATGCTGTTACAGTGATTACATACCACATGCTGTTACAGTGATTACATACCACATGTTGTTATTGTGATTACATACCACATGGTGTTACTGTGATTACAAACCACATGCTGTTACTGTAATTACATACCACATTCTGTTACTGTGATTACATAGCACATGCTGTTACTGTGATTACAAACCACATGCTGTTACTGTAATTACATACCACATGCTGTTACTGTAATTACATACCACATTATGTTACTGTGATTACATAAAACATTCTGTTACTGTGGTTACAAATCACATACTGTTACTGTGATTACATAAAACATGCTGTTACAGTGATTACATACCACATGTTGTTACTGTGATTACATACCACAAGGTGTTACTGTTATTACAAACCACATGCTGTTACTGTAATTACATACCACATGCTGTTACTGTGATTACAAACTACATGTTGTTACTGTAATTACACACCACATGCTGTTACTGTGATTATATACCACATTCTGATACTGTGATTACATACCACATTCTGTTACTGTGATTACATACCACATTCTGTTACGGTGATTACATACCACATTCTGTTACTGTGATTACATACCACATTCTGTTACGGTGATTACATACCACATTCTGTTACTGTGATTACAAACTACATGCTGTTACTGTGATTACATACCACACTATGTTACTGTAATTACATACCACATTATGTTACTGTAATTACATACCACATTATGTTACGGTGATTACATACCACATTCTGTTACTGTAATTACATACCACATTATGTTACTGTGATTACATTTAGTAATACTACCCTTGACTTGTTGCTATTGTTTTTACAGTTGGCTAACCATTGATAGCAGACAATTTTCATTCAGTATTTACTAGGAAAGTACTCTTTCTTCGTTCCAAACAGTACCTTGCTCTCGTATGATATGCCATTTGTACAGGTCATTGACCCGATATCCTTTTATACAAAAGACGTTACGCAACACATGTATGCTGTGAGAACACAAACTCGCGATAGGGCTGCAGCAAAAATACCCGAAACTTGCTAAATTCACAGTACAATGCAGTTGTGGTAGTTATTGGCCTGTTTTGGGTCTCAGTTTCTCAGAGAAATGTTTGCAGAAAAGTTCATTTAATTAGTACAGGCAAGTCGTGTTACAAGTCATTAATTTGTCATTTACTAGGGAGTCACTTTCATTAAGAACAAGATGGCTGCCAGTCGGCCATCTTTGATCCAATTGAGAAATAAATCGTCATGGACATGTATCCTAACATGTATAATCTATGTACCAAGTTTTAATGAAAACTGACAAAGCATGTCCAAAATACAACATTTTCAAAAAACAAGATGGCTGCCAGTCGGCCATTTTGAATCAAATCGCTAAACCACTGCATGTGCATATGTCCCACATAAGGTACTAGGCACATGCAAAGAATGAACAGAATCGGTCCACAGGATTCTGAAATATTACTATTGACAGACTGACGCGCAAACAGACGGACGGACTGACAGACTCAGGAACTCACGGACGGTCGGGACATGTATCCTAACATGTATGATCGATGTACTAAATTTGAATGAAAACTGACAAAGCATGTTCAAAATACAACATTTTCAAAAAACAAGATGGCTGCCAGTCGGCCATTTTGAATCGAATCGCTAAACCACTGCATGTGCATATGTCCCAGATAAAGTACTAGGCACATGCAAAGAATGAACGGAATCGGTCCAAGGGATTCTGAGATATGACTCCGGACGGACGCACGGGCACACAGACGTAGACCGAATTTTAAGTCCCTGTTTTCGGACTTCGTCCGAACGGGGACTAATAACTTTTTTTCATGAACTAGGGATTACTTCTCTAATGAATTCATATTTAATTACATTTAAGGTATCATATATGTATTGAGGATGGCAAGAATGTTTCTTACTGTGAGGAGATAAATATCAGAAGCACTCAGGAAACTATCCATACTGCACAAATTATAGCTAAAAATTTGAAAACCGAGATGGAGCAACGGAACATGAAGTACATATATGTGGCATTCCCACCAATCATTGGCAAGGTAATAATCAACATACATATATGTGACATTCCCACCATTCATTGGTAAGGTAATAATCAACATACATATATGTGGCATTACCACCATTCATTGGTAAGGTAATAATCAATATACATGTATGTGGCATTCCCACCATTCATTGGTAAGGTAATAATCAACATACATATATGTGGCATTCCCACCATTCATTGGTAAGGTAATAATCAACATACATATATGTGACATTACCACCATGCATTGGTAAGGTAACAATCAACATGCATATATGTGACATTACCACCATTCATTGGTAAGGTAATAATCAACATACATATATGTGGCATTCCCACCATTCATTGGTAAGGTAATGATCAACACACATATATGTGGCATTACCACCATTCATTGGTAAGGTAACAATCAGCATGCATATATGTGGCATTACCACCATTCATTGGTAAGGTAATAATCAACATACATATACATGTATGTGGCATTCCCACCATTCATTGGTAAGGTAATAATCAACATACATATATGTGGCATTCCCACCATTCATTGGTAAGGTAATGATCAACATTCATATATGTGGCATTCCCACCATTCATTGGTAAGGTAACAATCAACATGCATATATGTGATATTACCACCATTCATTGGTAAGGTAATAATCAACATACATATATGTGGCATTACACCAATCATTGGTAAGATAACAATCAACATACATATACATGTATGTGGCATTCCCACCATTCATTGGTAAGGTAATAATCAACATATATATATGTGGCATTCCAACCATTCATTGGTAAGGTAATAATCAACATACATATATGTGGCATTCCCACCATTCATTGGTAAGGTAATGATCAACATTCATATATGTGACATTACCACCATTCATTGGTAAGGTAATAATCAACATGCATATATGTGGCATTCCAACCATTCATTGGTAAGGTAATAATCAACATACATATATGTGGCATTCCCACCATTCATTGGTAAGGTAATAATCAACATACATATATGTGACATTCCCACCATTCATTGGTAAGGTAATAATCAACATACATATATGTGACAATCCCACCATTCATTGGTAAGGTAATAATCAACATACACATATGTGGCATTCCCACCATTCATTGGTAAGGTAATAATCAACATACACATATGTGGCATTACCACCATTCATTGGTAAGGTAATAATCAACATACATATATGTGGCATTCCCACCATTCATTGGTAAGATAACAATCAACATACATATACATGTATGTGGCATTCCCACCATTCATTGGTAAGGTAATAATCAACATACATATATGTGGCATTACCACCATACATTGGTAAGGTAATAATCAGCATATATATATATGTGACATTACCACCATTCATTGGTAAGGTAATAATCAACATACATATATGTGACATTACCACCATTCATTGGTAAGGTAATAATCAGCATATATATGTGACATTACCACCATTCATTGGTAAGGTAATAATCAGCATATATATATGTGACATTACCACCATTCATTGGTAAGGTAATAATCAACATGCATATATGTGACATTACCACCATTCATTGGTAAGGTAACAATCAGCATATATATATGTGACATTACCACCATTCATTGGTAAGGTAATAATCAACATACACATATGTGGCATTACCACCATTCATTGGTAAGGTAATAATCAACATACATATATGTGGCATTCCCACCATTCATTGGTAAGATAACAATCAACATACATATACATGTATGTGGCATTCCCACCATTCATTGGTAAGGTAATAATCAACATACATATATGTGGCATTACCACCATACATTGGTAAGGTAATAATCAGCATATATATATATGTGACATTACCACCATTCATTGGTAAGGTAATAATCAACATACATATATGTGACATTACCACCATTCATTGGTAAGGTAATAATCAGCATATATATGTGACATTACCACCATTCATTGGTAAGGTAATAATCAGCATATATATATGTGACATTACCACCATTCATTGGTAAGGTAATAATCAACATGCATATATGTGACATTACCACCATTCATTGGTAAGGTAACAATCAGCATATATATATGTGACATTACCACTATTCATTGGTAAGGTAATAATCAACATACACATATGTGGCATTACCACCATTCATTGGTAAGGTAATAATCAACATACATATATGTGGCATTCCCACCATTCATTGGTAAGATAACAATCAACATACATATACATGTATGTGGCATTCCCACCATTCATTGGTAAGGTAATAATCAACATACATATATGTGGCATTACCACCATACATTGGTAAGGTAATAATCAGCATATATATATATGTGACATTACCACCATTCATTGGTAAGGTAATAATCAGCATATATATGTGACATTACCACCATTCATTGGTAAGGTAATAATCAGCATATATATATGTGACATTACCACCATTCATTGGTAAGGTAATAATCAACATGCATATATGTGACATTACCACCATTCATTGGTAAGGTAACAATCAGCATATATATATGTGACATTACCACCATTCATTGGTAAGGTAATAATCAACATACACATATGTGGCATTACCACCATTCATTGGTAAGGTAATAATCAACATACATATATGTGGCATTCCCACCATTCATTGGTAAGATAACAATCAACATACATATACATGTATGTGGCATTCCCACCATTCATTGGTAAGGTAATAATCAACATACATATATGTGGCATTACCACCATACATTGGTAAGGTAATAATCAGCATATATATATATGTGACATTACCACCATTCATTGGTAAGGTAATAATCAACATACATATATGTGACATTACCACCATTCATTGGTAAGGTAATAATCAGCATATATATGTGACATTACCACCATTCATTGGTAAGGTAACAATCAGCATATATATATGTGACATTACCACCATTCATTGGTAAGGTAATAATCAACATGCATATATGTGACATTACCACCATTCATTGGTAAGGTAACAATCAGCATATATATATGTGACATTACCACCATTCATTGGTAAGGTAATAATCAACATACATATATGTGGCATTCCCACCATTCATTGGTAAGGTAATAATCAGCATATATATATATGTGACATTCCCACCATTCATTGGTAAGGTAATAATCAACATACATATATATGTGACATTACCACCATTCATTGGTAAGGTAATAATCAACATACATATATGTGGCATTCCCACCATACATTGGTAAGGTAATAATCAACATACATGTATGTGGCATTCCCACCATTCATTGGTAAGGTAATGATCAGCATACATATATGTGGCATTCCAACCATTCATTGGTAAGGTAATAATCAACATACATATATGTGGCATTCCAACCATTCATTGGTAAGGTAATAATCAACATACATGTATGTGGCATTCCCACCATTCATTGGTAAGGTAATAATCAGCATACATATATGTGGCATTCCAACCATTCATTGGTAAGGTAATAATCAACATACATGTATGTGGCATTCCCACCATTCATTGGTAAGGTAATAATCAGCATACATATATGTGGCATTCCAACCATTCATTGGTAAGGTAATAATCAACATACATATATGTGGCATTCCCAACATTCATTGCTCGTCAAGGTATTTTTTTTAATTTGATTGAAATCTCTCTATGCAGTTAGTCGTTGATCATTTCAAAATGGCTGAAGTTCCCGGAGTATTGTCAAAGGAAGATATCATTAAGTATCCAGCCATATCTGCTAAACAACATGATAACTACTGGATGTCCTTGTTAGAACAAGAGATATGTACATGTAAGTTAACAATAATGAGAGCCACAACAACAAGTTAAGTATCTCAATAATGATTTTGCTGCCGTGCCATCATATATGACTGTGGTGTAGAGTAACTGGTGTGGAATAGTGTTCTAATTCAGTACTTGGTATAATTTAATAATATTATAAAGTGCCATTAATATGTGGAACATAAACACCTGTATGGTACAATAGTGATCCACAGTGGCCAGATACACTTATATGACTATAAATACCTCGGTAGTACCGGTAGTACCCCCGATGTACCCCCGATAGATGTGGATTTAATAGACACTGGAAATGAACTATCCTTTTATACATCAAAAGGACCAATAAATTGAGATTGAGTTCAAATCTGTGAATTTAATACCTACGGTAATAGACCACAAAACACACCAACTCAGACACACATCCCTGTTTCTGGATCAAAGTTAGACTGTAGACAGTCCTCGAGCCTAATATGTTAGGCCTGAGGCCAAAGGAGTTTGCAAGAAATGCTGCAGGCATTTTAGCGAAGACAGGAGAACTGTAAACGCTTGTAAACACCCTCACGCGACATTATATGGTTTTCCACTGGTACTGAACAGAGAATGATTGACAGGTCATGCAACATCACAAAACAACCAGCCAATCACAGTGACAGGATGACAGAAGTTCATGTTTTAACCTTCCTGATTGTAATTTATTCACTTTGACGATGACCGGCAAAATATGCGATACTGCAGTTATGATAAATACGCTTTGACGTTTTCTAATAATTCTCCAGTTTAAAACTCTGAAAATATCTGCTGATTCAGAGCCCAAAAGAACAGCAAAAAAGGCACATGGATCTATGACCTTTATTGTGTTGACCTCAGGAAGTGAACCAAGCCATGCTCCGCCTATTATTAAAACCGAGTGACGTAACAGTCCTCAGGCGTCCAGCATTTGCTGAAATGCCTGATTTAGTATACATGTACTAACAAATTAGACATGAGGAATATTTACAGTCTAGATCAAAATTTGTTAACACTTTGTTTTGTTCCCTCCATAGGTTCCAAAGTGTTTATTTTCAGTCAGGGTACATGGTCAGACAACGTACGCAGTAGAAAAAGAAATATTCAAATTAACATAAACCAATTCAGGAATTCTTGATGAAGATAAACACCAGACAGATACAAGAACAGGAATTTCAAGTTCATTGATAAACGCAAACATTATTATCAGTATAGCACTATGTGATGTTGGATATTGTTGCCTTATTACATTATACATGATATAGAGGTGCCATTACTTTCTCAAGAACCCACAGTAATTTTAAATGAACTTTTTTTTTACTGGGAGTATACATGTATATAAAATATTTATTTATCTAACATGCTCAACTTGGAAGTGTATATTTGACTACTTCGTATATTTTTTAGTTAATTGTGCTGCAATCACAAAATTATTTTGATATACGATGCACTGCGATTTTGTTTGTGTATATGTGCGCAGTGACTGATTGATTGGCAAGAACCGGTCAATCACACCCGTAAACGATGACGTCACAGTGCAATGACATATTTAACACAAATACCAAATTTTCCAACATGAATTCCTTGCATGAGGGTAAGATAGTTTGAATTCAAATAGCTATAAATATTACAATTTCTCATCTCACATTTATAAAAAGTCAGAGACAGACAACAAATTAGGACACACAGACACAGAAAAAATATAATGTCCACAAGAGAATCATTTTCAATCAAATCACGAAACAAATCAGCATGCGAGATACTAATATCAAGTTTTACTGAAATCAAAACAGGTATATCTGAGAAACTAATGATTACACTTTTAATCTAAATTCCAGCCACTCACCCAAAGTGGAATACTTAAAAATGCAAGTATGTTAGTATACAATGTACATGTAGCAGTATATATATGTACCATTGTGACTTGCCGTTAAGAAAAATTAGCCCTAGAAGGTTGGGAAATCGCACTGACACATGGTCAACACACATACACACATGCCCGAACAGAAAGATCACAAACAAAAATTCCCTGCAGTATGCCTTCTTACGGAACTGATTGTGTAGGGATCCTGACTCAAAATGGAATCCAAAAATCAAGCAGCTTGTTGACTACCAGGGAGGTCAATCATAAAGAATAAACTGAAATTGTACGTGACTGCATAGGTACCTTGAGGCACAAACAAAAAATCAGCCCCAAATTTTATTGGTTTTTATAGTGATTTTTTATAAAATGTGAATTTCTTTAATTCATAATTATAGTGATATGTTTTCTAAAAGCACAATACATTGTACAATGACACGGTAAAGAAATAGCACAACTAAATCTTTGTGAACCAGTAGCGTGTCATATCATGTTATCTTGAGTTTACACTCTGACACAAAGTTAGTTTACTCACTGCCATTCCTGGTCCACAGCAACCGCAAAGAAGTTGTCATCAGTACAGGTCACCAACATTATTGTGGGTCCTTTGTAGTTAAATACGTGGTGTTGTAAACGATTTAAACTTAGTCCTTTCGAGTTACTGTCGTACAATGTCATCCAGTGTTCCCATTTTAGCGTTTCCAGCTACAGATAAAAATGTTGCGGTTACGGTCAATTAATAAAAGTTCAGCTCATTCTACAGAATTCTAAAAATAAAAGATTAACTTTGAATGCCCTATTCACAAAACAAAAACAAAAAATATTTGTTTTCTCTATTTTTTCCTAACTTTCATTCAATGGCAAAGTATGACAATTTGGCACATAAATAATTAATCCGAAAATTAAAGAAAAATTTGCACTCAAATTATCACCAGTAGATAATGTGTACAATGTAATCGGAAAAATATAACAAGTCAACGAACAGTGAAATGTGCTGTAAAAGTGAAATGCTGACATGCTTTTCTGTTATCAATGTACAAAACTGTGTTAAAGTTTGATATCGGGGCGATAAACACTACTAAAATGTTTTTTGAATAATACCGTAATTGACATTTCAGATAATTGAATCTATATGTAAACCTTATTTACTAGTATTTTACTACCATCCCTCTTTGCTTTGTTACGTTAATTCAAGGTAGAATTCTAGTTTTATTATAATTTACAATTGGAATATTGAATTATTGTATTTGCCTACAATTAACACCTACTGATACTGCTTTTTCCCAATGATTTTGGCTATCCATGGGGGCTTTCAGCAAGTGATTGTGTTAAACCAGATCACCATATTTGATTAACTTTTGACATATGTTCTTTTTTATGCAATTGTTAATAAAAATATAAACAAGCCATGCATGGCACAGTCCCCGTTAGTTATAAAATTTAAGATATATAGTTTTGTTTATAGTAATATAGCTGGAATATAACCATGTCAGGAATATGATTTTTTAACATTAAAATGATTGACATTTGTATCTGATTGTCAAAAAAGTACTTGTCCATATTGAGAGATATTGCTTTGGAACAGCATTCAGAATCAGCCATTTTGAATATATGGCCACCAGACAGCCATTTTGAATCCGATCTGAAAAATAAATTATGTGCATCAGGAACCTGTAATGTCTAACATATGTACCAAGTTTGAACGAAATCCATCCATAAATGCTTGATATTTGGCCATTTTGATAAATGCCACCATTTGGCCATTTTGAATAGGATCGTCAAACCAATATATCTGTCTATCTATGACATGATGTATAATGAATATTTAAAATTTGAACATAATCAGTGAAAGCAAGTCAAAGATATGGCACGAGAACCACATTCATTAAAACAAAATAGCTGCCAGTCGGCCATTTTGAATCTTATCTAAAAAACAAAATTATTTGCAGCAAGATCCCATAATGTCTAATGTATATACCAAGTTTGAACAAAATCCATCTGTAAACAGCCGAGAAATGCTTGATTTTTAGCACAAAAGTGGCCGCCATTCGGCAATCTTGAATCAGATCGTGAAACAAATTGACGTGCATATGTATACTATCATGTATGATGTATGCAGTGTTCTCTCCAGACTCTAAGCCAAGCATCGCGGCTAATTTACATAACAATACATCTTATTTGCATAATTTTGTTTGCATAATAATTAGTTTCCCCAACAAACATTATAACTGAAATAAAGAAGAGATACATATCTCATATATTTTTTATCATTTACATTCATTGTGTTTTATGTGTGCATCAAGTCAAATACAGTTTGAAATAGAACAGGAAAGAAATGGAAATGGAAATGGGGGGAGGGATTTGTTTGTTAAATTTGTAAAATCTGTATGAAGAAATTAATAAATCAATAATGACATTTTTTTTCTATAACGGCATTTCAAAACTAAAGTCAGCGATTTTTCATTGATCTATCTATTATTTGTGTAACGCTACGATCACCATAACATTTTCAGCTGACGGCATTGCGTTGAACGGGTATTCACCGCTGCTGTTGCGATCATCGGTCCCTGACTTTTTTGTTTAAAAATACACAAACTTAGAATGTTTGCTTAATTAAAACGATTCATTGATGATTAACTTAGAAATTACATCAAAATCGCCAACGAAATGTTGTTTTTAAACATCGCGGAAAAACATGCACTCTGCGCCGCCATCTTTGTTACCTCAATCAAAATCTCCGTTGTAACCCAGCATGCATCGGTTGTGATGTCACTACATGCGTTACATCGCCTTAGGGTGGCGTTCCTCGGTAATGACGCACTATGAATGAGGTATTTCTAGAGGTCAGGGTTCGTTTTTTCCTCGTCCGTCTCGTCTGCAGTTGAATAATTTTTACTTCGATTTATTTACAGTTTTTTTTTCCGATGCGACTTAATTTCACTTGTTTTTTTAATTCTTGGTAATTAGTGTCACTGGAGATGAAGTAGTAAAAACGCAATTAATCGCAGTGCAGCAACTCGGGATAAACCATCCCGACGCAATGGGCAAATTATTACTACCCTAGTATTTTGGGTTTGCCAGCTCCGCACCCTTGATAGACTTGGTAATTTCTTGTAGACTTCCGTTTTTATCACTGTTTTTGTAAGGCTAACTATGTACAAAGGCGGGATTACCTTTCGATCAATACATGTTATTGTTTTAAAGATGTGCTAGACGAGGCTGACACTTGTAAACAATACAACGTGAATAAGCATCGCGGGCAGGATTTCAAGGATCGCGGACGAAACAAAAGCGACGCGGCTGTTTGTCTAAGCGACGCGAGCCTGCAGTGCTTGAAAGGCCTGGGGAGAACACTGGTATGTGTGAAGTTTGATTGTGATTGGTCCAGGCATTTCTAAGATACAGGTCCGGATGCACGCACAGACGCACACACGAAGGTCAAAACATAAGTCCCCGTTTTCGGACTGCGTCCGAACGAGGACTAAAAAGTATGGTCGCATTTTGCAGAGAAAGTTTGCCAAACATCCGACTCTCCTCTTGAAACAAACTACAGAGGACAGTATCTAAATACAATGAGATCTTAACTTTACAAGTTTGTGAGCATTATATAAATGATGTTATAAAAGGAAAGTCATCAAAACTATTGGAAAAACAAAGTAACCAATAGATTGTAAAATTAACTATGGAGGGCAGTATACAAATATTCTGGTGAATGAATTTGTTGTGGCGGAGACCAAAAGGAAAGTCATCAAAACTATTGGAAAAACAAAGTAATCAATAGATTGTAAAATTAACTATGGAGGGCAGTATACAAATATTCTGGTGAATGAATTTGTTGTGGCGGAGACCAAAAGGAAAGTCATCAAAACTATTGGAAAAACAAAGTAATCAATAGATTGTAAAATTAATCATAGAGGACAGTATACAAATATTCTGGTGAATGAATTTGTTGTGGCAGAGACTAAAAGGAAAGTCCTCAAAACTATTAGAAAAACAAAGTACTCAATAGATTGTAAAATTAACTATAGAGAGCAGTATACAAATATTCTGGTGAATGAATTTGTTGTGGCGGAGACCAAAAGGAAAGTCATCAAAACTATTGGAAAAACAAAGTAATCAATAGATTGTAAAATTAACTATGGAGGGCAGTATACAAATATTCTGGTGAATGAATTTGTTGTGGCGGAGACCAAAAGGAAAGTCATCAAAACTATTGGAAAAACAAAGTAATCAATAGATTGTAAAATTAACTATGGAGGGCAGTATACAAATATTCTGGTGAATGAATTTGTTGTGGCGGAGACCAAAAGGAAAGTCATCAAAACTATTGGAAAAACAAAGTAATCAATAGATTGTAAAATTAATCATAGAGGGCAGTATACAAATATTCTGGTGAATGAATTTGTTGTGGCAGAGACTAAAAGGAAAGTCCTCAAAACTATTAGAAAAACAAAGTAATCAATAGATTGTAAAATTAACTATAGAGAGCAGTATACAAATATTCTTAGACTTCAACAGCTCATGAGCGTTACATGCTCTTCTTTGAAACTTTGGATACATATTTGTTCTGGGCTTTAATAATTGAACACAAAAAACTACAAATTATTAAACACAGATTCCTGCAAAACAGTGACAAAGTACAGACACCACATGAACCAAAGAACTTAGAATACTTTCACAATGTATTTGAAACCAACTCTGAAGGCTTTAGATGACAATTTCTATTTAAAAAAAAAAGTTTTCACGATAAAGAGGTGCCATATGCAAGTTACATTTCACCCAGGAATGCCGATTTTGGATCAATTTTGTTGGTGGAATGATAAAAGTTACCCGAACAAATCTTTTGACAGCGAAAGTTTTCACAGCCTTGTAGGAATCTACATCTCTTATATTTCCACTTGTATACCAGATGATATTGTTAGAAGCATACAAATAAAAAACAAAGTAACTATCAAATTAAAACTAAAGAGGGCAGTATAAAATATAAAGCTTACATCATCTCCTCTGGAACCTAAGACTGTGCTTTCTACTGTGTAAGTAGCTGATATACAGCATGATAATAGCCAGGCAAGGGGATGGCTTAACATGGATCCTTGAAAATAATCTTCATTACTTATAGTATGCAATGCCTGAAATTTTAAAAACAAACATTTTTGTAAATTTCACAATGAACAACTAAAAAGAATCAATAACATTATATAAAACCATTTATTTTCAACTTTTTTTCAGCATATTTACGAATACGTTCTTTTGTCATTTTACATGTTCACGTGGATTTAATTTAGCAAATTGAACCCTGAAATATATCCCTGAAAATAGCAGAGTTACAGTAAGTCTTAGACACACAAGACTTTATTTCTCTCGTGTGTGTATGTTTAAATATGTTTGAACTTTGTTAATACAAGGTAACATATTTGTATTCATATCAATAATGTAAGTCATGTATCTATGGTCAAAATAAATCATCTTTTAATAATCCATCAAATAATAAATACAACTGTTTGGTTACATGCGCTTCTATCAGAGATACACTGATAAAAAGAGCAAATACGGTAGTCTACTAAATCAACTACTGACTTTCATGGAGTTACATTTTTGTTGGCGGCCATCATGAAGATCTATTACTCTTACAAGATTTCTCTTTTCTGTAATGTGTAATGGGGGCAGAAACAGCACACAGAGACGACAGTGTTATGTGACAATTTAACGAGAAATGTTATGAGCTGGCAATAGGCCGAATGTATTATTTTTCATTGTTGGATGAGCAGTTGACAATGGAAAAAAAAAACTGATCTCAGGCAGACACCCTACCCATAATGCAGCACATCAGGTATACAGAAGGTTTAATATCAGAAATAAGAATGACATAATATATGATACTTACATTAGGGTTAGCTTGTCCATGACAGAGGGATACCACCCAGTTATGCATGCTGTTAAGTAGTTCTGGGCAGTTATTCTGAATATAATGACTCAGGGCATTGATATCTCTACAACTTGCGAGTCTATGCGCAAATACATCTAATACGACCTCCGAGTCTTTGTATCGATATCCTGACGATGCCATGTACATCATAAAAGCTGCATTAACCAAACAACTACTACCTGTGAAAATTCACATATTCATATAATTATGACCAGTTAATACAGTGTTTATCCTGTAAATAGAGTGACAGGGATTAGAAATGCAAGAGTCATTTTAAAATACATAGATCTGATTGGGTGTACCCTTTATACATGCCCCATGAGAGTTGCTGTAGCTTATGGCAATAAGAACAAGCAGCCGGTCAGCTGAGATAGCTCCGCTGTTAGCAATGCACATTTCAATTAAAGAACAGAAGATATCATTAGAAAATGAACAAATGTATAGTATCAAAGCAATGGGACTTGCTGTTTTCAACAAGAAGTAAAAAATATCACTTTTCACCAACAATGACAAAAATAATCATCAAAATTAGATAATTGAAAATATCACCCTGAAATTAACAAATCTGAAAGAGGCCACATGTAGTACCTATATATGTAATATAAAAGCAATTGGACTTGTGGTTTTTAACAAGAAATCGAAAATATCACTTTTTACCAAAAATGACAAAAATATTCACCAAATTTAGAGAATTAAAGATATCATTATAAATTGAACAAATCTGAGAGAGGTCCACATGTAGTACCTATATATGTAATATCAAAGCAATTGGACTTGCGGTTTTTAACAAGAAGTTGAAAATATCACTTTTTATTAAAAATGACAAAAATATTCACCAAAATTAGATAATTAAAGATATCATTATAAAATGAACAAATCTGAGAGAAGTCCACATGTAGTACCTATATATGTAATATCAAAGCAATTGGACTTGCTGTTTTTAACAAGAAGTCGAAAATATCACTTTTTACCAAAAATGACAAAAATATTCACCAAAATTAGAGAATTGAAGATATCAACATGAAATGAACAAACCTAAGAGAGGTCTACCCAAGGTACATATACACCAAGTATCAAAGCATTCAGGCTAGTAGTTTTCAAGAAGAAGTGGAAAAAGTAAAACATTGACACGGACGATGACGGACAATCACTCATATGATAAGCTCCGCTCGACAAAGTTGACAGCGGAGCTAATAAAACAAGTGGGCAGGATGTAAACTTGCCAAAGAGGGTGCACATCAAACCACACTGGCTGAATGAAATCTACTATGGTAAAGTGAAGATCCAATTAACCTTGGCTAGAGAGGGCGTTGAAAGTATTTTTACCACCTTTTTCTCAAGATCTGAACAATTAAAAAAAAAACATTTGACTCTATATACTGCTCTCAATGGATTCTAACCACAATGCAATGTGCAAAATATGTAAATGAAATCATTATAATTCTACAATTTTATGAAAAAGTAATAAAAGATTTGAACTTACTTTCTTGATTGAGCATTTCTTCTTCTTTGGAAAATATTTTGCAATAAAACTTGATTTGTTCTGTCTTTTTGTTGTTTAAAGACAAAACCTTTTTAATTGCATCTACGACATGCTGTTTTGTTAGCAACGAACCAGTGCCAATTTCTCCGGCATTTTGAAAATGACGATGAATGTGTTCATAGAACAATTGACCGAATCTTTCCACGGGTTGCGAGAAATAGTCCTGCAAATATAAGAATAAGTCATCTTAGGGGGGTGACCATTCAGGCGTTGGAGTATATCGGGGGGGGGGGGGGGGAGTATATTCATAAAAAAATGTACATATTTGATAGACAGGAAATACACAACATCATCCAAAAAAAGTTCAAAACTAGGTGAAGCAAATAAATAAGTAGTTTGCAATGTTAAAATTTGTTGATCACAAGAAATGGACAGTACATACAATTAAACACACATACAATTCAACTGTATGTAGCAACCTTTTTTTTACAGGATAAAAGAAAATCAGGAAATTGTTATAACATTTTCGAAAATTACATGACCAAAGCAATGAAATGACAGCATAGAAACCAGCAAGAACCTGTTAGTAAGAGATTGAATTTCCCAGCAAGAACCGAGATCTCATTACTATATAGAAACTACTGAGAGATCAAATTACAATATGGAAACTCATTACTATGAGATTAAATTTATTATATGAAAATATAGAACGCTATTCAAAACAGAACAACTATGTGCCAATTGAATTCAATTGTGAAAACAGCAACATATTATGCTTACTGATATTTGAAATAACCAAAAAATGCTAACAAAAGGAATAATAACATTTTTATTCCGATTATTCATAAATACAAAGACATATTTAGAAGATTTATTTTTGAATCCTGAAGGAAAGGACTGCTGTTCAGTAGAATGAACTGATTTTTTTTTTTTAAATGTTTTTTGTTCTGGACATTGAATGTCACTTTTTTGGTGTTCAGCCTAAGGTAGGATTTGAACTTGGGTCTACCGATCACGAGTCTGATGCAACGACCACTATGCTACCAGGTCATTCAGTAGAACAGATCATCACTCCAATAAACCCTCCAATGTAAGACCAAGAATGAAACATACATAGGCTAAACAGACTTACATGAAATGCTTCTTTGTCAATATGTTGGGAATGCTCTTCAGTACCACACAACTTTCTCTGTAAAGTTAAATTATAAATTGACATTTCAATTATAACACTGACAAAATTCTCTACGTGGTGGTACTGTAAAAGCATTTATTTTCACTATTTCAAGCATATTCAGCATTTTTTCCCTTCAGATTCACGAATTTGCCAATGAGACAATGTGTTCTATTGTAATTGGACAAGTTCATATGAATTTAATTTAATGAATTTTACTTATCAGAGAAAATTAAAACCCACTGAATAATTAATACATTTACAGTATAAAATTATTAATTGCCAGTATACATGTAACTAATATAGCAATATGTAAATATTCTATTCCATTAATTCATACCAAATTGCTAAATATGGTCACATTCTGTTAGCTAATGCTCTTATATAATGGGAAACTAGTCTGTGCTTTGGATTAGTCCTGAGACTTTCTAGGTGACTACATAATAATGATATAAAGTTGAATATCTAGAGAATGAAAAGTGATATAAAAAAACTGTAAATTGCATTCTCCTACATTTGTAGACCTTTTTCTTCAGGGGTCATTATATTGCTTAGATTGATGTTTCCTTTGAGATATATAGTTTTGTTTATAGTAATATAGCTGGAATATAACATACAATGTATGATTATGATGATTGTTTAACATTTAAATGATTGACATTTGTATCTGAGAGATATTGCTCTGGAACAGCATTAATTAAAACAAAATCAGCCATGTACATGTATAATAAATATATAAAATTTGAACATAGTCAGTTGAAGCATGTCAGAGATATGTCTCTAGAATCCCATTCATTAAAACAAAATGGCCACCAGTCAGCCATTCTGAATCCGATCTAAAAAATAAAATAACGTGCATCTAGAACCCGTAATGTCTAATGTATGTACATGTACCAAGTTTGAACAAAATCCATCCATAAATACCAGAAATGCTTGATATTGGATGATTTTTTAGCACAAAAATGGCTGGCGTTTGGCCATTTTGAAACAACGTCGCGGCCCTCGCTTGAAATGCCTTCGGCATTTTGTTAACACGCCTGTATTTATTATTTACCCTGTATTTATTTTTGAATGTTACCAGAAACTCAATGTATACTTTGTTTGGTCTTATCTGATTTCCTTACTGTTTTTTGTTTATAATTTAATATTGTACTGCATTTTGATTTTTGTTATGTTACAATTTAAATTCCTCCTGGAGAATCTCAAGTGTTTTTAATATAGTTATCTGTGAAATCATTAATGTTTGTACAGCGTTAGAAGAGAAAGAAATGCTAGAGGTACTAAAGTCAATCGATTAACATTACACTTAATACAATGTGCAACAAGTCCTGTGGCCTGAGCTTTATACCGGGACTATATATATATACATGTATACAATGTATACACACAGTTGGTTGACAATGACTCGTGTACAAAGTCCTCACCATCCCACTGTCGCTATATACTACATGAACTTTATACATCAATAATAAAGTTCACTCATGGCTGACCTAATTGATTTTTTTCTAACTAAATATTTTTCAGGCAAATTTTCCAAAAATCACAGGGCTTGAACGACAAGATGAATGAAGGATGTCCAACGAGTCTGTGTTGGTGTCTGTTGGTATTCCGTTAAATGATAAGGCAATTTTGCTGAAAATGGATGCTCTCTCAACTGCGAAGTTCGAACGCTGAAATTGTGTCAACTACTTGTCGGTACACAAAATTGCATTCCGCGTCCGTGTGGAGAGACTGTGGCCATATCTGATGGGAACGTTCACACCTCTCCCTCGCGTCCCACTCTCAGAATTATGACAGCTCACCTGAATCAGGTCTATGACGAAAGGGGAAAGTTGTTCCTCGTGAGGGCTGTGGCGGGTTCCCTCATTGTGATGGTGTCCATGGGAATTCCCCATTTTTAACACAAGGATACTGTCGTTGTTAACAGCTGTGCTTGATGTCAGTGTGAAGTCCAACTATTAATCGTAAATAATGACTGTCATCTCAGTTTATGATCCTATCCCCGGCCGGTGGCACATCAATCCCTGGCAGCGGCCATGTTGAAAATTACCCAATACTTCTTCCGGTTTCTGGCGTATCACAGTGATCTCGCTTTGTTATCCATACGCATTGAGGGAGTTAAGTTAAGTTTAGATTGATGCAGCGGTGAGTCTATGAAACCAGGATACTTCGACATCTTTAGTGGGCACCAGTCAATAATATATACAAGAATAATGTATAATAAACCGACTTTCCGTCTTATGAAGAATTAATTTTATTCGCGGCAGAATATTTTGAGGTGTTGTTCGGCGGTAGCCAATTTTTAGAACGAAATCTGTCAAGGAAGGCGAGTCCTTATCGTTTTTATGGTGGATTTTTTCATGATTTATCTCAAATATGGCTTGTTGCAAGAAGAAGTGTAAACCAAGCAGTAAATACATTCCCGTAACGTCTGCATATGTCCTTCTCTTGGGGTGTACTTCGCTATTCTATATATTCCCGTAAGTACTACCTATATATTACGTTTTGTACAGCTGGGCTTGGAATATAATGATCACATTTTCAAGTGCTCACCGGTATAGCCGAAAACGTGTCACTACACACAGACAGCATTTTCCCCACACACATATTCTTGATATTTTTATTGGTAGTGCAAAATCCCTGTTATTCAAGTATAATTAATTAATATCGCTGAAATTTGTTCACAAATTATAAATCATAAATGCATGTAAATAAACAACAATGGAAGTTACATTGTAAATTTATTTGATTGTTTATCAAGTGTTTGGTGTAAACAAAGAGGGAGTGTTGATCTTTTCAATATATTTTTATTGGATCCCTTTATTAGTAACTTATCTTCTTAGAAGGTCTATGCTTCAAACCATGTACCTGCAATGCATGTATGCTTGGATATTTTTTTTCTTTTTAATACTCTGAGTGCAACAAAGGCATTCCCTTTATCTTAATAAATATTACTAAATTTCTACAGCAGTTGAATCGAAACTGCCAATTAACAAGCACAGTGCACAACAACATCATTTGAAAAATTTTATTTGTTATTATGAAGATGAAGGGAATGCCTTTGTTGCATTGAGAGAAGTATTGTTTGTTTTTATCTGTGCAATGTATTTATGTTTTCTCTTTACCATATAGTACCCTCAGATGATACTTGTGAAGTAATAAAGTTATTAATAGTATCTCTCTCCCCCACCTCTGTCATACTAGTAATTGATGGGGCTGCATTTTGTATGCACATTATCTTGAACTTCTTTGCCTAGGAGTAAAAAGGAATCTGGTATGGAATGTTTAACAAGTATGCACCAGTAAATGTAAACTCCCAAAGCCTGTATGTGGGGGCAACTATGGAGTTAATCTTGGGACAGCAATGTTCAGAGAAGCTTGAATTAGTTGGGCATTTTGTCATGAAATTTCCTACCTGACGAAAAATTTGAAGGACGATAGTGTTGGAATGGGATAGGGTGGGGGATAACAAGTGGATACGGCATCTTAGTGCTATCCTTAGAAGCCTGGCATAATATAGTATATTTAGCAACCAAATTTTGTTAGTTCCCACATATACAGAGTTAGGGGAGGTATGGGTTTATATTGAATAGTATTGTCTGTATATGGCAGCTGAGTTTGTATGAAGCGTTGAGATGTTAAATAAGTTAAATGACCAATTATTCAGGAAAAAATATTCAGTGATCCATTGAATACGAGTTCAGTCAAGGATTTGGGTGCAGTGTGCCTTTAAACAGATACATGTACATGTATGATGCATCACTGGTGCACAGACATTTTTTATGATGTAACTTAATATGCTTATCCTTTGGTGCACTAATGATGCAACATAAAATTACGAAAAAATTACTCTGCTTCATGGAGTTTGTATTTTGGTAAAATTAAATTCACATTTTAGAGAATGTCCTGGTCGAGTCACATCTGATCTTGTGGCGGGTGGGTCGTTAGTGGTTACACTTGAGATGTTCAGTGTCATGATGTTTACTGTTGTGTAACAGTATCAAATTATATATGAAGAGAAATGGTGGGACTTTTTGGCTTCAAGGGGTCCGATCAGGATGTTTCGGCCAGTTTGTATGCTTTTCAGGCAATGATGTTTACTACTCTCATTTTTGTCAGCCACATGCAATCTAAATGTGGATGAAACACAACCATTAGTTGTGTTCATCTGGGATTTAAACAGAATTTAGCTTTTTTGTGACTTGGTTTGCCTTTATGTTAAACTTGTCTTTACACTAACATTCCTAAGTAATGTTTCAAATGTGTACATTTATGTGTGTGAATAAACAACATTTTTTTTCTGCAGATCTGTTAATTCTGTAAAATTCGTGAGCACCGCCATCTTGAACAAGCGTACTCTGTGTAGCAACACTGACAAAACGCAATGGTCAATACACTCTGCACTGGGCTGCATAATACCTTGGATGTTGTCATTCTAAACAGTGTATCAAATTTCAAACTGAGGCATGTAATTATGTTGATATGCTTTGTCTCATTCCTTATAGTTCATATCAATTCATAACTTTCTTAACCTAGTTCCCAAATCTGCCAGTTTTGTAGTTTTTGGAATTTTTGGCGAATTAAAAAGTATTCCAAAAATTAAGTTCAAATTTGTTTCTCTGAAAGCATAATGCACATACCGAAAAATCTGTATTAGAAGCCGCATTCCTAATAGAAGTCGCACCCATTCTTTTTGAATATCTGAGAACCAAAAATTCATAATTCTCATATGTGTGGATGCTCTAATAGAAGCCGCATCCCCTCTGTTGCATTGTACCATTTTAATAGAAGCCGTGGTTTCTAATACAGATTTTACAGTAATATTGTAAATGGTTAATGAACATACAAATATTGTCATGTTTCAAAACAAAACCGAAACTATTCTTCGTTCTGTCTGTTTTAAAAGTAATACACACGATACTAGTGAATAAGCTTGCTAGTGTTACAGTTTGTTTATATTGTTTTCAAATGTGTTTCCTTGGAGAAAAAGGGGTGGGGCACACAATGTGTGTATCCCCAGTCTGGGATCCTATGTACTTGCATATCCAATTTACTGTTAAATGACTAATTTTCACTGCGTTTAAATTTCACTGATTTACCATTTCAGGCATATTCAGATGGTTATAAATTCAAGGTTTTGTCATTTAGATAATGTGTTCTATGCTAAATTTGACATGTTCACAGGGTTTTAATTTAGCGCATTTTTCAGTCAGTGAAATAAGCAAAATTAAAACCTGGTAAATAATTAATTCTTTTACAGTAGTTTGTAATTTTTTGAGTGGTGACCACTCTTTAAAATGAGAATTATGACTGAAAAAAAAAAGCAATGTAATTATTTTTTTTTTTTAAATCTAATAATTCCCATTTGTATTGACACCCAGCGGGTAGATTTCTTCCCATTATCACAAAGGGCTGAAGGCCTGTTGTGTGCTGTGAATAGATAAATAAATAATTAAAATAAATAATAAATAAATAAAATTATTACTAAACCATGTGTACAGACTGACGAAGACAAGGTTATACTGTAAACTTATTTTTCACTGCTAGGTATTTTTGCAATTTGTTGATTTTATTGCATTCGTAAAGTCGAAATTTTCGAAAGTCACTGACTTGCTGTATTACACCAGGATAATTTGCAAATATTTGTCTCTGGCGAAATTGAAGCAGTTTATAGTGATTAAAAGCTGCTCTGTCAAACACATACTTGTCTTCTGTCAATGTTGTTAGGCTTGGGTGTTGACTCAGATCAGTCAAGCCTGCCATTATGACAACATTCAATTTATACTTGCCTGGAACCTCAAATGTATTTTACTAAGATTGATGTAAATTGTACTTGGTGAGTGGAAGAAATAATGATTAGGTTAATTTTCAGCGGTTTTGATTTTTACGGTTTTTTACTGATAGAAACATTGAATTAGGATATTTAGCTATTAGTAAAATAAATGAAATAAATTCCCCAGTCGCTCATAGTGTCCATTTATCCTGCCATTTTGACCATAGCTATACAACTGTTTAGATTGATCCTATGGTACCCAAGTACTTGCATATCCAATTTCAGTAGTTTGTAATGAATAAAAAAAAATTAAAAAAAATGTTTATTACCGTAAAATCTGTATTAGAAGCTGTAGTTTCTATTAAAATGGTAATAATGCAACAGAGGAGATGCAGCTTCGATGAAAGCATCTGCACATATGAGAAATGATCAATTTTTGGTTCTCAATTGGTCCAAAAAAATGGGTGTGATTTCTATTAGGAATGCAGCTTCTAATGCAGATTTTACGATACTACTCCACTCCACCATATGTAGAAACTGACTAAGACAAGGGTATACTGTAAACTTAATTTTTACTGCTAGGAATTTTTGTGATTTAATGACTTAATTGCATTCATGAAGACAATTTTCACTTTTCACAAAATATCATGTTATTCTCTGACTTCCGCAAATTTGTCTCTCATGAAATTAAATTGGTATACAGTATCTAATGACTATTGTAACCCTATATTAATTATTATATCCAACTGTACTGCATACATGTAAGTGATTCCAATTCTCATCCATATGGTTATACATGTACATACATGCAAATGTGGTGGTGCCACACCCTATTCAAACTATCTTACTGACAATACATTTAATATATACTGGTATAATAAAACGATGTAATAATTTAAGATCATTTTAATAAGTTAAACTTTCATTAATTGTCCTGATTGACCTCTATACTACTCACCCGCTTGGCTATTATAGATTTATTTCATTACCCTGGATGAATGTCCCCCTTACTCTGGTGTTTTTATGAACATACAGACAAAAACAAGCAACACTGTTAACAACTATTTTGTATTTACTTTAAGTACTACATCTACAGTGTATATGAACCAATGTTTATTTAGTTATTTAACAGTCATTTCCCAGAGAAAATAAAAATTGTAACTGAAAATTAAAATTGCGAAAAAAAAATTGTAAAATAATTGAGGTTATGACGAAGATACCTCAAAGTGTACATGAAGATTGTACACGACCATGTACTGTTTGAATGCATACATTGTACCATCTTCATAATAATCAATCATGGTTTAGGAAGCCCATTGCTGGAAATAACACATAATTGTTTCATATTTGTATTTTGCATTTTCTAATGAAGTAAGATGTATATACATGTACCTTGTGTGATACCGAAAAAATAATGGCATACTGTAATTTATAGCAATGTGGTGACAGATTCTGCAGTATCAGTGGACATATTGTAAAGGCATGGAATATTTGACATCTTCTAATTGGTAAATCTTCACTTGTCACCGACTGGTCAAGTTTAAAGGTCAAAACCTACAAATATAGCTTGTTTGATAAGACCAAATAAACTAATTTGGTATTTCCAGTAACAGCAAAAAAAATATTTGATAGGTAGAAAGGCAGGGTTTTTAATTTAATTTTTTTTTAATATTATTTTTTTAATGATTTGTTCTTTTAGGTTTTTGTTTGAACATAATCATGGTTCAACTAAATTTGGACAGATGTGAAATATAATATGTTTCCTTTAATACATTTAAGCACTAGTCATTTACTATATAAAAGAAAGTACAGGCAATAAAAAAAAAAAAGTAATGAAATGACCATGGGCTAGCTAATTTGCCTAGAAATAGATAATTTGGAGTTTATTTGTATAAAATAAATTTTTTGATTTTCTTCCCAAAATTGGGTAGGTACATGTAGCGTTACTGGACAACAAATTTTCTTCAGCCTAACTAGACAATTTATTTTTGTGATAATTGATATGTTGATCAAACTGAATGTTTACAATGTACATTGTATATAGTGCGTTTAACAGTGTTTCTGTATATGCAAATGAGATGAAATGCAATCAATCAGAAGCTTAGGATGTGAACACACCAATAGCGATTTTGACAAAATACATGTAGCTAGGAATACATATGTGTGGTATTATCTAATTTCATATATTCCTCGCCAAAATTTGATGTCATGTGACACTTGTATCTAATCCGAACAAGTACACATCGTGGATGAGTGACTTCCTGTATAGCGACTTCATTCCTCTGATCCGTAGTTACAAATCCAAGATGTCTTCACACAAGTGAGGAATACTGGGGGATTTATTCATTTATTTTTTGTAATCACAGTTCCAGAAGCTATTTGATTTTTATCGAGTAAACGATGGAACTTTTTTACTAACTTAGCCAGAATGTTATGAGGTTCCAACATGGGCAGGTGTTGTGCACCATGTATTTGAATGTGCAGTGGTATGCCACTCTCGTGACAATCCCAGCTAGTAACTCGGGATTTACCGTATTTTACAGAAATTTGTTAATATTTAATTCAACAGCAATGTGGGCCATAGAGTTACACATTTTAACTGGATGCGTTTATTTACATGGTAATAAAACACATTGAGCAAATATTTTCAAATTTATCAGATTTCTGTGTGCTAACACAGCCACCCACAGGCGATGCATGCTGTTGAAGGCGATGGGAAATTCTCCGCTCACAAAAATGGATAAAACAATATAACATTCTAAATATTTACCCTGTACGTGTATCTTTTTTGTTTTGTACCCCATATTTATTACACGTTTCAAAATATTTCCTATTCAGTTACAGTAGCAATGAACCTGACTGAGTAAATTCTGAAAGTAGTCCGGTACCATATCACACACATGTACTGATATGGAATTTATGAAAATTCATATCACAACATTGTGACGTCACATCTCGGTGATAACATGTTTGTGTGTATGATAATTATTGGATGTACTCTAAAATACTTTATTTTCACTTGGAATTTATTTTCGCTGTAGGTGAAAATAAAATTCAGCGAATATACCTTTTTTCATATATCTTACATTCAACTCCTCGAAAATCAGTAAAAATAAATTTCACACAAAACACCCAAAAGCCTTTTCCAGCTAAAATAAAGTATTTTACAGTATTTTTCTATTTTGATGGTAATGACCATAGGGTCATCCTGTATTTTTTGAAACATGAATGATTTCACTGGCTAAGATTTAATAAAACAGACAACTTGAGCATGTATATTTACGTGAAATGAACAATAAATAAGCATATGAAAAGAGTAAATTTTGCCTTTCAAAAATTACCAATTTTTAAAAAAAGATGTACTGTTTTTTTTTGCCAAAATCCATCCCACCAGGTCGAACAAGTACGGTATTAGAAAAAAAATATGATACCCAAGAAAGTGCCCGGGTGTACGACTTTTTAGGGATTATGGTTTCGAGTATCTCTATGTATTTGTGCGTAACTTGGCATCTATTGGATTAGATGTCATACTTGATAATGCTAACCATAATTGGAAAAGTGATACATCTATAATACTGTATATGGATGATAAGTGTTGTCATCCATCATTGTCAGTTTTATATCTGTAGTTAGAAATCACTGTCTCTTCCATGTATTGCAGCGCATATGTTACAGTATTCAGATGCTCATCGGATATCAGCAATTTGCTGGAAATATTTTTTTAAATGTTCTGACTTTGTTCAATCATTTTAGACAAAGTGTTATTTTACTGTTTACACTCAAAATCTGTCAATTTACCATTTAGGACAAAATGTCCTAAGCCAATTTTGAGACAGCTGTGTAATTTTTCATGGTTCAACATCATTCCTAATTATTGTAATGGAAACTTTTTTCCACCAAAGAAATACTACAGGTATGTAGTCAAAAATGTGTCTAGTACTTAACAATTCACAAATGCTCACCAAATCACAATGACATGTCACAATAACTTCATGCATAACACGCTTTTCAGCTAAAGTTATGCACACAAAATAGATACATGTACATGTATGATAACAAATTAAGGACTATAGTATTTGCTCTATTAGTTGCATATTGGTATCTTGTAAATTTATTTAAAAACATCTTAAATCATGAATTATTTAAATTTATTTGTATAAAACTAAAAGGCATGTTTCTTAGATTGTCTGTACTTAAATTTTGTTGGGAAAAGTATGACTGAAAAAAAATGACTGGGAAAATTAGACCTAAATCAGACACTAACTAATATTTTCATTTCCAGAAAATAATTTGATTTCTTTGAAGTATTTTTTTCTAAGTACTGTATAGTTTATTTGCTTTCAAGCCATTAAAAATTTGTCTCCATGTACAATGTATGTAAATAAATAATCAATACATGTCTGCAGCAGTAAAAAATAATTCAATTATCATGATTGATTAATTACTAATAATTTCTTATTAGTCAGTGAGTTAAAATAACAATTTAATTGGATCGAGGGGAGCACTAGATGCTTTGCAATTAGTGAATTTAGATTGTATGCATATCCTGTATGCAAGGCTTGAACTTTGATATTCAAAGGTCATGCAATTTCAAAACCCAAACACTTCAAATATCTTGGGCTGATTGAAATTGTGAAGGAATGTTATGACTTTTAAAGGGCAGGTGGAGCATTTAAAGGCCATGGATGCATGGATCAACATGCTGACAACTTTGAATGACAATAGATATTAGTCTGTGTATCATGCAAACAAGTTGACGGAGTGCCATCAACAACCTGTTGCGTTTAAAGGAGCATGTCTCTGTTTCAATCTACAAGTTGCAACATGTTGACAAGTGGTATAAAATGCAGATTCACATTTGGTACATGGTGCTAATCAAATGCCACCATGGCCTTAGATTCCTTATTAGTATTTCATGTATCATACAGGTAGTTGCTAACATGTATCAATGGTTCTATGAACATTTGTTAAACTTTTCACCACCAGTTCTCTCTTTTCACCACAAATTCACAAAATATTCCTGTTTATAGTTGGCAATTTCCTTCGGAAGATTGGAACAAAAATAGCTAATTTTTTTGAGTAAAAACTGAAAAATCAACTCAAATTTTGTCTGTTGGCTTCAAAATTAGGAATATTGAAGAATGTAAGAAAAAAATGCAGACAAATTTAGGCGAGAAAGTGTGGTGTTGAAAAGGTTATAACTAAAAATACTAAATACTTCCGATTTGTAAAACTTTATTTTGCTTTCACAATACACTTACTACGTGTAGTTATGGGTTTTTATTTTAATTATTAACAATCTTCCGTGAATGGCCACTGTCGTTGAAATACAATGACTTGTTTTACAGAAAGTACTAAATTCTGTGAGCTAGTTAAGTTTGCAATCTGCCTGGCACCTTGTATTAAATTAGTATAGTGACATATCAGTAACATGCACGATAATTGATATCTGCTATAGTCTTTCTATTTTTGCCTTCTACTTTTTCAATCTGACCACCTATACCTGTACTGTAAACACTACCCATACAATTCAAATTAATGCCACCAGAAATTGAAACTGCAAAATACTGTGGAATACTTGGAATCCCTATTTTCGTTGAAGAAATGATTCAGTGAAAATAAAATCCAGCGAATATACCTTTTTTCTTATATTTTACATTCAACTTGTCAAAAATCAGTGAAAATAAATTCCATACAAAACATCCAAAATGTCTTTTCAGCGAAAATTAATTCCAGCTAAAATAAAGTATTTTACAGTAACCAATTCTGTATGACACATTACCTCTGTTGTATTTTTTCTAAAGTGCTTTTCTGATAAAATTGCATTTATTGTATATTAGATCATTAAGATATGATAAGTTTTCAATGGTATGACTTTGAGCTGATTCATTACTAAGTTTGACCACAGACACACCTCTGTCATATATTATAAAAGCCTAAGCTACTGCTACATATGGTACATGTAATTGATTTCCAGTGGTAATGTTAACATTTTGTTGAATGCTACTCATTCAAAACAATCGTTGAACCAAATGATTACCAGTTACATTTACATGTAGTACGGTTATTTACTAACAGTCCATGAAATTGGTGTTCATTGTATAGTCTCTTGACGCAACCGAATGAATGAAACATCTTGCTGTGCATGCAGCTGTCAGATCGCCACCGCTTCATATTTTGATTATCTTTGAAGTTTTAGGTTGGAATCTGTGCATAATATTACCTGATAATTTAGTAAATGAGTTCAGAAAAAGAATTGAAATAACAATATGTGTTAAGGGAGCCGATGTCCTCTTTCCTATTCTTAGAAATTTTGATAAATTTACAGGGCTTAGACTTGGAGTTGAGAGGGCACCCATTTTCAAGCCAAAATAGGAATAAATTAGTGAATTTCAAAGAGGAACTACGCAATCTCATTGGGCATCAATGGCGTTTGATTCCACCATAACCCTGGATTTGTGTCCACATAGGTTTCCAAATACTGTATTTGCTTCATTAGTAGCGCATACACATTTAATAAATTGAATCGGTGTCTTTATGATCAAAAAAGTACTGGGTAATATTCTAATGATTCACCATACAAATAATATAATTTTGGTTTGATGAAATATTATTATAGATGTACTTGTAATATAACAAATACTGTAGTTTATTATATAGTGTTGGCTTGCTTCTGACCTTGCCAGTATGAGTAAATTACAATTTTCATATTACCGGTAAATCATGAAAGAAATCTGAAAGTCACAAGCACAGTATCGTAGTATGTTTTAAAAGGCAAAATTATCTCGTTTACAGACAGTTATGTTTACCGCCTGACAGTTATTTTCTACATCACTGAATAATTACCTGATTTGCATAATAATTAGTCATTTATTAGGTTTTTTCTGAGCTTGCTACACACATAATTTTGTTTTGATACTGTATTCACTTACATAAATTACAGAGGTGTTTCTCTGCTCAAAATAAGAAATATTTTATAATTTAATATAACAAATGCGATTTTTGTTTTATATGTGCTTCATATTGGAGATGTGCTTTTAAATAGAGCAAATATGATATACAATGACTGGAGACTTTCTTTTCAAAATTCAATGTACATGTATAAAATATAAAGTGGAATATTCCAGCACTTCTGAGAAACGAATATATTATGTACATATGGGGAATTGGTTTCTTACTCTGTTTGAAGCATAGCTACAACTGTAGTCTTTAAATCAAGTCTCATTCACTTGTTATTGATGTCATTCACTCATATTTATGCTTGTGTCAGATCATGAGGTCAATTGCGTGACCCTCTAGATAGAATCATCAACTGGTTGGCACTGGTTTGTTGTGGAGTATGTTTATATTCAGTTTATTGCAGTTGTAACATCTGTTTTGTTGTTTGATTTGTTTATGCTTACATGTCTGCGTTATCTACCATAACTACAACCAAACAGATGCTAAGTGAAAAAATGATTTTAATCTTCAAAAAACATCAATAATTTGTTTTCAAACCTTGTTCAGCTCTCAAATCAATTTTACTTGTGCATGATTTACACAAGATAATTTGAAGGAAAAAAGTAGCTTTTTCAAAAAAAAGGTTATTGAATAGATGAGTATTGAATTATTGGGATGGAAAAATGTCTCTCTAAATTTCCAAAGAAAGGCTTATCGAAATAAGAGATGCATTTCTCTAGTCTTAGGACACTAATATTGCAGTGACATATTTTGTGAAAGTCTTATATTGTGAATTGGGCTTAATTATTAGCTGGGTTTTGACATTATTTTTGCTGATAGCGAAATGCACTAAATTGAAATCCTCTAAATATTCCAAATTTAATCCTGAAATGCAACATTCAAATGCAAAACATTCTTCAAAAACCAGTGAATTTAGAAATCCATGCAACATCAAATCTGATAAAATTAAGCCCAATTGAATATTTCTCCAGCAGTATCGTATGAACTGTTTGAATTTAAAAAATGAAAATATATTGTATATTTCAGTTTTTCCAATTTGCTAATTTTTTTACTATTGTAGATGTTTTTTATGATAAAATTGTTTGATTGATATATGACGACTAGTCTCTGTGTCAGTAACACAATTTACTATCTTACAGAACACATTGTTGATTGGTTACTTAGTGTTATCTTGAATTATTTCTAAAAATCTGAGTTTTAAAAGTGATTAACAGTGCTATTAAAACTTTGTGTTCTATGAAATTGTTATAAATATGAAAATCTTTGGATATTAGATTAATTTTCTTGAATTATGGCAGTGTAACACGCAACAGAATGCTAATACATGTTGCCATGGGAATTATAGCTTCATGATTGTGAATAACAACCCAATGAATGCAGTCTTGTGATTTACAACATGTATGACCAAATTTATCGTTATACAATGTATATTAAAAGTATTGAGTAGGGTTCTTCCTTAACATATGTTTTACTGCTTTCATTTGACATGTTATAACCAGTCTTAAGTTTGTAGATTGTTGAGAACATTCATCAATATTTGTTGTACTCAGGAGCTTCCTCTGGCAAAGATGAATTATTACTGTAACATTACATACATTGGTACATAACAAGGTCATAACTTAATAAATTGTTGTAACATGTTTTGAATAGGTGATTTTCCGAACAATTGCGAGATCTCGCGAGATGCATGAAAGACGCGCGTCGAACGTCTGCCGCAAAAATCGAACGATTTGATTTTGAACTAGAATTTCTTTACATGTATTTCGTAGCTTACATTGACCGGCCGATCTTCGACAGAGGAATATTGCTTCCGAATACCCTCACTTAATCGAAATTGCGTATCATCAAATGTGGACAGCACATTATTAAGCATGGAAATGTCCCCGAAATACTTTCGCGTTTGTCGAATCCCACGCGATGTTTGACGCTATGACCTTTGTTTGTCCTGTTTTTACGTTCAATTTCACGCATAACGCGTGATTCTCGCAGTGTACGGAAAATGGTCTATTCAAAATAAAGTTATTAGTTTCTGCTCATAAATGAAGACTTTATAAGATGAGTAGATTCTGTTATTCCCTTATGGTGCGTCTGTCCAACATCATTCATTGAACATATTTGAAAGATTCCATTTGAATTTGGTAAGAAGGTTAGTTTATACATCGTATTTGCTCTATTAGTAGTATGCGCTTACGTAAATTGTAGTATGGTCAAAATAGGTAATATTTTAATGATTCAATATACAATAAATTTTGGTTCATATGCACTTCTATTGGTGATGTGCTTCTAATAGAACAAATATGGTATGTTTGTGTCCTTTGCATTTTGGTGACTGTAGCAATGTTATTGCTCAAACTTCTATAACAAACATTTAAAACACACAAGATGACAACTTACTGCATACCCTAGTCAAAATGTCAAGTTTATTGCCATCTCTGACTGCCTCACCGGTGATTTTAGTGTCATTTCCCATAATAGTGCGTGACATGATTTTCTTCGGTTATTATCACATTACCGATTTTCACAAAATGTCAACTACTCTACCCTTAGTGTCTAGATCACATTTTATTGCTGCTAATGTCGCTTTGATAACGCCAAATCTTCTTTTAAATGTCCAGGTGAAAGAAATGGCTGAATTGGCTTAATTCACATACACACATAAAGAATATTTAAAAATTAAATTTTCTGTATATATCTACTATTTGGCCATTTGTGACTTTTAATTGTTTATAAAGTTTTTTTAGTCCCCGTTCGGACACAGTCCGAAAACGAGGACTTATGTTTTAACCTCCGTGAGTCCGTGTGTGCATGCATGCGTGCGTGTGTGTGTGCGTGCATGTGTGCGTCCGGACCTGTATCTTAGAAATGCCTAGACCAATGACATTCAAACTTCACACATACATAATACATGATATTATACATATGCACGTCAATTTGATTCACGATCTGATTCAAGATGGCCGAATGGCGGCCATTTTTGTGCTAAAAATCATCAAAATCAAGCATTTCTCGGCTGTTTACAGATGGATTTTGTTCAAACTTGGTATATATACATTAGACATTGTAGGACCTTGAGGCACATCATTTTGTTTTACGATCTGATTCAAGATGGCCGAATGGCGACCATTTTTGAGCTAAAAATTCCTAAAAATCAAGCATTTCTTGGCTGTTTACAGATGGATTTTGTTCAAACTTGGTATATACATGTACATTAGACATTATGGGACCTTTAATGCAAATAATTTTGTTTTTCAGATAAGATTAAAAATGTCCGACTGGCGGCCATTTTGATCAAATGATGTAATGAATGTGGTTCTCATGCCACATCTTCTGATTTGCTTTCATTGATCATGTTCAAATTTTAAATATTCATTATACATCATGTCATAAATAGACAGATATATTGGTTAGACGATCCTATTCAAAATAGCCAAATGGTGGCCATTTTTGTGCTAAAAAATCATCAAATATCAAGCATTTCTGGCATTTATGGATGGATTTCGTTCAAATTTGGTACATACATGTATATTAGACATTACAGGTTCCTGATGCACATCATTTTTTTTACAGATTGGTTTCAAAATGGCTGTCTGGCGGCCATTTTGTTTTAATGAATGGGCTTCTAGACCCATATCTCCGACTTGTTTTGACTGATTATATTCAAATTTTAAATATTCATTATACATCATGTCATAGATAAACAGATATATTGGTTTGACGATCCTATTCAAAATGGCCGAATGGTGGTCATTTTTGTGCTATAAAATCATCAAATATCAAGCATTTCTGGCATTTATGGATGGATTTTGTTCAAACTTGGTACATACATTAGACATTACAGGTTCCTGATACACGTCATTTTATTTTTCAGATTGGATTCAAAATGGTTGACTGGCGGCCATTTTGTTTCAATGATTGGGCTTCTAGAGCCATATCTCTTAAATGCTTTGACTGATTATATTCAAATTTTATATATTCGTTATACATCATGTTATATATATATACATGTATTCAAAATGGCTGATTTTGAATGCTGTTCCAGAACAATATCTCTCCATATGGACAAGTACTTTTTTGACGATCAGATACAAATTTCAATCATTTTAATGTTAAAAAATCATATTTCTGACATGGTTATATTCCCAGCTATATTACTATAAACAAAACTATATATCTTAAATTTGATAACTAACGGGGACTGTGCCATGCATGGCTTGTTTTTTTTATTATTAAATTTAAATTTGAATTGAAGCATAGCATGCGGTTTGTCTAGCTTGGAAATACAAGTCATACACGGATATTTATGTAATGGGCATGTATTTGTATAATAGAGCTGTATGCGGTTATGAATCATAATTCGGTGAATATGGAAGACAAAAATATCCTGGGTGATCCATATTACCAAACCATTGTCACTCTGTATCATTAAACTAACAATGAAGACATTTACTAGTTAAATACAAAGTACAAACTGTATGATGCAATATTTGAATGTTAACATATGGCTCATTTTACTTCCGCTAATTATGACAAATGAACAAATGGAGTTGGATCATAATTTATTGCTGCCCACACAATCTTATTTTATTACCATCTGTCAAACTGTCCAGTCATAAGTGATGATTTATTATATAAAATAAAAATGTCTGTTATTTGATGCATCATCGACCCCACTATTCATATTTCATAAATTTATTCAGAAAAGTAGATATTGAACATATGCATCGTCACATTATCCTCATACCAGTATATCGCATTAAAGTATTTGCTCCATTAGTAGTCAATACATTTTCCTCAAATTACAGAAATTATTACTGTAGAATACTTTATTTTTGCTTAGAATTCATTTTTTTTCCCTATATTTCACATTAAACTCATCAAAAATCAGTGAAAATAAATTCCATACAAAACTCCCAAAAAGCATTTTCAGCTCCCCTGTCCCCCCCCCTCTGGATCCGCCACTGCATGTACACCTCTTCATACATCATACAGTTATAACAGAGCTATGTGTTCATGCATTGTTTTGGTAGAAATTGGTACTAATGCACAGGTTTGATTAGTTTTTGGTAAAAATCTGTACATCTTACTAACCTAATTTGCATAATTATTACTCAATTTTTGTAGTACTAATCACGTTTCGATGAAAATCTGTGCATAATTAGTCAGTTTTCAGCTTTTCCATCAATATCTCAAGTACAATTAATTTTTCATGTGTCTCCATTACTCTCAGCACACAGGGAGTTCTTTCCAGGCTTTGTTTGATTACATTATGTATGTGGGACGTTGCAAATCCGTGCTATTGTTATCACAGTGAAGGTACACAAATGTATGGACTCTTATTTCTTTTCCAGTGAATATGCAAATATAACAAAATTGTTTCCTTCAAAATCTAGTAAATTTATAACTTCATGAATATTCCTGCAAAATCGAATCCACAAAAATTTATCCCAATGAATATTTCTTCCTGTACAGCATAATATTTATTACACTGATCAGAACTTCACAGGACAATTTTCTTGGTCACCAAGCAGTTTACCTTGTGCTACCTTTAGAAAAATAAATATATTCACTATACCATATTTACTCTATTAGTAGTGCAAGTGTTTATGCAAATGAAAAAGATGTCTATGGTTTGAATAAGTCACAATTATGTTGTAGCTAAGCATTTGTTTTTCACTTTACCATTAAAAATACATTAAAATACAATTATAGCAAACAAACTTTGTATGTTCATCTGGAAAATGATATCAAGAGAATGCCAACATAGCCATTGTTAGTTTGTATGCAATGGACAACTGGTAGAAGTTATCATTGAAGTTAAAAATTAACAATAAATTAATGAATTAATGAATAAATAAATAAATAAATAAATAAATAAATACAGATATTATAATTACAACTACTAAACAATGACTATTGCTTAGTGGAGTCTACATGTACTGTAAAATCTGTAATGCAACAGAGGAGATCCGGCATATGACATGAGAAATCGTTAATTTTTGGGGTCTCAATTGTTCAAAAAAAATGGGTGCGGCTTCTACCGGTAATACAGAATTTAATGTGCATGTGGTTTTTCATCAGAAATGTGTTAGGTATAAAACTCAAGAAGTCCAACCCCTACAGAACAACCCTTTAGAAATTTGATAGATACATACATTAATTGGATCTTGTAATTGGTGCAGCAACCTTTTAAAGTATAAATTTCAGTCCTACATAGTAGTAACTCATCTTGGCTTTCTTATCATTAATGTACAATGTACAAGTATTTTGAACCAATTAGTTCAACATCAAACTATCTGTTTGCCTCCTGAGTGGAAAATGATTTCTTTTTAGATACGACAGATACTTGAGATAGATTTCTACACATAATTTTTGAGTTGGTCATAAATCGGATAACAGGGTTCATTGGTTTATTACCCGGAAGTACAATCTTGTAGCTACTGTTCACTAGTTCATATTGTGAGATACAAAGTGAAAAATATAATCAAATACCCAAAACAATTGACAATGAAGCCAAACAAGATGACAACTGAAACTAAGCCATCAACATGCAACTAAGTAGTGACATGACAAAAAACAAGATATCACGAGAATAGCAAATGCTGTGTCATAAATAAAGTTGCCTGATCAATTAAACACACATACATGTACATTTTTACTAAACATATACTGTTACTGTGTATAAATATAAATATGTGGTGATCAGATCCGTTTTGCAAGTGTTCAGTCCATAAAATAAGATTTATATACTGTAAACTACGAGAAACAAATATTCATGAGTCAATAAAAATTTTTAATTTCTCTAGAAGTGAAAATTTCTCTGAGGGTCCATAACGCGTAGTGTACGTGACTGTTTGTGAAATGTTCTCTTCACAAATGCCATAGATTTCGGAAATCCCCAAAATTTGTGAAAATAATGAAAATTGTATCACGTTTGATTTAGAATTTATATTGTATCATTCAGTAAATGCCGATAGAAGATACATCTACTTTAATCAATTCTTCAGACTGACTGACTGACTGACTGACTGACTGACTGACTAAATGAATGAATGAATGAATACCTGCCTGTCTATGCATACATGCAATGTACTCTGTATGGCTAGATGCAATTTAAATTAATTCAATTTCCAAATCCGAGGTTGATATATTACCTGTACCTTTATTAGTCCCCATTTGGGAAAAAAATTCAGGAATGAAGGCTATTAAGGGGTGGTGGTCATCGTGCCGCGTCCTGTTCGATATGGGACTCATAGCGACATATACAATGCATGTAAAATACATTGTTTACATGAAATTGGAACATGCGAGGCCTGGCAAGCACCACCATTTACATGAGTTCTGTCCTAGTTTCTATCCATTCTTTTGTCACTCCATCTTGCTTGAAAAACAAATATAAGTGCAACCTAAAGGTAAATGATTTCATGAATAGGTCATAGTGGCCAACTGGTGGCCATTTTTGACTCCTGTGTGTGAAGCTTGTACGAATAAATCACAAGAACCAATTATCAGATTTCAATAAAACTTAGTACATAGATGCTCGGGGATAATGCTCGTACCTGATTACCTCAACACATGGGAGTTCTTTCTAAACTTTCTTTGATTTGATTTTAAAAATACACTAAAATCAGCTATTTCAAGTATATCTTGGGTATGTGTTTTACCGATCTACTTCAAACTTTGTGGAAAGATTTACTAATTGTGGGTATTTGATGCATGCTGCTTTAATTTTTAAATTTGTCTCAAGATGGATGACTGGCGGCCATTTTATCTTTGAAAAAATTCAGACATACATCTCATTCATGCTTTGAGCAATTCACCTCAAACTTCATACATTGTACCTGGATTGTACATCAATTCACACATGCCAAAATACAATAATTACATCATTTGATCAAAGGTGGCAAACTGCTGACTATTTTGTTGTACAAAACACCCTAAAATCAGTTCAAAGACCTAATCTTTGGCAATGTTATTTTTCTTCAAATTTGGTGGAAGCAGTATCCATTACTTGAGACATCATTAGTTTTTTGCATAAACACAATTCTAACTATCCATAGGACTAGGAGCCAAATTATTCATAAATCTTTTTTTTTGTTTGAGGTTGAGCACAAAAATAAAGTGTGTTTATGAATAGAAAATGTTATACTAATGTGTGCTATGCTGTTGACATTTGTTTTCTTGCTATAAATGTGATACTTTAAAATACATTATTTTTGTTTGGAATTAATTTTCGCTATTTTTCGCTGAAGGAATGATTAATATATCTTTTTTCCTATATTTTATATTCAACTTTCGAAAAATCATTGAAATGAAATTCCATACGAAACAACCAAAAAGTGTTTCAGCAAAAATTGATTCCAGCTAAAATCTTTTCTAGTGTACATGTCTTTGCTAAAATAAAGTATTTTACTGCATCATTCATTGTCACATGCATAACACATGTATCTCTATAGTGAGAAATACCATGTATTTTATGTCACCCACCAAAACTACTTTTAATAGTCACTTTATAAGAAGCTTTACAGTAAATACATAATGGGAAACATGCTTTGCAATATGATTAAATTACTAGTATTTGTTTATTTATTTATTTATTTGTTTGTTTCATTCATCTACCTATCTATTTATTGTATACAGCTTGAAACCTAAACTCCTAGATTTTATCTCAGTCACTTCATAGTAAATGATTTCAAATTACCGGTAGTAACAACTTGTTTTTGAAATGCATAAATTAAATTTTGGTTGACTCAATTGACTTAGCATCTGACCCGCTAGAACCTTGTTTTACAAGGACATTTTGATACCACTGTCTAGACAATATTATCATGTCTTGTACATTTCAGATTCAAAGCACATACTTGTACATTTTTTAGGGCACTATAAATTTGATAGTTCAGTTTGAGCTGTTCTACATATGACACTGAAGGTAAAAACTCACACTGACCTGTGAAAATCCATACTCACTTGCTTGACTCTAGGGGCTTATACTGTATGTAGTCTCTCTAGCCTTTGTACCAATTTTGTCAAGATATTGCAATTTTTTTTCATGACTCAAAATTATTTCTGCTGCTTCATTTTGCCTGATCAAATGAATAAGGTCAAATACAAGTACATTTATTTCTACACTAGGTGAGAGATAAAAAAAAAAGAGTCTACAGTAGTTATAAATATGTGTCTTTATATTTCTATGAATGAATGTTGTAGTACTATTGTCACCTGACCAAGATTTTTTTTTTCTATTTGTTCTCATATTTTGAAATGAATACAGTATTTGCTCTATTACGGTAGTCTTATTTATATTACAGAGGTATTTCTATGGTCAAAATAAGTAATATTTGAATGATCAAGTATACAATATGTGTAAATGGGATTTTTGGTTTTTATCTGCTTCTATTGGAGATGTGTTTCTAATACAGCAAATACAGTACTGTATTTGTTTATTACCGGTACCATGACAATGCAAGGAAAACCTGATGCACACACTGCTTTACTCCATAGCTGTCAGTCTGTCAGTAGAAGGGTACATTTGCAGAAACACTAAATACTATTCAGTGTATTGTCATGCATATCTATACAGCCATTCCTACTAACTCCCTCTCACTAACCTTTTTGTGTTCAACCCCCAGCTACAATGTACGATTTGAACTTGGGTCTATCATGAGTTCATCGCAATAACCACTTTCTTAGGTATTAAAATAGTTTTTTTTTTGTGTTTTTGCAGATGTCCAACTCTCGCAGAAGTATCACTTGCTATTCCCATATATGAGGGTATTGTTACTATATTTGTTCTAGCTAACTTTTTTCTTGCCACTTTCATGGATCCAGGTGTCTACCCAAAATGTAAGTATCTTTATGTAAAGTTAATTTGTTTACTTGATGTTTTTACAAACATGTACCATGGCATTGAGTATTCTATAATTACTGTGTTTCAATGCTTGTGAAATGCCAAGCATGTGATTCACAGACAAAAATAAATAATATTAAAATGAAAACAACCAAAAACTTCTAAAATAGACGACTGAACAAAAACAAACCACCAAACTTGAGTGAAATTTGACGAGCTGGCATTTAGAATCCAAGTAAGTAATCCATGATGCAAAATGACTGACCGAGTTAGAATCTGAAATGAATGTGTGCATTTGTTCTTTGAATAAGAACGCAATTTCTGTAATGAGGTGGTCTTTATATGGAATTTAATTGATTAATTTGTGAATGCAAATTGAACTGTAATTTCTCAGTTTAAGGAGCAATTTGTCAACACCTCGTTGACTGAATTGAAAATGTCAGTGTGTAAAACACTAAACATCCAACAATCTACCATGATTTTGACCTTTTGACATAGATTCATTTGTCGAAAGCATCGCTAAAAGGGTAGTCACTGGTCACATTAGACAAGTGGTCTTCATAAAAACCTTCACAAAACAAAATTACAAATATAACTAAAACTAATAAAATACATAACAGTTAGAAAGAGAGAAAAAAAGATAATGTATAAAAATCACGTATAATAAAAAAAGAAAATAGACTAAGTGTTTCTTTGTTATGTTGGACCAACATACAGTGGCCATAACATCTTCACATGCTATTTACATAATTGTAAATTTGTATTGTGCTAAAAATGTTTAATACTATTTGAAGTTATTCACAAGTACAGTTCAATTCAGGCCTAACATATAACTTGTTGTTGACTATCAACTAGATTTGCCTTCTCAATAAAAACTTGTAATTTTTAAAGTTGTTATCAATAATTCCAACTTATTCTTTGTGGTATTTGCTTGTATGTTATTAATACATGTATGAGACATATTCATGCAGATTAGATACGTGACAGTTTTGAAAGCAAGGTAAGCAAGCTTTCAGCCAGCTTAAAGAGAGATAAATGTTATGTTACGCTTGCATCGTACTGTACTTCACAGCTATACTTGTATGTTGCTGTTTATGTGGACTGGCCAAATTTATACAACATTTGTCTTCAGCATAATTAAAGGGGTTTACAGTTGTGATTGATTAAAAGGTTATGTAGGAGGTCTACATTCATTCAGTATACATGTAAACGTTCATTTATAATCGTATTCTGTAATTTCCATCTCAGCTTGTGGTATTAGTTTCTATGATATTCCAAAGTGGGTTGCATAGTAATAGATGGTTGCTTAGTTCCCTGTGGTGTTCACCTCATTCAACCTAAGTGATGATACCTGTCTCTCATCTTTTCATGCCCTTTAGCTGCTGGTGATGAAGATAAAGATGACGATTTCAAAGCGCCTTTGTATAAAACTGTGGAAATCCAGGGTATTCAAGTGCGAATGAAATGGTGCACAACTTGTAATTTTTATAGACCGCCTAGGTGTTCTCATTGTAGTGTCTGTAATAACTGTATAGAGGTGAGACAATCTTTTTCTTTAAAATTGGTACAAAAGAAAATAAGATATTAGGTTAACCTTGAAAATACCGCGGAATATGCTCAAAAGCAATATGTATCGATGAACTTGTAGTGGAGGTCGATGTGACCCCATACTGCCTGAGTGCATACTTTGCTATATCCTCATGATAATGTTAGTGAACTAACCTACACTGGATGTGATTGTTTTTTGTAACCCTGATTTTTGTATGATTTATAACCACCTTATGTTGATAGCTATGAGACGCATATATTCAGCAATGATTTGTAAAAAAACAAACCCCACACCTTTACTTTCCTTTATTCTAACATTTGGAGAATGAAATTACCACAGAAAAGGATAAACTTGAGAAACCCTGTCAGAAATGAATTGGATTGCTAGAATTTATCAATGAATAGAATATAAAAATATAAAAATTGAATATAAAAACAAACAAAGGGAAGTGTTCAAATATAATGTCAATAACTTTGAACTCATTGATGTTGGTGCCATTTTTTACCCCATATAAGGAAATTTAAATGTTTGAAGGAGTGCTGATACAACTTTTCTCGGAATATCAAGTTGTATTGATGTTGGATATATAATAATGTTTCATCTAAACAATGCCTGTCAGAATGCATGTACTTACATACATACTTCTATCATTTTTTTTTGTATTTACAGAGATTTGATCATCATTGTCCATGGGTTAACAACTGTGTTGGCAAGAGGAATTATCGATATTTCTTCCAGTTTTTACTCTCATTAACTGTACATATGTTCTCAGTATTTGCTTTTAGCCTTATGTATGTTTTACAACATGATGAAGAACTAGAAAGTGTGAATTGTATAATGTCGTATCCTTTGATAGTAGAAAAGTTTTCCAAATAGAATAGTCACCAAACTTACTTTAATATATCTTACCACCATATCCTACTTAGGCTTATCAGATACCTTGTATATCAGAATACAATTTTGTTTTTTATTTCAGTGCCCTTTCAGCTATCGGGTTCAGAAAATATGGTAGCTAACATTTGCTTTTCGTATGAAATTTCACTTTTTAAGCAAAAAAAAATTCCTAGTTATGATATTAATCAAATAAGAAATGTGCTGGTCACCTTTCAAACTAACTCATTCTCAAAGTCCCTTCCCTTTAAAACACCCAAGCCAATATTTTCACCATTCATAAATTAAGCTCTCAATATTTTTTGTGAATTTTTGGGGAAATTTTGATCAAGACCTGTATCTAACTGGAAATTATATACATTTGGTTCAAAAGTTGCAATAGCTGTGATTTTGAACATTTTGTTTCAATATACCCACATAAAGATAACCAAATCTTACCAATCTATTGTTTTTTTGACGCAATTGTATGCGATGTTGACACTAAGGGTAGTCACCAAAATCTTGTCGCACGTCGCACACTATTATTAGAAATGAGACATAAAATCACAAATGATAGGTTGTCAGGTTGAGGCTCAGCCTCTCAAGATGACAAATTAATTGACATTCGTCCACGGTTCCAAATAAGTTGTCACCTTGTACCGTAATCCTTGTGGTTCGCTTAACAAAACTGGATTTCAATAGATGGCACCCTCTGGTCATTTTGGACGCTACAATGTACTTGCAAGTGATGTACACCGTTGGTATATAGCATATATTCTATGCTTTAGTGTCCACATTTCGGCGATGGTCGTTACAAATTGACAGTTTTTGACAGCTATCGTCGCTTTTAACAACATTTAAAAAAAAATATGTTATTAATATGAGTCAAATGTGTAAAATATCGCATCCACACCTGGTAGATAAAATGATAGTATGTATCAGATCAGGATTGTGGATTATAATGTGGTTAATGCATATTAAACGCAAATTGGGGATTATTCCTTAATATATTTGTTTATCAGTATTATTATAATGTGTATTATAGCATTGACTATAATCCCCGTAGTTGGATTGACGGCATTTCATCTTGTACTTGTATCTAGGGGTAGATCAACTAATGAACAAGTATGTCGTTTAGATAATAGACTGTATTCATGACCCCAAATAGTTGCACATTCTAGTACTTTCTGAGGGTACATTTCACTATCAATTAGATTATTTCTCCCCCAAAAAAGCAAGCAGTTATCATTGAAATTAAAAAAAAAGTTCAACATTGCAAAAAATTGGGCTATAATTTTACTGTCCAATATTGAAACGCCACATTCTGATTGGTCAATCAGTACCACATGCAGCCCTGTTATCAGACGATAACAATGGCAATGCCGGAGGTCAATGCACTAACATACGAACACGACGATAATGCACGACTTGTTTACTCAACAATGTTTTGATCAATGAATACAAATTGATTCTTTCATGATAAAAACTGCTGGTTATCCTGGCATTTTTTTGCATGACGTTCATCCGAGAACATTATATGCGTAACTGAATACAAGCTACTATGGCACACTTACACACTGTCGATTTCCTCTTTCTCAAACAACCACAGTTTTGTGGAATTATGGCTTGATAACTTGGCTCAGAGGGGCATGTTTGCTTTCAATGGGCTTGAATGTGTCTCACCATTAATTTGCACCCTGAATATTTCCCTTCAGAAAGTACCAGGATGTGTGACCTCTAGGGGTCATACATATGTTATGTTTTATGCATCCTAATCAGTACCGGTATATAAAGATAATATTTTTAACCCCTGAGCTTGTTATTTTTGCATCAAATGACTTTGATGCTAAAAATTTAGAATTGCATTTTCTAGCAATATTGGTGAAATCTGCATCCCTAAATGTCTATCTTCTGTGATAATAACACTCTATGGCCATGTAAATTGATGACATGATGTATGTTATAGGCATTGTTTTAGTGGAAAGGAGTTGCAAGATTAAAATACAGTAAATTTCATGAAGGCATAAATGGTTTTTTTGTTTGGAATTATATAAAATGTTGTGCTTTATTCAAATCTAGTTGTACTTTCATAGCCTATAGAAGCCATTTGGTAATGCTCATTACCCACAAGTCTTTGCAGGTTTTATTCAATCATTTCAATTTCAAACTTTACTTTGAAGGATAACTTTTAAAAATGAAAATAAAAATACTGTCAGTCTGGTATTGTCATGTTTTGACAATTATGACTAAGCTAAGGAGTACTGGAAACTTAGCCCTCAATGTTTATGGTATTTTTGCAGGTTACGGGTAAATTTCGTAGTGGTCACAATCCATTTACCAAAGGGTGCTATAATAATTTCCGTGCCACGTTATGTGGTCCACAACATCCTAGGTAAGACTTATTTTTTTAATTCTCTTTGTTAGTTTGGAACTAATACGACATTGTAATTTGAATATTTTTTGCAGATTGACAAATTATAACAAAGTAAGATTTTATCCAAAGACTAAATAATCAGATTAGTAAAGTCTAACTCAAGAAATATTAAAAATAAGTGAGGCCAGACGACCAGATTTCTGCAAAAATTGTACTGATTGTATGTACTAGTTTTGTGATTTGGAGAAATTTTACCATTATTTCCTATTTGGCAAGGATATGTTTCAATAACATTTTTCTCACTGATAAATGGTGAAGATATGATATACCTCCTTTGAGGGTTCCCTGAATTAGGATTGGTCATATGATTCAGTTCTTCTACACTGGCTGATTAGCTTTAACAGCAATTTTAGCAATGTCTCTGTGCCAAGACTGAAAAGCTGATCAGTGGAATTTCATCTAAATTCATTTTCATTATGATATATGGAAAGTACAATTGTCCTATGCCTATTGAAAGTACTGCATTAATTATAGACAAATTACAGTATGTCACTGAAATGATTACTAAAATGTATGCAAATATTCACTTTGATTGAGTGGTATTCCTTCTTAAAGTAGTTTGCAGTCACTAAAAAATACTCAAAAATCCTCAAAAACTAGCAAAATAGGGGTTGGCTTACTGTAATGTATATGGTCTCCAAAGTTTTCCACAAAATTATTCATAAAACTGATAAAAAATGCATTTTTACTTTTAATTCATTTTAAACATTTTGTTCGGTGACCTACAGTTATATGCTAAAAATTGGGATAATTTTGAATACTAGTTATCCATTGAATAATGTGTTTACATGGAATCCTATAGAAAAGGTTCTGTGGCCTCTTTTTTAGATTATTTTAAATATATTTTACTGAAAGCACATCTTTTTTTCTCTGTAAAATTCAAATATGAATGACGTGTATGTATGTGAATCATCACCAGACATTTTTGAATGATTTACTGTGTTCAATTTGTTTCATGTTTTAATGATACCGAACTACCTTAAATTAGGTTGCTTCACCACATTTATAGTATTTAGTTGGTTCTGCTGCACCACGACGAAGATACCCAGTATTCAGTTGACTGTTTATATTTGTTTATTAGCTATATTAAGTATAATAGTAAGAAAAAGCACAAGACTATGACAATACAAGTTGAGTATATGCCAACACAGATATTTGAGAGTCAAGTACAGATCAGAGTTGAAGGAAATGGATTACCACCGAAACCAAGGAATCATATGTATAAGGTAAAGAGTGTACAAAAACAGAATCTTAAGTACAGTTACCATATTTGCATATGTGTATGTCTAAACTTAGTCATCCAATAAATGCAGTTTTTGTTTTATGCACGCATCTATTGGGGATGCCCTTCTAATAGCGTAAATGTGGTGCAGGGACATAGTGTCTTTACTGATACTTGTTATATAAAATGTTTTTGCAAAACTCATCTGTGTCAATTTTTTACATTTTTGTCTTCTTCTTGAAAACTTCAATTCTTATTGCTTTGATACTCGCTCTTAGATTTGTTCATTTCGTGATGATATCTTCAATTCTCTAATTTTAATGAATATGTACCAAAATCATTTTTGACTTTTTCTAAATAACCGCAAGTCTGATTGCTTTTATGTTATACATATAGGGCCCCTAGGTAAACGTCTCTCAGATTTAATTATTTCGCGTTAATTTTCTAATTTTGATGAATATTTTTGGTAAAAATTCTAATTGCTTTGATACTATACATATAGGTACCTCAGGTAGACCTCTCTCAGATTTGTTCATTTTCTAATGATATCTTCAGTTCTTTAATTGAAATGGGTGTTGCTAACAGTTGAGAGGCTCAGCTGAGAGGCTGCTTGTTTTTTAAAGGCCAAAAAAAAAAAAGATTTTGCTTCTCGTCCTAAGGTAAATTAAAAAATAATTTGGTCATGTTGCTTTAATTGTTTTTTTATTAAAATTATTCAATACACAACAATATGTTTTTAACTTCAAAGTTTAATATTTATTAAATACATGCATTAAAGTTGGTTTGGATAAACGTATACATGTACCTTTGAAAAAGAAAAGAAAAGAAAACATTTCTCAATACTATCATATGCAACACGCTTCACCAGTTTGCAAAATTGCCAAAAATAATGGGTAAGATACAGTTTTTGAATTGACGTAAACAATAATGAGAAGCAAAAACCTTTTTTTTTTGGCCTAATGTTTTTGAGACTGTAAATTTTTTTAAGACAAGAAAGAGCTCCCCCAAACCACAATATACTACTCTGTGATTTGCTTGGCTGACTGATTACTGCATGCAGAGTGACTACTTACCACTACCCCAACCCTTATTAAAAGTAAACCTCCGTGAGAGCACGTATTCTATCATTGTCACATATTTTCCAACCTGGCCATATAAACTTGGCCACTTTTTAAGTGGTGTGATAAGTGCACCTTCACTTTGAGATCCAGAACTGAAACTGACTATCTGTATACCTTATATATAAAAAGCACACTTTCATCGCTTCTGTGAAAGTTAAATATTGCACCTATCCTTGTATATTAGACACTAATATTATCAGAGTTAACATTTTCGCAACTTGGTTTAATAATGGAATACCTAAAAAAATATACTACTCAAATGTTGGTGTATCCTAACTCTGTTGCATGGCTGTAACTTGCATGTTAATATAACTACATTGTGTATCTACTACTTCTTCTTACTCAACTCTTTACAGCCTGAAACCAACCACTCCCACCCTTCTGTCAGTCACTCTGGTAGTGATGAGGAAAGCCAGGGACAGGATTGTGAGCCATCACCTCCACCTAAACCCAGAGGCTCTCATGAAGATTTTATTAGGGAGATGGCACGATCCAAGTCTGATAGTATACAGTTAACTATGTCAGTCAATCGACCTAGGTATAATGTGCATCCTCCATACTCCAGTGCCTCTGATATCTTGCAGAGTCAAAGCTCTCATCGAGAACGCCAACACAAAGTAGCACGAGATAATTCATCAGTATTTAGCCGAAGTATTGATTCTTTGGATAATAAACCGAACACTGTGATAGTCAGTAGTAAAAAACATTCCACAACATCATCAGAGCAGATGAGCTCTCCAAGGTCTGGGTACTTATCTCCCACTTCCCCCATGTCTGATCCGGAGTTCCCCCGGCAACCATCACAGAACAGTGTTGCCTCAACTGGGTCACGGACTTCTGGTAGTGATCATCGACGAATGAGGCGACCGTTATCTTTTACAACTGCTTTACAAATGAGTGAAGAGGCAGCGCAGCTCAGTAAAGAGAAGAAAATAAAAAACAGTAATGTTGGACGGGGTGGTTCTGCTGGTGGGCGATATGGTGCAGGTAATAGTTATCGACACACAGTGACACCAACACGGCAAATGTCGGCTACGTCAATTGAAAATGACAGTCGCTATGATACACATTATGAAATATCTGTGTAATATGGCATCACTATTTACAGTACTTGCACATGCATGACAGGTTTTTCTGTCAAGTTGTGATTTTTTGTCATTGTTGAATTGAAGGCCTTGGCTGTGAATATGTAAATAGTATATATATTATGTATGTTGTCAGTAATGTATTTTTAGCCTTGCAAATGAATCTTGAATTTTTATTTTATGAAATCATCACATTGTACATGTGAAGCGATGAAGAAAAATTTGAAGTGTACAGATTTAGCTTCTTTTATATGTAGAGCAACCAGTTTGGGCTTCAGTTTAGGGAAAACATTCCCATACACATTAGACGAATTTGAATTTCAAACTGCAAAATCATTGATCATTGGTTAAGTCTTGTGGTATATTAGAGTTATATGTGTTATAGGTCGATACTAGATTCCAAGTGGTGGATTATAGACGAGTTCTACAGTTGCAGTGGTACTGGGTTTGCAGGATTACCAGTTGTTGTCATTTTTTTTTATTTATATTATTGTTATTTTTTGGTGTTTTACATCATCGAAACTGCTCCATAACAATTAAGCTCTTATACAAAGTCCTACTTCGCAAAGCCAGTGCTCCAGTCAAATTACTGGTACCATTTTGATGAAAATAAATATTCCTCCGAATAAATAGTGTCTAACAATAAATATGACCCTGTATTTTGACAGTCTGCTGTCTATATTTATGTGAAGGAGTGTAATTGTCACAACCAAATTGTTACGTCACCACTGATGTCTATGCACTGTTTATTAGAAAAAAGTGAGTGCTCAGAGATTGAAGCGAGGAGTAAAAATGCTCCTTGAAGTTCACACCAGCATTTCAGTGCTTCCTCAATTCCAGCAACTCAATGCTCCCTGGAGTCCAGTTCAGTAACTCAATGCTCCCTGGAGTCCAGTTCAGTAACTCAATGCTCCCTGGAGTCCAGTCCATCAACCCAATGCTCCCTGGAGTCCAGTTCATCAACCCAATGCTCCCTTGAGTCCAGTCCATCAACCCAATGCTCCCTGAAGTAGACTCATTTAACCCAATGCTCCCTGGAGTAGACTCATTCAACCCATTGCTTCTTGCAGTCTATCAACACATTGTTCCTTGCAGTCCAGTACATCAAGCCATTGCTCCTTGCAGTCCACTACATTAAGCCATTTCCCCCTGCAGTCCACTTCATTCAGCTGTTGCTCATTGCAGTCCACCTTTCAACCCAATGCTCCTTTCAGTCCACCCTATCAACCCAGTGTACTTTGCAGTCCACTCCATCGAGTCGTAATTGCTTCTTGCAGTTCACTCCATCGAGCCATTGCTCCCTGCAGTTGCACCAATGTGTATATATTTTTGTGGTTCACAACAAAATGTACAAATCAAGGAGAAAATTCCATTATATATTGTGACCCAGCATTTGTAAATGTTCATGTGAATCAGTGTTGTTTATTTAGTAAAGGGTGTAATCATGATGTAACTTGATGTAACCGTATTCCAACTTTTTGGTTACAGTTTATGCAAAGTCTTTGTTTTCTATCTCTGATATTGAAAGTTAGGGTGTTTACATACTCCTAGTGTAGTTTTGATCCATGGTTACTACTGCCCTGTTTACAAGTCGTACATTTTCAGAATACATTTATTTTAAAATTGTTTTGAAACATACCTGCCATTGTTTTTATATTTACTGCTATTTCCTTTGTTTTCAATGTTTCATTATTACCCTACATCATCCAAAACTGTTTTTGTTTATGTACATTAATCTTCAACATTTGGATTGCACAGTAAATCCAGCGAATTGAATGTTGAACTCTTGTTTGGCTTTAATGGCCAATGAAATGAATCACACTCATTGACCTCTGCAAATTGCATGTAAATCACTTTTGTTTGAATTTGGAATTCTTCCTGAGCTTAGCAAATGTAATTACGAACACTTGTTAAGCTTGGCCTATGTAATCTTGAACACTTGTTAAATTTGGCCAATGGAATAATGAACTCTTGTTGCTCAACAAGGGTTCATTATTCCATTGGCCAAACTTAACAAGTGTTTGTAGTATATAGTATAGTATTAGTATATATGGAATAAAGAACATTAGTTAAGCTCAGACAATAGAATAATGAACACTTGTTAAGCTTATCCAATGGGATAAAGAACACTAGTTAAGCTTATCCAATGGGATAAAGAACACTAGTTAAGCTTATCCAATGGGATAAAGAACACTAGTTAAGCTTATCCAATGGGATAAAGAACACTAGTTAAGCTTATCCAATGGGATAAAGAACACTAGTTAAGCTTATCCAATGGGATAAAGAACACTAGTTAAGCTTATCCAATGGGATAAAGAACACTAGTTAAGCTTATCCAATGGGATAAAGAACACTAGTTAAGCTTATCCAATGGGATAAAGAACACTAGTTAAGCTTATCCAATGGGATAAAGAACACTAGTTAAGCTTATCCAATGGGATAAAGAACACTAGTTAAGTTTATCCAATGGGATAAAGAACACTAGTTAAGCTTATCCAATGGGATAAAGAACACTAGTTAAGCTTATCCAATGGGATAAAGAACACTAGTTAAGCTTATTCAATGGGATAAAGAACACTAGTTAAGCTTATCCAATGGGATAAAGAACACTAGTTAAGCTTATCCAATGGGATAAAGAACACTAGTTAAGCTTAGCCAATAGAATAAAGAATGCTTGCTACATTAGCTAATGGAATGAAGAACACTTGGTGGGCATAGCTAATGGAATAAAGAACCCTCGTTAAGCTTGGTCAATGGAATGAAGAACGCTTGGTGGGCATAGCTAATGGAATAAAGAACCCTCGTTAAGCTTGGTCAATGGAATGAAGAACACTTGGTGGGCATAGCTAATGGAATAAAGAACCCTCGTTAAGCTTGGTCAATGGAATGAAGAATGCTTGCTACATTAGCTAATGGAATGAAGAACACTTGTTAGGCTCAGTCAGTGGAATAAAGAACACTTGGTGGGTTTGGCTAATAGAATGAAGAGTACTTGGTGGGTTTGGCTAATGGAATGAAGAATGCTTTTTAAGTTAGCTAATAGAATGAAGAATGCTTTTTAAGTTAGCTAATAGAATGAAGAATGCTTTTTAAGTTAGCTAATAGAATGAAGAGTACTTGTTCAGCTTTATAGTCAGTGGAATAAAGAACACTCGTTAAGCTTACCTGATGGTTGTCCAGATAAGATTGAGTGAAAAGGAACTGTTCGATGATGAGTTAATCTGAGTTAATAAGTTCTGCCATTGAAATCGAGTTGAGCAAATGAATACAAAACAGTCCTGAATATGCAAATGGGTATAGGCCAGTTTTAGTTGAAACTTTTGGAGTGATTGTTTTTATCTGACTTGTGAAATCGTAATAAATGTGATGAAAGTACAAGAAAGTTATTTCTCTTTTTTTGACTCCTGTGTGTGAAGCACAATGGGAGGTTTAGTGAAGGGGGAAGGTATGGTTCAATTTATATTAATATAATTGTGCCATACCTTCCCTTGTTACTAAACCTAAGCTTCGCAAACATTTCTATGTTCAGTCACGGGATATTCAACTCTTGTTTAATTAAACTTAATTAGAACGCAATTCTAAGTTGTATTGCAATGTAATTGGGTGTTTTGTATGGAATTTATTTTCACTGATTTTTGATGAGTTTAATGTGAAATATTAGAAAAAAAGTATATTCGCTGAAATTTATTTTGACGGAATCATCCCTTCAGCGAAAATAGCGAAAATAAATTCCAAGCGAAAATAAAGTATTCTACAGTAATTGTGTTTATATCGCAACTATATTAAAAGTTAATTCAACTATATTAACAGTTAATCCAATGTGTGGTGTTACAACTACGGTAACACCTGTATGTGTGTGTCCGTCTGTGCCACTGATATCTGAAGAGCCATTCATTGGATTTTGATGAAACTTGGTACATAGATGCTCTGAACACAGATTTGATTAGTTTTGGGTGAAAATCTGTGCATATCAATTACCTAATTTGCATAATGATCAGTCAATTTTCGGCTTTTCCACTTATAATTTCAAGTATTAATCATCACATTTCAATGAAACTTGGTACCGGGTACATGCATCTACTAGGACTATACAGAGACCCGATTAGTTTTAGGGTAAATAATTGTGCATATTAATTACCTAATTTGCATAGCTTTTCCACTGATATCTCGAGTCCAAATCACATTTCAATGAAACTGTAGATAGATGCTCTAGGACAATAGACAAACCTGATTAATTTTGAGTTGAAATCATATTAATTACCTAATTTGCATAATTAACCAATTTTAAGCTTTCACACTGATGTTTAAAGTATTATTCTATTTCAATGTAACTTGGTACAAAGATGCTCTTGGACAAATCTGATTAGTTTTGAATTAAAATATGTTCATATTAATTCCCTAATTAGCATAATAATTCATAATTGTTTGGTTCTGATCACATTTCAAATTAATTTTTTACTGTGTTTCCAATACTCTCAGCACACAGAGGTTCTTTCTAAGCTTTCTTTGATTTAGCTTTGCTGTAATCATAGATGACAGAGCAGAGCTGTTCATATACTATTAGGTTATTGTCCATTGTTGTCTTGTTTTTTTTGCTTTGATTTGTTATTAGGCCCTGTTCAAAACAGGGACTTATAATTTGGTCTCCGTGCGTCCATCAGGAATCGTATTTCAGAATCCAGTGGACCATCTGTTCATTCTTTAGGACATATGCACATGCAGTGGTTTACTGATTCAATCCATGATTCTTGACTGGCAGCCAGTTTGGTTTTTGAAAATGTATCTCATGCATGCTTTGTCAGTTTTTGTTCAAATTTAGTACATACATTATACATATTAGGATACATATCCATGATGATTGGTTTCACAATCAGACCAAATATGGCCGCCAGTCAGCCATCTTGTTTTTGGTAAATGGTATATCATGGATTACTTTGATATTTGAGGTGTACATTATTTTTGTGATCAATTTGTTCTCAACTTGGCTACCACAAAGTTATTGTAGAACAGCGGAGCTATTTCAACCACTATGTTGCTTGTTGTCTGGACCACCGTCAAGATGGTTGTCTGACCAAATGTCATTGTTGCCAACCAGAGACATATGGTGGCATTTGGAATAAAGTGAAACATATGATAGGTAAGAATGCCACAACTCATCTTTGAGGTCAGTATTAATGTTACTCAGTTAATGAACCTCTGTCCTGTTGATATCGACCATCTAAATTACTCAATATTGTGCTCTGATTGTCTGTGTAGAAATATGTCTTATGTCATGACAACTTTAATATGGCTCCTGTCATAAAGGATACCAGTATTGCGGAAGAACAGAGTCACATGTAGTTCGGAAAATATGGGGAATATACATAGTAATATCGGGGAAAATAGTATTGAGAGTATCTTTTTAAAGCGCTACAATCTTCAGCAGCTCGTGTCCGAATCACTAGGGTACCATATTGAACACTGAAGAGAAAGTACATGTAGATAGCGAAGGTTGAAGTGGGACATGGCGCTAATATTGCCAGATAGTTAATTTAAAGAAAAAAATTCTGGTGCCACTTGTGTTGGGTTTGGAGCACCGCGGAGGGTGCAATTCACACGAACTTGTCAGGCTACCTGCAGGGAAGAAAGGTGTTTGGCTTGACCAATCAAGTGACCCCCACAATAGATTGTATGGGCTACACCTTTCCTATAAAAGGCACCATCTTGACTCAAAAAATACATAGATGGGTGGTGATTTGAAAAATAAAATGTTTATTGAAAAAAAAATCTTTCAAAGGGTGCAGTAACTTTGTCGTGAACAAATATCCATTTGGCTTAACAGTTCAATCATCTGCAACCCCAGAGTTTATAATGGTTTGTTCCTAATCAATGTAATGTATTTCAAAACGAGGTAGAGATTCTTTGAAGAATAAAAACTCCCTAAAATCTTTCACTGCGGCAGAACAAGCACCTATTGACTCTGAACGACGCGTGTTCTCAGCACGTATTTACTCCACAGCAGCAGTTAGAGGGCGTCTATTACTCATAATCTGATTTATTGCACATGCAGAACCCATAAATGAATGCTTGACTTGTGTCAACATTTGTAATTCTAATACTAATATGCTGGACAATAAACCTTCACTATAATAATAATTTCATTTTATATTGCACCATAGTAAAAGTTTTTTGTTTTTAGTCCCTGTTCGGACACAGTCCGAAAACGGAGACTTGTGTTTTGACCTCAGTGTGTGCGTGCGTGCGTGCGTGCGTGCGTGCGTGCGTGCATGCATGCATGCATCCGGGCATGTATCTCAGAAATGCCTGGACCAATCACAATCACTTCACACATACATCATACACGATATTATACATATGCACGTCAATTTGGCCGAATGGCGGCCATTTTTGTGCTAAAAATCTTCAAAATCAAGGATTTTCCAGCTGTTTACAGTTGGATTTTGCACATAATTTCGTTTTTCAGATATGATTCAAAATAGCCTACTGGCGGCCATTTTGTTTTAATGAATGTGGTTCTCGTGCCATATCTCTGACTTGCTTTGACTGATTATGTTTAAATTTTAAATATCATTATAGATCATGTCATAGATATACAGATATATTGGTTTGACGATCCTATTCAAAATGGCCGAATGGTGGCCATTTTTGTGCTAAAAAATCATCAAATATCAAGCGTTTCTGGCATTTATGGATGGATTTCGTTCTAACTTGTTTTTAATTGATTTTTTATTGAAGTTCAAAGTATACAAGATACAATCTTACAGTGCTTTGAATGAATAGAATTACATGTGTCTGAGAAACCTTCAACAAATATACATTGTATATAATATTGTCAACTGAATGCATTTATTTTTCTAATAGTTCAAGAAATTTACCCCATTTTTTCAGATGAGTACCCAGTTTTGATCTTTTGTTTGCAATTACATATTCCACATTTTGATTGTTTTGCACAAATGATTTCAAGTTTACAAAAGTTGGAATTTTTTGTTTACACCTGGATATGTATATAAATCCCTTTATCACCAAAATCAGAAAATTTAATAACCTTGGCACTGAAGGGTCTCCAAATATTATTTCTTCAACATTAAGCTGTCGTTTTAATCCAATGAGATTTCTCCAATGATTTCAGAACAAATCAGTCTAGACTGTTCTGTGATAAATTTTAAAAATCAGTAACAACAAATAAAGTAAAAATTAAGATAAGTGTAGTTCAAAATGGCAAATTAGCCTGAGATAGTGTGGTGATATATCCAATTATGTATGATAAGTACATGTCTATGTGTCATATTTCTTGAAACAGAGTTTTAAGTATTTAGTCACATGCTTGATTAGTTTATGTTCTTGTGTATTAATATATTTTTGAATTTGCTTAATATACTGTTTTTTGATTGAAAAGTGGGAGTACATTTTTTGTGAATTCTGTATAGAGTACCGGTATTTCTTTTTCAGTATTATAAAAATCACATCCTGTTACAAAATGTATTTCATCTTCAATTTCTGATGAAGTGCATTTTTTACAGATTCTTTTTTTTGCTTGTATTTTTGGCTTTTTATGTCTGCCAACTTCAATTTGAAGTTTATGGCAGCTCAATCTCAAGTGTGACATTACTTTGATGTCTTCTCTATTATGTAATAAATGCAGATTTCAATTTAAAGGAGACTTTAAGTTTTGAGATTAGAATCTGTTCTATTAATGTCACTAATACATGAATCTATATAGTGGTTCTTAGTTTTGACTTAGAATGACTGTTTTGATATGGTAATTGGGTCTCTATTGTAAATGTCCCTAATCAAGTCTACAACCAATTGTGCAGTCTACAGTATTTTATGTGGTATTTTTCGGTTTCTGCCTTGTCCCACTTGTCTGGTTTTATTATTATTCCCTAAGTTTCAAATGCATGGAGAAGAATTGGCAATTGGATCGTTTCAAATATAGGTTAATTATTCATTGGGTTATAATTTTGCTTATTTTGCTGACTGGAAAATGCGCAAAATTAAAACCCAGTGAATAATAATGTAAAATTTAGGATAGAACACATTATCTGAAAGATAAAAATGTGAATTTGAAACCCACTGAATATGCCTAAAATGGTAAATATGTGAAATTTAAATCAGGTGAAAATTACCAGTAGTCATTTTACAGTATGACACTCCCTCTAGCGGTCCCGAAATGCTTATGCGACATCAAAATGACAGATGAAAATGTTATGGTTAATCAATGCAACAACCAACAAGAAGTAGAAAATATATATTCCCCCCCCAAATGGTTAGAATAACCTTTGTCACCTCTTTATAGAATGGAATGTCCCGCAATAGACTTTATCAATAATAATGTTTGTGGTACTTGGTAAACAAACACAAGTATACACTGTCAATGCTCCATGTGCAGTTGGGAAGAAAACATATATATATATATATATATATATATATACCGGTATATCCTCTATATAGGTATGAAAGGTACCTTCCATGATGACGTGTATACAGGGCATTTACAGTGTTAACAATTGACAAGCACATTCCACTATACAAAGAGAATAGGGGATTTTCCGTACAATTGCGAGATCTCGCGAGATGTATGAAAAACGCGCATCGAACGTCTGCCGCAAAAATCGAACGATTTGATTTTGAACTAGAATTTCTTTATTTCGTAACTCACATCGACCGGCCGATCTTCGACAGAGGAATATTGCTTCCGAATACCCTTACTTAATCGAAATTGCCTATCATCAAATGTGGACAGCACATTATTAAGCATGGAAATGTTCCCCAAAATACTTCGCGTTTGTCGAATCCCACGCGTTGTTTGACGCCACTACGACGCTATGACCTTTGTTTGTCCTGTTTTTACGTTCGATTTCACGCATAACGCGTGATTCTCGCAGTGAACGGAAAATGGTCTATTCAAAATAAAGTTATTATTAGTTCCTGCTCATAAATGAAGACTTTATAAGATGAGTAGATTCTGTTATTCCCTTATGGTGCGTCTGTCCAACATCATTCATTGAACATATTTGAAAGATTCCATTTGAATTTGGTAAGAAGGTTAGTTTATACATCGTATTTGCTCTATTAGTAGTATGCGCTTACGTAAATGCGCTTACGAAATGGTCTATTAGGTACAAGACAAACTTTTTTTAATACAACTGTAATACATTTGTCCTAAGGTACTTTCTGTGAACAATCTTTTGTCCTCGCTGTCTATCCGATTGTTATTTTGAATATAGTTTGTCGCTTAAAACGATAAACCGATGAACGACTACACAATAAAAAAAAACTAAGTTTTATTTCCTTTTTAACAAAATCATATATCTGGTATATCATTTATACACCAAATAGGAAAGTAAAACTTTCTAAATAAAGTTGTCTTTCTTGTCATGCATAGGAGGCCAGGAACCAGGAAATGTGAACGTCTTCCATTACGTTACACAAACGCATCGTCTGTTATGTTTTCATTGATTTTACCACAGAGCCATCCTCAGTTCACCATGGTCCAAGTGTTCTGTTTTTGTTTATTTCCCCCACAGTTGACTATAGTCCTACTTTTGCTATCACAAAACAGCTAATTAATAAAAGCAAAACACTGACAATTACAAATACTTGGGAAAAACATGTTATTGTCATTATGTTGTCATGTTGGTTAGTTTTAGGTGTATAGAAAATGATTATAAAGTAGGTCCTTAAAAATTGTGGGTTTGATTTTGAAAACCGTGACTACAGATTTCTCAGGTGTTTCACAAATGGAATATTCATGCAACAACATGTACACCTTCAAGTTGTGATTTCAAGAAAACAAAATTGCCTGCAATATTTTTTTGACGTTTCATATGATAAAACCATATGAAATATATTTAGCAAGAACAAAATCGTATATTGCAGTACTATTTCAATGAATTTTTTTTAAACGCGAGTTTTATGACAGCAAATGTATTTAAATTTGATAAAACGGATTGTTGAAGTAAAATTATACCAATAATGGCTTGAAATATAAATATTTGCCTCTAATTATGCATCAGTGTTTTAAATGTTGTAATTGTCTCTGAATCCCGTCTGACTTAACTTGGATTTTAGATTTGAATACAATACAATTTTAAGCAATATATTCATCACGGCAAGAAAACATTTCATGCATTTGTTGGGAACAGATTTATGTGATTAACATATTTGGGGATACCGTATGATATTCTTTATCTTACATTACGTCACTGTAGTTTATAGTCTATCACGTTAATGTAACTTGAGATTGCCCAGCAGAATGTAAACTTGTCACATGTGTGAGTCAAGGCTAACATGAGGCAGTAGTGTTTAGACCACGGAATAAAGTAGTCGTTCTTTTCAACTCTAAGTGACTGACTTGTTATCTGATTCGGTAAAAGATCCTATACCCCACAGCATTTTCCAAATTATATAATAAATTCTTTTACTATATCGAATATGTTTTTTTATCCTATTGAAGATGTTTTTCAACATGAAAGTGTGCTACAATTAGTGTGTCTAAGAAATTGTTGTAGCAATGTGAAATCTGGAAAACTGTACTCTTATATTAAAGCTGTCAATGAGAGCGCCACCAGGAAAAAACAAAGTCAACATAATATGAACTAGAGAGGGCGCCATGACATCGTAACATAATGGTGGGTTTAATCCATTTATTTAAATCTTTGTGCATACACTAAAACCAAACGTTACATTAACACACTTCTACTGAGAGTGTTTCCATGGTAATTTGCAGTTTTAAGGGTTGGTCATTACAAACTCTGGGAGGGGAAATGGTAGACAAACTGTTGTTGTTTGGAGACAATTTTAATTCAGGATCTTGCCAAAAAAATGTTATTTTTGTTTTCCTTCAAATGAATTTATTTTTTTTAAAAATCTACTTCCCTTGCGAGTTTCTGACAATCAACCTTTGTCAAAGGTGTTTGAAATGCAGATTTGTTATTGCAGGGCAGCTGAAATAAGTCAACTCACAATGGAATGGTGGCACTTGGTCGTTCTTAGGATACAGTGTACATATACCAACCAACAATGTTGTCATTTTCATGCCACATGGCTATTTTCACTGCATACATTGTAATTCACATCCCAGTTATGTCTATGGTCTGTGACAGTAATTTGGTAAAATTGTTTCTTTTACGATTTTAAATTTTCTTGACACATATTTGTGAATTTCACCATCAGGAATTTGTAGTAGCAAACATTTGTCTTGTATCCTCGCAGCAGGACGTACAGTGACCTTTGTCCAAATCATGGAAACTAGCTGCAACGTTAATTTAACCCTTACACTATACAACTGGTGTGTTGTACAATGATTCCACAGGGATGCCACTGATGATGCAGAAAGGTGACAGTAAGTTATGTCACATTGTAAACTTTAATGATCGCTTGGAAGTTTTATTTGTTCGTTCATGTAAATGTAAACATTGTAGAAGTTGATGGTACGAATAATAAATTACAACATCTAAAAATTATGTGGTAGATTTTTTGAAGGAGAATGTTTTTGGAGTAAATAAGATCATGAATATATTGCTGGCTGAAACGTTTCAATCGAGTTTCATTGAACCTTTTACAATAGACATTAATATTGCAACAATATTGTTTTTAGTCTGCAGCATTTGCATTTCATTTTTAAATTCAAACTCTTCTAAATTGTGAAACAATGTTTTAACTCCAATAAAAAAATATTTGCACTGTAATCAAGCTCATTAATATTCATGACCGACCAGCACTCCAGATAGTCTGGAGAGATCCCTGAAGGTGTTAAACATTCACTGGTCTTCTAACACTTGTTTGATATGGGACCTATGTACCATACACAACACGTGTAAAAAAAAACAATTTACACAAAATTCAAAGTATGAACTGCATTGCTCTTTAAATTTCACCTACGCGATCATTTTTGAAGGAACGAAGTGAATCTGCACTGCTATATTGAATTGAATACTTTATTTGCACAAATGTTCACAAACCCAATCCACCGCACATTAGCATTGTTTTATTATATACCTCATAAAAACTGAAACCATCACTTGTACGTAATGGCACATTTACAAGAAATTGTAGCATATGGGAAAGCACAGAACAAAGTTGTTTTTAAAAACGCACCAGTTTCCACTTTCCCAATGTCTGTACTAAACAAGAGTGACAGTAGAAAATATTGTAATTTACTTATACCCCCCCTGAAAGACCAATATGGTAATCTGAGCAGGCCACAGTATTTATGTAGAAATAAAATCTTTAATATACCATACTAAATCATCCACGCTTGTACAATATATTCACAACAGTTCACATACCGTATTAAGAATGCATCTCCAATAGAAATGCATATAAGCAAAAAATGGCATTTGTTTATTGTATATTGGATCATTAAAATACGATCTCATCTGACCATAAATGCACCTGTAATTTACATCAGTGTATGGTGTTACTATAACAAAACAAACATTATATTGACAAGCTGATCCACGTCCAACCACACAATGTACACTGTTTAAAATTAAAGAATTTAGCTCGTCCCTATATAAACAAAAACAAAATATGTACATTGCAACTTGGTAAAACCAAGCAACGGTTTCCCCAAAAATAAACAGAATATTCAAGTACCCTTGCAAGCATTCTCTTCCCAGTGGACCAACCTAATATAGGTATATGTACCAATATATCAAGTTGACTTCCAACAATCGCGTAATTACAATCCTCCGAGTCTATTCACATTGCATAAAGCCAGATAGTAATATCCGAATATATGTGTTTAATAAAACACCTGCTATTTTTTAGAGACATTTTAGTCACCAGTTCTGCCTTCCAAACTGGTCTCAATTTGTTCTAATATATAAAGTCAAGATTACTGTTATTTCAAACTCTTATTCAATTTTCACTTGAGAGTGACTCCAGGCATTTGCTAAGACACCACGGAAATTCCAATGTCCATGAAATGTGTTTGGTTGAACATTGTATGCCGAATCAACAGCCTTACAGACGATGTCTAACTCTCCATTGTGATTTTTCGGTATTGGTAATGTGACATGCCAAATGGTCCATGCCCAGTTCCGATTGAATGTTCGTTTCTCCTGTTTCAGTAATGCTTCAAACCATGTTTTACCGCCATCTAAAGAGACGTCGACACGGAAAATACCTCTCCCACCACCACTCCAAGCATAACCCTTGACGGTGATCTCCTCATCCTTACTAGAGATTGTTGAACCATTGACAGGGACGCAAACAGCCGACTGCACCGGGTATTCTTGTATCGGAGCCTGCTTTGAATAATCAGCAGTTTCAAGGGTAACCTCTGGAGAGAAACCTTTATAGTCATTTTGTTGCCAGTGACTTTGGCTCTCCTCGTCAGAAATGGTGATACGACCTAACCACTTGACATTGCGAGCACCAACAAAGCCAGGCACGACTACACGTACTGGAAAACCGTGATCTCTGGTGAGTGGTTCACCATTCATTTCCCATGCTAGCAGAACATCCCCCTCAGGATCTAGAGCTTTTACTAGAGGAATAGAAGCACCATACTGCTCAGATGTGAAAGGATCGATGTCAAGTCCTTCAAACTGAACGTGTTTTCCTTTATATGAAGGATCAGACTCTTTGAATCCCACAAACATAAGAACATCACGTAGTTTAACTCCCGTAAAGGTAGCATTACCGATTGCAGACTGCTTCCAACTGAGCCCTTTCACAGTTTTGTATTCATTCATCTCACTTCGTCTGTTACCAGCACACTGCAGTGTCGCTGTCACCGAACTCTTCCGGAACTTCTTCAAGTCTTTCAGTGAAAACTCAACTGTTCCTTCATCATCATCCTCGAAGGTCACTTCCAGCGAGTAGTTGTTAGGGTCAATATCAGGAACAGGAAGATGATTGCGAACATAGAACAGCTGCTGTGGAGTGGAGAACTTCTCAATGAGCAAATCAGATGGAGGCTCTCCATTAAAAGGTCTTTTGGAACTCGGGATGATTGCTGGATGCCGAAGAGGATCGTTCGCAAATGGATTATTTGGATCTGGTGTGTACTCTTTACGTCCCTCCTTGGCCAAGTTACCGATACGATACAGCTCTAATTGCTCAAAGACCTTAGCATTTTGATGGATCTCAAAAACCTCCCAGAAAGGTTCTAAGCCTCCTCCTGCAGCCATCATGATTCGATCACCACCAGGGTGAGCTGTAATGAACTCTGTTACATCATAGACAGCATCTTTATACGTCATCCAGATACCTCTGTTTGGGTCATCATGACGGGCAACTTCAGTAGCTGTGTATTCTGGTATCCCAGGAATCGCCTTCCCAGCATTTCCAGCATGTGATTTTATCTTTTTGGGATGAATCACCATTTTAGTATCTTCAGCTGGTAGAACTTGAACTGCATGTTGAATACTCTTCTTAGTTCCAGCGTGAGTGTAATTGGATCTCCAATATGCCACAACTCCAATCCCTGCAAACGCTGCCGCTGCTGCAGCACCAATCAGAGGTCCAAATTTAGTTTTCTGAGTACCTCCGGTGGAGTACTGACTTCTTCCATTCTTGTGCCAGTTGTTCCTATTCACTGGATTACAAATCAAACCATCTGTCGTGGTCTGGTCACCTCTAGACAGTGCAGTTGTAACATATCTAATGCATGAATGAATGAATTTTAAGTCAATGGTTAAATAAATATCACAGCTGTATATTATTACATTTTATTACTGTAAAACATGTTTTTTAGATAGCATGTTATTTTAGCTACTGTAGAATACTTTATTTTCGCTTGGAATTTATTTTCGCTATTTTCGCTGAAGGGATGATTCCGTGAAAATAAAATCCAGCTAATACACTTTTTTTCCTATATTTTACATTAAGCTCATCAAAAATCAGTGAAAATAAATTCCATACAAAATGCCCAAAAAGCCTTTTCAGCGAAAATTAATTCCAGCGAAAATAAAGTATTTCACAGTATTTTAGCTAATCTGTAATTTCGCTAATTCAAGATGTAGCTAAGTATATATAAGATGTATAAAGTATATTCTCACAGGGAGATAGTCAACACTTTAGCTAAATTAAGATTCTGTTAATTCATGCTAAGAGTCAAATCCACTAAAATTGCATGCAGCTATTTCAACGTGTTCTACAGTATTCTCATCCATTATTCCACATCAACACTTAGAGGGCGCTAGTCACCATGCAGGTTTTAATGCATTTTACACACAATGTGCGGGTCTTATTTGACCACATCTAAGACAGCACGCCACAATAACAAATGACTGTCCTATAAAGAATGCATAAAACTAACACTTATGAGAGTCATTTATTGCAATTTTAATATCACTTATTCTCCCTGTGACTGACTAGATAAAACTCAGATAAACTACACTTTTTTTTGAATCATAAAGTGTTACAAAATTATTCCCTGCCACTATTTGAAAATCTTGAAAAAACAAAATTGGGAACCAAAAATACCTATAAATTATGAACCTTAGTTCTATGCATTTTGCCCAATTTTCAATACAAAATGGCCGTCTATTGCAAAATCACAAAGTCATAGTTTCTATGGAAACAAGTTTGGATTTTTTTATTTTTTTATTCAGTCATTGTTTTTATGGAAACAAGTTTGGATTCCCCTCTTTTTTATTTTCACTTTTTAATTACTATTCATTGAATCAAGAATTTTTTTTGTTTTAAATTTTTAGCTGCTTTTTTCGTCAGCCACATCCATCATTATGTGCATAGGGTATGGTAGCCTGAGTGAGGCTATTGGAACGTTTAAGGAAATGTGCCAGTCTGCAAGGTGTACTCATGTCTCCAAGAAAACAGAACTCCCTAAAAACGATTGTAAGATTTGTGACAAAATTGAATATGTATAGTATGGTTAGTAAATTACGAACATCTCTCACCTGTATGATGCACTACTTGCCACGTATGGTTGCTTAGTTACAGTCCTAGTGAAGCGAAATAAAATGCCATAATATTAGAATTGAATAGTGAAAGGGTTCACAACATGAGCATGTACGTATTGCTTACCATCAATGTTGAAATAGACCTAGGTATATCAAAGATACAGACACATTCACATATTAGGATTTTTCAATAAGTTGTTGACTAAATAGCGACTACTTGACCATACTGAATCAGTTCATGGGGGGGGGGGAGAGGAATGTGAGTGAATGTATCCCATTCACCTTTGACAAACAAACACAATAAGTATTATGGTATTTATGATTTGTATGATCAAAATGGCCACCATGCAGTCAACCAAATTTGATCAAATCACAAATTAGGTACATAATCATGATGATCTCTGAACCGCAACAGGTTGCTAAGAATTGATGCAGTTATCTCCAACAAACACGACAGTAAAAATGGAAACCAGTTGCCAACGTTTGAAGAGATATAAAGGACACATGCTGTACTGTTTTAACACAAAGTTTGTTAGAAATTTGTTGAAGCATCTTTGAGAAAGGGCTCCAGATAAATGTACTGAGAACTAAAAGCATCTACTTCTCTCAGACACAAGGAATAATTATAAAACCATAATTCAACAAAAACACTGATTAGCACGCTACTAATTAAGAAAATATTGTATTCTTGATGATAGTTTCCTTGAAGTGAGAAATTAAAATTCTGTGAAGGCAATTTTTTTTTAAATGAATATTTGAGATGGTTCCCTCGCTATATATTGTCTAATTACCTGACATTAACTCCAGACCTTACAAGCACACCCAACATGTTTGTTGTCCCACTTGTAGCCATTCTAAGTTTTTCTCAGACCATTATAACACAGAGTTAATCTGCAATAGAACACAGAAAATGTTTAATTATATTATTCCAGAGTTAATTTTATGAATAGGTCATTCTGATTGGCCAAGAGACCCAAGTGAACCTGCAGTAAAGTTGTACTCCGAGATCATTCTTATAGTGTAATTTGTTTTTGGGACTATTACATGAAATGTTTAATGGTCTCAACTTGTCTGTGTTGTGGGAATATTTAATAACCTTTTCACCACCAGTTCCCTATTTTCTTCACAAAATAGTCCCAATTATACATGAAGTTTGGACAAAAAGCCATATTTTTTGAATAAAAACTGAAAATTCACATAAATTTCATCTGTTCACTCCCAAATCAGGGTTCATTTCCAGAAATATTGAAGAATATTAAAAAAAAGTGCAGAAAAATTTTGGTGAGAAAGTCTGATGCAGAAAATGTTAAAATAAACATTCACATTTCAATGTTTTTCAGCATTTCAGAGCAATGGTCATCATTTCTGCTTCCCATTGTTTTCTTAGTTGTTACTTTAGAAGTTATTCATTGTCATATATTTCAAACAATAGTCTCAAAACGTCAATTAAACCTATATAAATTCTCTCAGAATGCTACTTTTAAAGTGCTTTTTATGTGCTGTATTTTAAAACAAATGTAATACACATTGCTTCACATAAAATTTGAATGTGCTCTGCAACAATCATTCTTTAAAGATACAATATGGATAAAATAATATTGTTGACCAAATAGGATCATGAACTCGACAGTATTTACTAAATGAAAAATCAAAAACACTAAAACGCACACGCATTGATTGCTATTGTATGCACCAAAACAACTTCATTGTTTCAACAAATGAAAAATCAGCAACATACATTATCAAACATGAATATTAAAAATTCATTCATAATACATTTTTAAAGCAGCAACAGCTGTAACAATCAAATTTTTTCCCCCCAATTTTTATTATTAATAAAACATTTTCTGCGTCATTGGCCATCTTCAAAAATGTAGACGGTGAAAGCATAGCATATAGATTATATATATTTTATATATACCCTTTGTTTTGTTTGTAATTTTGAAACTTTTGTTGTTTTTGTTTATTTGTGTTTATTTTTTTAGATCTGTATCCTTACCATACAGCACCCACCGATGGTGCAGTTGTGTAATAAAGTTATTATTATATTATTATATACCGACATAGTACATTAAATCACTTGTAAGTGTTGTGTCAAGGTCAAGTGAACCTCAGGTATAATGGGACACAATGACAACTTATCAGAGTATGGGTGAAACAGCAAGTACATTGCCATCTTGATAGGCCAAGTGCCACTCTCTGACGGCTTCTCATCAATAAATTGATGATCATTTTCCATAATAGCGGCGTTGTACGTCACAATTTTCTACGACCCCCAACACATGATTGATTTCAACAAAATGGTGGCTACTGGTATGTTATGCGACATTAGTCTTGTTAGATTTGTTCATCTTTATCTGGTTATATTATCTTTATCTGGTTATACAAAAACATTTTCAAAATTCACAGCTATTGTCGCTTTAACTAACTAAAGGTTTCATTGAAGACGTGGCATCTATAAGTTAATGAAACATACTCAACACTGAGTCTGCATAACAATCTCCCAGGGACGAGTTGACCCATTTTGGTACTTAACACCAAACATAATGTCACCTTGGAATGAACCACTTATTCCAGCACAGTAGGTACAATTTGTAAACGTTCAAACTTTTGAATCAATTCTTTTAGTAATTCAAGCTGTACATAGAAATACGGACATGCAGTTCATCTTTTGGTGGTAAATAAAAGTGGTGACACAAATGACAAGTTGACATAAATGTTAATTTGTTATGTACAGTAATTAAAATATAGCAGTCACATGTTGATATATGTCCTAGAAATAGGAACATTGTCCTAGATTTCGTGTCAAACAAACAATTACAATTTTGAGGTGTGTGGCATGAATTGTGAGGGTCAACCATATCTATGACCTATAGCCAAAGACTTTTGAGTTGTCATTTGCCATCGACAAATGTGTCACACTTACCCCCAAAAACAATTAGGGGATAACTATTAAAAACTCAAGGGGGCGGGTGGAGATTTTGAAAACAAAAATCTACATACCAGTATTTATAAAAAAAACAACACAATTTTTGGTGAAGAAAGCATCCTCTGAGAAAACATCCAGCAAAATCATAAAGAAACAGTAAGCAATCTGCAATTTTCCTAATATTTTTCCTACCAGAGTTTTAAATGGCAAACCCCTCCCACACATGCACATAAAACATAAATATTTGAAATGCTTCATGGTAGAAACACCTCCCTACCCTCACCTAATCCACATGTACTATTTACATAATACCCCCCCCCCCCCCCCCCCCCCCCCGGTAACCATAAGGCTACTCTGCTACACTAACCATTTTCTGTATTTTCACAGCTAGAATCTTATTGTATTTTGTACATTTTTATTGTATTTAACAGTTCTACATTTGGGGGGTTGTAAAGCTATCACCTGTTAGGCTAGTTCACCCACCAAATCCAACAGTGACTATATCTAATGTGATATAAATGTAATTGTAGATAATACTGTAGTACTAAAGCAAGAAATTTTGATAAAGTGTACTCCCCAAAATTGTAATCACAAATACATTTTATTAAGGTTCAAACCAAATTCAAGGATTCTATATCATGTCTGTCATACTATCATTATTACGAGTTCATACCATCAGAATACCGAAAAAAATCAGATATAAGAGTCAGAGTAATATTTCCACTGGTTTCTATGGTGAGATTATTTATTTACCCGTATATGTCAACATTTTCCTTGGTGATATACATATAATATCAAGAGACCAGATGCCAAACTCAGATCTTATAGTCTACTTAAAAGTGATATTAGTTCTGTTAAATAATAGACAAGATATTAGATCACTGTCTCAATTGAGACTTAGTTGTCACAAACTCAAAATAGAAGTAGGCAGACATAAGAGACCTAAAATCTCACTGGAGAACAGGATTTGTGATAAGTGTAGGAGCGACAGTATTGAAGATGAAGTTCATTTGATTACAGACTGTAGCTATTACACTGATGAAAGGGATACTATATATGCTGAATTTACCAAGGAAATTCCCACTTTCCAGTCTGAAAACAATATCGACAAGTTTATTATCATTATTAATACTAATAATCCTAAACTAATTAGACATGTGACACAGTATCTAAAAGTGTGTTTTGAAAAACACAAACTACATTAATTTTTTACAACCAAATCTTATGTTATTTTAACATTCTGTTTTTTACTTACCTTTTTACTTTACCTTTTATTACTTTCAGCCAAAAATGAATTTGTAATTTCATTACGGTGTAATAAAACTGCATTATTATTATTATGTGATGAAAAAGTTGTATTGATAATTGATAAATAAAAAAAATGGTATATAACTTGTGAGTTTTCAGGGTGATACATGTTTTCCATTACTGTACATTACTTTATTTTCACTTGGAATTTATTTTCGCTGAAGGGAGGAGTCAGTGAAAATAAAATCCAGTGAAAATATCCTTTTTCCTATATTTTACTTTAAACTCATCAAAAAACAGTGAAAATAAACCTTGTACAAAGCAGCTACAAATTCCAGCTAAAATAAAGTGTTATTTCCCATAATTCATTGCATATATGTGCAGTAACATGCTCAGTATTGCAAAATTTGAGTTTGACTCCCACAATGCATTGCATTCATGTGCAGTAACATGCTCAGTAGTGCAAAATTTGAGTTTGACTCCCACAATGCATTGCATTCATGTGCAGTAACATGCTCAGTAGTACAAAATTTGAATTCTGTATTATTTCAATCTTATCAAGGTCACCCATTGATTAAATATTTATCAGTGTCTAGTTAGGTCATGTTGATTCTTACTGATTTTTCAAAAGATGATGCAACACCAGACGCTACTGTAAACCGTTTAATTTGACAAGACAAATTTTCATGAATTTCAGGGAAAATCATGAAATATTGCTTCAAGATTTCATCGGAATCCTTAAGAAAAGTCGTCATAGTGATCGACTTTCATGACATTTTATCCTCATACACTCTCAAATTATCGAACAAAGAACTTTTCTAGAGATAAAGAACAGAACTGCAGTTGAGTAAAGTAAAAAAAACTGTCAACAAACAAGCTACTCTCTGATTGGTCTAACTGTTAGATTTCAGGGTTGGATAGCCAATTGGGCATAATCTTGTAAGTAGCTTCTATTGAGGGTGGAGGGGTCCCGGAATATTCATGTATGATTGTAAGAGCAAGTAGAAACTAGCGTTACAGTACCCGCCAGCCTAATTAAGAACCACTGTTTATTCAATGAAAAACACTACCACTTCCCTCTTTTCATCACAAATTCACAAAATAGTTAATGTTTATAGTCTACACTTTCCTTCAGAAGATTCTGGAAATGAAGGTTCATTTCCAGAAATATTGAAGAATACAAGAAAAAAAGTGCAGAAGAATTTGGGCGAGAAAGTCTGGTGGTGAGAAGGTTGAAGCAGAACAGCACTATCTCCATGCATGCCACCCCAGCAATTACACTGGGACTACCCACCCCAAGGATATGTATACCAAAAACATACACAGAAAGTATTAAAGTTGAATACCATCTTAACTTCTTGTAACATACAAACATATTTTTCTGCATGGTATTATACCGACTATGCCACACTCAGATCTGTATGAACACAAGTTTTTGGAAAGATTTGAGGCCATCATAGTTACATGTACATGTAGGTTGTTATAGATTAAATAAATGTTGATTGTAAAACATCTACTGTAAAATACTTCATTGTAACTGGAATTCATTTTCGCTGAATAGACTTTCTGGGTGTTTTGTATGAAATTTATTTTCACTGATTTTTGACGAGCTGAATGTAAAATATGAAAAAAAAAGATATTCACTGGATTTTATTTTCACTGACTCCCCCCCCCCCCCTCGGCAAAATAGTAAACATTATTCCAGTATATACCGTACTGTATGTATACTTTAACACTGGAGTTAACATACTCATGTTTATATTTACAAATATAGTACTGGGTAATAACATTTCATACAATGCAGTTTATAATATTTAGGTTTACAGTTTAGGTTTACTGGGGAGCAGATCCTCTGCCAACCATGAAATTCTGATTGACCAGTCTTAAACTGTGACCTGTCTGATAGTAATTTTGGCCTCAAGGAAGCCATAGAATGCTCCATTTTAACTTAGAATTATCAAAAACTCCACACCTTGGTGGGGAGAACCCTATCTTCCTCACTTGGTGGCGCCGCTGAATTGCAGTGCTCCCTCTTGCAGTTTTCTTCTAGAAAAAACCCTGATCATTTACTTATTAAAATTGTTGATTGAGATTGTTCCCAACTTAAACCAAACTAACACTGAAGGCTGTTGGATTCGATAAAGGGATTCAAAAGTTGTGGCTACACGAGGCAGATAGATCATTCATTGATGTTTATTGCCAATGCTTTACTACTACACCGTACCATCATTGAGGAAGAAGCCTACTAATAATTTTTGAGAAAGTCAAAAGGTCAAAAATTGTATGACAATGTTTATGGGTTATTATATAAAATCATGGAGCTATTGTTCCATGGTATCATGAAATAGCATTCTTTTGCGTGCTTGCAGTGATGTATTCTGGGAAACTTTTTAGAACAATTCCACAAAACAAAATGTCAAAAATAAATTTGTTGAGACTTTTAAAACTCAGATTTTTTTAAAATAATTTAGGACAACAAACAGTACCCCATTACTCACAACATATGATTTTTTCAGCCTATGCCAACAGGTTTCAATTTGAGATATTGTATAATATCTCTGCCATAAAAACTTATGGTAAAAGCCTTATACCCGGTAATACTGACAAAAATACCACTATTTATTATGAACCACTAAAATACAATCATCATTTTCTAGGAAATTAGGTTTGTGATCCCCAACTTATTTTTAAGTCAATAACTTCATATTGCTCAGGACTACAATTCATTGTGATATGAATACATGTGGTCCCTCACAAAACGAAACAAGCAGCATCCCGGCTGAGATAGCTCCGCTGTTAGCAATGCATATTTCAATTAAAGAACTGAAGATATGATTTGGAAATGAACAAATCTGAGAGATGAAGTAGTACCTATGTATATATAGTATCAAAGCAATCAGACTTGCAGTTTTCAACAAGAAGTCAAAAATATCACTTTTTACCAAAAATATTCATCAAAATTAGAGAATTGAAGATATCACCATGAAATGAACAAATCTGAAAGAGGTACACCTGGGGTACCTATATGTATAATATCAAAGCAATCAGATTTGAGGTTTTTAACAAGAAGACGAAAAATGACAAAAACATTCATCAAAATTAGAGAATTAAGGATATCATCACGAAATAAACAAATCTAAGAGGTCTGCCCAAGGTACATGTACATATACACCAAGTACAAAAGCAATAAAAAATCGAAAAAGTAAAAAGTTGACATGGATGCCGGATGAGGACGATGGACACCAACAAACAATCACTCATATGATAAGCTCCGCTCGACAAAGTTAACAGCGGAGCTAAACATAGATGAGCCGCAAATATCACCTAGAACATATTGCCTCTCGGGAAGCTATATTTAGAAAGTACCGGTATAGACTGTAATTTAATTTTGCAAGACAAAAATTCTGGAGTAGGTGAATATCATCATATTTTTTCAAATTTTTCTGGGTATTACAACACAAATTGTCAGCGATGTACGTGAAATTGTATTTTCATGAATGCTATAAAAAATGATACAGTCTACGTAAACAAACTTTCGGGACTTTTAATCACATATGCGTGCCTCGGTTCCCTATATTTTAAAATCAAGTATGTTTGTTTTAAGTATGTTCCAGCATTGACAATACTCCGAAATGTTAACACTATCTAGCCAAGACTGTATGGGTAAGAAAAACAAAAAAAACAAACAAAATTTACTCCGAGTGCCCACAAACTTGCATCTATCTTAAGTGACAAACATTTACATTTACACTATGATTTTTGCTCAAACTCACTGAAAAAAAAAATAGATGTTACAGAGAACATAGTTGGTAAGTATTATTCAAAATATTTCAAGTGACCAATTGAAAATAACTGAATTAAATCGTAGACTAAATAGTCTTTCGTGGACCAATACGATTCAATATAATAATAATAATAAATAATATTTGCTGAAATGATTAATTGTGGTTCTCGCCAGCCTGGAACATATGATGCACGTCATGTGAATGAATGCACGTCATGTGAATGAATGCACGTCTCCCTATATATACATGTAAGAGCTAAACGTTTAAAATGAGTGTCTGCCATTTTACCTTCAGTGACTGCAAAGACAACCAAATATTCACTGTGCCGGTCAGCTGGTAAAGTCGAATGTTGTCAACTGGTTAGTTCTGTCCGGTTTAAACCAGTACAACACGCAGTTAGAGCTTTCACATGATCAAAACAAACTACTGACCTACTTAAAACAACTGATTAATTCAGGTTATTCCACTATATGAAGGGGTGGCATAGTTCACTGTGCACTGACGTTCACAAATAACAACATCAACGCAAGTATTTACAAGTATGTGAAATGCTTTTCTGGGGTTCAGTATTGTATTCCAACAATTGCTACATCCTAGTGCCAAACAGTACAGTGAAGGTAATTTGATCTACAAAAACACACCCCTCCCCAACCTATAAACAGCATAGTTAAGCTAACTGCATAAATTAACTGGTACCTGTCCTGCGATAGTTTACTGAAAAATACTTTATTTTTGGTTGGAATTAATTTTCGCTGCAAGATTGACTCAGTGAAAATAAAAACAAGCAAATATACCTTTATATAATTAAGTATTTCACAGTATCTGTAGCCATATGGAATGAAATATCAATTAGAGCAGCATTATGCAAATGAGGCATTAATAGAACATTAATTTCAAACACAAAGGACAACAAGGAATACATTAAACTCAGAAGTACAACCCCCCCCCCCCCCCCCCAATAACAAGATATTGGCATTGTGTCATTGCTCTTTGGTGACCCAAGGTCATACACTGTAATGAAAACAACTAGGCTAACAAAAGTCTAAATTAATGTTCCAAGTAATATATTAATAGTAGTTCAGGCTCCACCTAGTACGAAGATGTAAACTAATCTCGTATATTTGTATAACGGCTAGATCCAGACACGGGGAGAGCTTGCACTTAATAGTACAGGCTACATAGTGCCAGCAGTAGGTGCTCAGCACCTGTTTACAAACACAAAATGAATGACACATGTGCAATTATTAATATTAACATATTAATTATTATGCTAATTAGAGAGTTAATATGAACAGATTTTAACCCAAAATTAATCAGGCTGTCTATTGTCCTAGAGCATTTATGTACCAAGTTTTATTCAAATGTGATGATCAATACTTGAGATATCAGTATTAATTAATTATGTTAATTAAGTGATTAAGAAACATACATATTTACCAAAAACTAATATGGTGTATAGTCCTAGGTTCATTGAAATGTGATGAGTACTCTTTAAAATTTTTATTGAAATCCAATGAGTGGTTGGTAGACATCAGTGCAACAGCCATAGAACAGCAAAAAATTAACTAATTATGCAAATTAGGTAATTAACATGCACAATTATTTATCCCAAAATTAATCAGGTCTCTGCATAGTCCTAGAAAATGTCGCAAGTCTCATTAAAATGTGATGATTAGTACTTGAGATATCAGGAGAAAAGCTGAAAATAAACTAATTATGCTAATAAGGTGATTAATATGCACAAATATTTACCTAAAAACTAATTGGGTCTCTGCACAGTCCTCAAGTAACTATGTACCAAGTTTCATTGAAATGTGATCATTACTACTCGAAATATCAAAAGCTGAAAATCAATTAATTATGCAAATTAGGTAATTAATTTGTACTGATATTACCCTAAACACTACCAGGTCTGTGCAGTGTCATATGACATCTATGTACCAAGTTTTATTGAAATGTTATGATTAGTACTTGAGATATCAGTGGAAAAGCCAAAAATTGATTAATCATTATGTAAATAAGGTAATTAATAATATTAACAGATTTTTACCCAAAAGTAATCAAATCTGCGCATTAGTTCAGAGCATCCATGTGCCAAGTTTCATTGAAATCCAATGAGTGGTTCTTCAAATATCAGTGGAACAGTCATGGAACAGCTTGAAATCAGTTAATTATCATTCAAATTAGATAATTAATATTCATAGATTTTTACCTAAAACTAATCAAATCTGCGCACTAGTTCAGAGCATCCATGTGCCAAGTTTCATTGAAATCCAATGAGTGGTTCTTCAAATATCAGTGGAACAGTCATGGAACAGCTTGAAATCAGTTAATTATCATTCAAATTAGATAATTAATATTCATAGATTTTTACCTAAAACTAATCAAATCTGCGCACTAGTTCAGAGCATCCATGTGCCAAGTTTCATCAAAATCCAATGAGTGGTTCTTCAGATATCAATGGAACAGTCATGGAACAGCTAAAAATCAGCTAATTATCATGCAAATTAGGTAATTAATATTCATAGATTTTTACCAAAACCTAATCAACTCTGCGCATTATCCCAGAGCATCTATGCACCAAGTTTCACCAAAATTTGATTAGTGGTTCTTGAGATAACGGTGGAACAAAAAAAGTGACATACATACATGTACATACATGTACATACATACATACAGACAGGGTAACTGCAAAGACTCCCTTTTGTGCTTCGCACACAGGAGTCAAAAAATCAGAAAGTAATAAAAATACAGTAAATAAAGTAAAGGTAAAGGTTCTCCCTACCCAGGGGTTTACACAGGTGGTGCTTTGTATATGATATTTTTAAGATATAGAGACAGAGCAATGTTATTTTCCATAATTTTTAAGAATATTATGGCTTTGTTCTTTTCACTTGAGGTAATTTCACAGTTTTTCAGGAGGATTTTTCTTTCATTTTCAAAATGTGAGCAGCTCAAAAGAAAATGTTTTTCATCCTCAATATGGCCTTGATCACATTTTTTACAGACTCTTTCTGCTGCTGGTAGTTTTGGTTTTCTCCTTCTCGCCAGTTCAATTTCCAAAATGTGATCACTAAGCCTGAATTTTTATAACATTCTACGTAAGCTAAAGTTATTTATTTCATTTAGATAATTTTCAAGTTCATAGTTTATTTTAAATTACATGTATATTATACCAGTGTATTACTGCCATCAATGCATCATTGTGATTGGTTGGGAGACTGTTTTAATTTATGCAAGCCATGGTTAACTGGAGCATAATGCACAGTTATGGTATTCCAAATAAGGCCCCAGAATATGAATACAAGATCAATTCGTAAACAAATAAAGGGAAGGGCATTTAAATATTAGGGACATTTTGGGGGTAATATTGATAGCATGAAGATATTATATACATATTTTATTTTGGCAGTGGTTAAATAAAAAAAAATGTACAACCATAGACCCTCTAAAAGAGAGGGTCTATGGTACAACCTACAATTTTTGCATGTTATTCTTTGCGAAATGTTTTCGTTGTCTGCAACAGACATGGCCGAGTATCATGTTCGGGAGCTGTCAGAGCAAGATTTTCTTGCAGAAACCGAAGAATTCGTCCAGACAGAGAGAAAGAAACGCTTTACCAATTTTAATAAAATTGATCTTGACGATTTCGAAACACAGGCTAAAATGTATGCTACCGGCGGCGAAAATTGTCCTGTTGCAGCATTTCAAAATGTATTTGTCCAAATTGCAAAATGCGTTGTTTCAGAGGCCCGTGTAAATGTAACACCCACTGACACAGTCGTATTCATGAAAATACATTGGGATCTATGATGAAAGAGATTTTGATAGCAGCAAATTTGTTGACAATTCATACACATCATTATGTTAGGGCAACTGCGTGCATAGCCCTGCATACAGTGCTGTGTGTACGGGGACGCGGTCGGTTGATAGATGTCCCCCACCACAGCCCTGTGAACTTTCCATAGACAAAGTCCGGGACTTTGAAAAATATAACTTTTTTAATGAAATAACATGCCTAGGTATCAAAAATGATGATCGATTACCAGATATATCCAGAACTCCCAGTTCGGAGTCCAATTGTGGATGAAATCGGCTACTTTGCCCTAAAAACAAACGCATTCTCTCGAGTGAACGAAATTAAAAATGGCGGCGTTTGGTGGATAATTCCTCCGGTACCTATGCGTTTACAATTTGACCGTCTTTACTAGTTGTTATTTAAAGACATTTCAGTTTCAGATAACTTTGTAATGGTTGCTACGGATAACTATCGTCATTTCAACAGATTTCGGCTGGGAAACTACTTATTTTTAACTTGCGCATCCATTACGGTGCGCTCCCGGACTTTGTCTATGGAGGTACGCAGGGCTGTGGTGGGGGACATCTATGAACCGAACGCGTCCCTGTACACACAGCACTGTACGCAGGGCTACTGCGTGCACAGTGTTATATTCTGCAGGATTTGAAACCAGACACATTATGTATTTCACGACACATAAAAACGAAGCTAGTGTTTCGGTCTTACACCAACAAACTCACAAATAATCAGAGTCAAGGAATGTCCAGTTCCCTTTCTCGCAGTTTTTGGTATAAAAACAAATCCTCTGATAGAGAAGTGATCGTAGCGATCGAAGCTGATGTTTCCGACAACGGCATCCGTACCCCAGAAAACACCGGCATAGTAGCGTCTGAACCAACTCCCGCAGAATCTGGCACCGCTTCCATTTCTAATACCCACAATCAAAGTACACATGCAGTATCTGCTTTGTTCCATAACTGCACAAGAAGGCGAAAATATCACTTTTTACCAAAAATGCCAAAAATATTCACCAAAATTAGAGCATTGAAGATATCATTACGAAATGAACAAATCTGAGAGAGGTCCACATATAGTACCTATAAATGTAATATCAAAGCAATTGGACTTGCGGTTTTTAACAAGAAGTAGAAAATATCACTTTTTACCAAAAATGACAAAAATATTCACCAAAATTAGAGAATTGAAGATATCATCATGAAATGAACAAACCTGAGAGAGGTCTACTCAGTTTTTACACCAAGTATGAAAGCATTAAGTCTGCTAGTTTTCAAGAAGAAGTTGAAAAAGTAAAACATTGACACGGACGACGACGGACGCCGATGGACAATCACTCATATGATAAGCTCCGCTCGACAAAGTCGACAGCGGAGCTAAAAAGTTGCATACAGATTTAACCATATGCACAAGATTCCTATTCTAACAGTTACATGTACTAAGACTTACGCACACTTCAGTAGCCAGTGCTATGGGTTTAAACCCATACTTAGCATTTCTTAGCCCACATTTTTTTGACATGGGAAAACTTTTCAACCTCGAGGCCAGCACTAAGAAGCTGTATGTGAACACAACTAAAGTTTCACCTCCACAGTTTTGAAAATTAATGAATTATCTTCATCACCAAGGTAAAGATAAAGGAATGAAACTTTAATGCCCATGTACGATAAAAATTACCCATCCACATTCACAACATTTGTTTGTGTACCAGGTGCATCCGAGAAATGACTGATGACATGTTGACTTTGAACAACATCAGATCAAGGTAATACATAAGAGAATTGGTTAAGGACACAAAAAAATAATTTATTCTGAGTTATTTTATGAAAGAAGACATTTGACATTTATAGCATTTAACCTGTCCTCGTCCAAATTTGTCTGCACGTTTTTCTTGTATTTTTCAATATTTCTGGAAATGAACCCTAATATTGGAGTCAACTGACAAAATTTGAGGCAATTTTCAGTTTTTACTTAAAAAATTGGGCTACTCTTGACCCAATATTCTGAAGTAAAGTGTAGACTATAAACGGGACTATTTCATAAAAAGGGGGAACTGGTGGTGAAAAGGTTAACACAAACAATTTATTAGATAAGCAAAATGTTCATGTGAACAAAACCAGTTATTCATAGAGGTTGTCCTATTGTACAACTAAATATTTATTTATAATTTTCACTCTTGGTTGTCAAGACATCTAAACACAATACACATGATTTGTCGTATTTCACAACCACTGATAACAACAATCACGTGTGTTGAACATACTTTGGTAGGTCCACACGCGTGTACAGGCTGTTCTATTTACATGAACACTGATCTAGATACTACCAACTGTTCTAGTGCACATGCACTGAGTCAATTATCTTGATAAATTATAATAAATTACCAACAAACACACAATTGATTGGCACATCGTCTGCTGACTCTAATCCCATTAATTTTATCTATCCATGGAGGCCATTATCAGGCAATGTCTTTACTGAAAGTTCAACTCAACTTTTCCCATCTTTCAGAAAAAAAATTTTCGATATTTTTTTCAAAACAAAAATCCCAGAGACTTGAAGGCAATAGGAAACTATATTCACTAGGTCCAAAATTAATGAGGAAATTAAAGAAATATAAATAAAAACATGCAAAATGTGGCATTTACACTTTTGGCCAGAAACACAATCTTATAGAGAGCATTATTTAGAATATCTTCCTTCCCAGGGGCCTGAGCAGTATTCTAAAGATAATAAAAATATCATTTCATAACATAATCTCTTTATGGTTGAGTTTATTTTGTTTACGACAAGAGCTCAATCATTTTTTAAATCAGGTAATGCAATGTTGTTTGTTAATCCACAGGGAGCCAGGAACTATAATCAACTGTAATACACAGTCTCTATGAGCGGGGGGGTCACGACTCGGTTAGCCTTGCTCAACTGGTTCGTAACCAGTCTTGTGATTGGTTGTTGACAAATGCTGAACAGGCCAAGCCTCCAACGGTGTCGTGCGTTCGGACTAACCGTTAGGAATTCCTAAATGGAGTCAATTTGTGTAGTTTTCTTGATTTATTCTGCAGATATCGGTAAAATGTAGGTAAGGCTTTGGCGAAATTCGAAGGAGCAACTAATATTCTTCAACCTGGTATTTTTTTTAGATTTTATTTTTTATTTTTTTCGTCTGTTTTTTCGAGTTTAAAAAATGTGAGCTGGCTGGAGCCTTCATCCCTTGTCTATTTCTTACACTAAATACAAGCTACACAGTTCATTGTTGTCAAATCTGGATGATAATCGCCATTGGTGACTGACGAAGGGTCAGCAGAGACTATGTAATTCAGAATTTTATTTTATTGTGACATCTAATGTACACTGAGAGTTGAGAGGAGGAGTGTAGTTGATTTGGGGACTGCATGTGAAGATACCCTACTGACTATGTGACATAAGAATTTGGCATATTTAAACAAGCATATACACACAAGCTTTGTGAACTTTGTGATTGTTTATAGATTCAAGATAAGTTTATCCAACTCAAGATACCACAGTCACTGAATATCAAGTGTCTAGTAAAGACGATATGGTCCTATCTTATTAATGTGATATTAAAGTCAAGATAATCTGAAGGTATAAACCCAAAGTCTCCTGAAAAACAAAGTCAATCAACATAATCTGCAGTACATCATTGATCACGTTTTAAAACAAGGGCTGTCAGATTACCGGTATGCTACGAAGGTTGCAGGGGTCATGGTCGTATCTGACTGTGATTGGCAGACCAAAACACTGTGGCATTTGTGGGTCATTGTTTAAATGCACCATCCTTGCATCCTTTATCACTTTCTGGTTGTGTGGATTTGAAATTTCAGTTAGAAATGAACATCATTATATCAGTCTCACACTTGCTGCTTGCATGGTATTTGTCATTTTGTAGAATATTGAGCCAATGCCATTTTGAGCAAAGTTAGAAGGCATTGTTTTAACATTTTCTTTCTTAAGGCCCCCTCACCAATAATTCCAATTCTAACCCTATCCTCCAGCCCCCCATTTTAAATTGTATATGCCTCTATTAAAGACGCACACATGGTTATCTGGAGGGCTGGAGTGTTGGGGTTAGGGTCAAGGGTTGGGGGCGCTCTTAAAGAACTCTTTTCACGGAAACTCTCCAAAGTGTTCGTGGTCGTTGAATTACGGGGGGGGGGGGTAGTTTCATTATTAATTATATTGTTATTTGTACGCCAGTGAATGGAACTGTGAATCAAATGACGCCACCAACGACAAATGTGATAAGGTCCACGTACACAGACATATAGTTAAAAACACATGACAGGACCTGTAGACAAGAAACACGTGCATTAACGGTTTTGTGGCCCTTCCTTGCAAGATTAGGAACTAAATAAATAGAATGGACCCAAAGTTTATGTATGCTCCACTCAAAATAGCGTCATATATGCAGTTACTGTAATCTCAGTTAGTAAATACTAAAATACACGCCGTTGCGGTAGAGCACGAGATACTAACCTTGCTTCACAAGTGCGTTGTTTTGATACACAATGGAGATGTGTCATATAAATAGTATAACAATTTACTACCGTGACACTCACGACTGTTAATCCAGACCGACGTTGCCGGCGATATAAATCAGTGGAAATTTACTCAAGCGAAAGTTCAAAAAGAAGGTCACGGGGTCATAAACAAAATAAAATGGCTTCTCTGTCGATGGTGGCGCCCCATCCATTTATTTTTGAACGACCGGGAACGGGACGGAACGAGAAGAAACCTCCCTATGACAATAGTTTAAAAGCAAAATTATGTTTAATTTTCATTCCAGCTTTATTGTTTAATATATGGATGGATAAAACAATCTTGTATTTTCCTGTATGGCTAAACCAAGTGACGTTGATCATTTTCTCGAGTAACTCTCCACTAGAGTAAATAGTTCAGGGGAAACTTGGTTTCACGTTCTTTTTTTAATTGTAATGATATCAATACGTGTGACCCTTTTGTCAATCCATTGTAAACACATTACGTCCAAAATACGGATTTCAGATTTTAAATTCTGAAACATCATGTATTGAGATCTACGTGATATAATGATTCCATTTGACCACAAGACAAGTGAAGCGTACAGAAATAGATAAGGTCAAAACGAGTGTTAGTAAAGAACAGAGAAACATGGGTAGTATGGATTGTTTATTGTTGGTGTTCCACGAACAATGATTATACTATATAGTTACCAATCCACACTCGCATTTAGTTTATCCAGTATAGCTACCATATTCCATGTAGCACAACTGTGATATAGTGTTTTTATTTAAATAACTCGATAATGTAGTATGATAGTATATTTGACACAAAATAATGCATGGAAAATACATCATCTATGGCCAATATACATTACTTTATAAACAAACAAATAAACAAAAAAATGTATTGCAACTTACATTTTTATATCTGAGCAGTGAAACAATATTTCACCTTTACATTCAAAACAACCTATATTGTTTATAGCTACTGAAGCAACATGGTTCAGCTTTGTGGTACTAGTTTCTTATATGTACTATACGAAAAATCATTCATTCTCGATTTACAACGCTGGTAGTAAAATTGTCCTCTAATAGCTATTGTCATTTCCTCACACTGTGAAAGTCATCATATTCATATTATTTAACTAATTGTGCAATTAACAAAAACAAATGCGCTAATCATCCAGTAATTATCCCGACGCCATGACGTCATTCGATTAGCATAATCTCTGCTCATCGCGGTCTTCATGTTTGGCTTGGTATGCAAGACCTGATCTACCTTCTTCAAAAAGTTTGAAACTATCTAACTGATGTTTATTGAATTGTTTTTGTAACTGTGGTGGTATCAAATGAGAACATTTATATTTTTCTTTCAGTGCTTTACTATTCTCTGTATCTTCTATGCAGATTACTGCAATACCTGTAAAAGAAAGTAACAACAGCATTATATATGCAGAACATTACAATCATTACAAAGTAAATGTTATAATCTCGTCCTCTGTTAATACTTTCATTTTTTTTTGAGTTTTGGCAAAAATGAAATGTATATAACACGTTGAATGATATATATGAGAAATATATATCAAGTTCAAATTTCAAGCTTGAAAAATATAAAACGTCCGACAGTTGTTGATCGAAAGAACATAATATATTAACAGCTGTATAGTTGATATAGTAAACGGAGTTGTCAAAGTACAACATGTAAAGTAAGAAGCAATCCCATTGCACCTCAATCATTGTTAACGGGTGGTGGTGGTCGTCGCGCTGCGTATATGCGACTTTTGTGTTGATAACTTGAAACATTGATTTTCCCACAATCCAATATGCTCTTCTAGTAATTAAAATTAGTATAAGGTTTGACCTGAGCGCGACTTGCACCAATTACCGCCGGTGACTCCGACACTTTCCAATCACCTAGAAAATATCTAATTAAAGCTTGGTAATGTCTCAGTTCGTACTCGTTGATCTGCGCAATAGTCAAAGTCGCCATCCTGGTTTACATCATAATGAGACCCACATATCTCGCACATGCGTGGCGCAATGACTACTGCCCTTTACCATTTATATTCCCTTGGTAATTATTAAAGTGGGGTCGTCACACTGCATTTATATGAGCCAGTAATACCATTTGTTGCTGAATGAAATACACAATAAGTAAACGCATTGTATGAGTACCTGCAACTATTCCTTTGAGTTTCTCGATAATATCTATAGTAGCATACATAGTACCGCCAGACTCAATCCACTGGTCAACCACGAGAACTCGTGTACCTGAAATAAGATGCAAAGTGCAGTTTAGATGCATACTGTAATGTAGTGTGACATTCTGTCGTTTCTCTGTAACATGGTTCGTCTGTAATTCTGTCTGAATTATTTCTCAGTAGAATGATGAAATAATTACTCATATATTTGTTTTTCGGTTTTTATTACTAATATTTATTTAAGGGGCATTGGGATGGGCGTCCTTCATTGGCATATATTGTCATACCTTCAGCAAAAGCGTCCTTTCTTATCTCAACTGTCAGTTCAGACCCTTTCCAGTCTTTATATCCAGCTGACACTGTTTCCACACAGAAAACGCCTTTCTGACGAACAGATAGATAGCCTTTTTTGAGGTGAAATGCGATCGCAGAAGCTACAGAGAATAATGTAATTACGACATGGAAATGAGCAAATAATCTTAAAAATCATTCACAAATAATATAACTAAATAAAATTTGTGCCAAGTACCACAATCAAAATATACTACTCGAATTAAAGAAACCAATCACTATTCACACATTTAATGCTTTACATATGGCATAATGTACGTTTCCAGTTCCAGAGGAATGGTTACAGTAAGTTGGATTAATCTACCCCACACTCGAAAGAATAGTGGTACACTGAATCTGAAATTTATTCTAAACATGCCACACATGGGCCACTCATATTATGTATAAATAAACTATTGTACGTTACCTAACGTTGTACCAAACGGGTCTATCCCAGCAACTAAGTCTATTTCATCAGGGTCAAATGCAGCTACCAAATCACGAACGCATTCTTGAAAAGCCTGTCAGGTATAGGAAATAATCACACAAATACATTTATGTTCTAAACCAACAAAATACACCTGAAATAAAACTTACGCTCACTATGCCAGTTCACCATACAAAAAAAAAACATCTCTCATACATCAAGTTATCCATTTTTCGATTAAAAAAGGGCTCCATTCAACATTATTGGTGCGAAATATGAAAGAACGAACGAAAATTAATATCAATGGCGAATACGTACTGCAACATTCATGTATTGTTATTTAAAAAGTGGCTGACAATCGTTTCTTATTTCGCTGATCACCTTTAGTGTATATAACTGTTTTACTAAGAAAGTTCAAGTCAGTGTCCGATTGACCGTAATCTTACATAGCGAGTGAACACGTAATGAGTAGTCAAGACAGATTGCTTTTTTACATTGTATTTCTGATAAGTCGTAATAAGCTAAATACAGTAGACTGACTTCAGTCGGGGTGATTAATATTTGTTTGTAAAAACTATTAAAACTTGGTGACTCATAATTAGTAGAAAAATAGTGACGGATGTGCACTATCTTTTCGCTATCAAGTAACCGATTTCGAGAAAAAAACAAACAAAAAAAAAACAAAAACAAAAAACAATTTTTTAGATGTAAATGGAGTGGATACACGTCGACTTATGATGTAAATACCTCGGTGTTAACATACATCCTTGACGGATCAATCCACGAATATCCTTGCCCTTTGACATTGGGTGCCATCAACGACAGATACCAATGTTTTTCTCGTTTTTCTGACATTCTGAAATGAAACTGCAGACAGGTAATAATAAATCATGTACGCAATGTGGAGTATATATACACTCTATACATATAGGTATTTCCATACGAACAAGCACTGGATTTCGTTGTCTCCAATGAGCATAAATCATTCTTTAGTGCCCCCAATTTTTTTTAAACACGCTAATAATAATATAATAATAACTTAAATAAAATAGTAAAGTGAATGGAATTATGAATATGTTTGTTCAAATAATCCTCCTGATATTAAAATTTGATCTATTTTTGTTGAGATCCTCGCACACGATATGATGTACAAGTATGTATATTTCAACTTAAGCTAAAGTTTATATTCCTTGATTTATTAAATGAAATCAATATGCACAATTTTCTTTCAGTTTTCATTCTTTCAGAAGTATAATTGATTCCGCTACAGCAATCAAATTCATTCAAAGAAGACAATACTTTTTTTCAGTCGTCTTATTACTGAGAAAAATTGTACGTATGCACGTTTTTTCCATGTTGATCGTTTTTAAAAAGGATCACAAAACAATCAAATGTCAAACATTCGCAACAGAAACTTTTTCTGTAATGTCACGCTGTAGTTACGAGATGATGACAATGTTAAAGTGCCTGTGAAATGCCCACCAACACATTACCCGTTTTGAATTTGTGTTCCACTGGAATATGCAGTTATTGATTTTTGTTTTTAAAAATGATTACTTGTATCCGAGTAAATTAGAGATATTTCTCTGTTGTAGCCACGCCCATCCTGAAACAGTCAAAAAACTTTAAAAATGGACTTTATACTTGATAAATTAAAAAAATAATAATATTGATGTACCAATACATGCAGTCATTTCACCGGCACTTTAAATATATAGCTCCAATCATCCAAGTATCGTAGTGCGACCTCTACAGTTAGGAATGCAGCTGTGCCTGTGCATTGACAGGCAGATCGCCGCAAATGTCTGTTCTGAATAGCGCCACCTGTGTTGACACAATAGTGTCTGTGTGTATTAACATTTCCGGGTTCGTTCGTGGTCTGGTGACATTTTCACACACTTACACTCTTGGATTAATAATTATGTATCCATATTCATATGACGTGTAGCGTCGATTTACATAGTATGTCACACTTTCTAAACTGAGCATGCGCACTTCTGAAATGAACATACAACCGATAAGCGATACTTTTACACGTGATTGCGGTTTCGGTGTTCGCTGCATTACCGGGCATAAACAAATCCATGTTATTGGGGTTGGTCGCGACAGTAAATTACTCACCTGTAGTGTTAGATAATACGGTCTTTGCTCAATTAATAAGACTCAGTGCGTACTCACTGAAGCCATGATGACCCCAATGACCTCTGTGGTTTCAACAGGAGAACAATTCGTCTGGTTTCCTGCCATAATTTCAACGCTGAGGGCGGTTCAGAATATGCAATTCAGACATATTAGTACCACATTTAATTAAAACAAGCCGGATAAAGTGTCAATATGGGGACACGCAACCTCGGAGTTGCCTTCATTTTTGAAATAAATCGAAAGTCAAAAATCGCCCAAATATGTTTTTGGAGAATCGTGAATCTAACAGTGTTATGCTATAGTTTAAATGTAAGTTTAGTAACTTACAACGTAATTATGAGTCATTTTCCCAAAGTTTATCGAAATCGGCCAATGCTGAAATGGAGAAGTAGGGAAAACAAATACTAGAATAAACAGACAACAAATGCTGACATTCCGACTTTGAAAAAAATGAGCTAATCACGTGTATGTCCGTATATTAAAATCGGTGACTGGAAGTCTGGTTTACAACAATGGTATATTGGTATTTAAATTTCAATGACTACTTCTTAATTGCAATTGCGCATGATACAATTGACAATATTGGTATTTAATTTGAACTTTATACATAATGATGCGTGTGATTTACTAAGACATTATAAAAAACATTGAAAAAAAAATGTTACAAAATAATATCAGCTAAGAGATGCGTCAATTATTGGGTTAAAATAGATTTCTCAGTCAAGAACTAGACCAAACTGTTTCACTTATGTTAAACAACTATTATCATCGTGCAATATGCAAGAGGTTTGGAATGCACAGGACGTCTCAAATATTGATTTACTTATTAAGATCTTCGTTTCTAGATTGGAATATCGTTTGTATTTGTGTTGGTATGGTAATATTTCAACTATGGATAAAATAGAAAACTATCGAAATTTCAAAATTCGTCTTGGAACCGAATGATATTTATTTCTCGTGTCTGTCCCCGCTCACAGGTGTGTGTTATCGCGTTTTCATTGTTCTGGTATTTGTCTCAGGATAGAAACAGACAGGAAAAATGGTACCGGAAAAAGTGGCCGAGTCTGTCCTTTATGTAATTCTGAAATTAAAGATGAATATCACTATTAATTTGTCCATTTTTGAGGTTATTGGGGATAAATACATTCCAAGATACTATTTTACATTGTCTTCATATAATAAGTTTGTGGAATTGATGGAGACGTCTGACAGTAACATACTACAATCCATGGCAGCTTATTTGTATCATTTCTTAAAACTAAGACATGAAATTTACAAAAGAACATTGAGTGACTTTACAGCATGATTTATTTATTTGTTTATGCAATCTGTATTTTTGGAACACAGGCCTTGAACTACGATACAGATCATCATCGATACTAAGACATTAGGGAGATTAATTTTATGATTTGCAAATAAATGCTTACATTTTCCAGTTATGCGCAATACATTCTCTATGTGGTGCACGTCTATCATTGGACCACTCAACACACTGCTTATTCACGCGGTGTGCGTAGGTCATTGGACCACACAACACACTGCTTATTCACGCGGTGTGCGTAGGTCATTGGACCACACAACGTACTGTTGATTCGTGATGCGGTGCGGTTAATATTTATTGACTCACATAAAATCTAAATAAGTTGAAGGATATCAATAAAAAAAAATTATCTATGTTTCAAAATTTTTAAAAATATCAGTTATGCGTGTCCAAAGTCGAAGTTGATTGTATAACACTTATTTACAACCACAGCAATTTTAACTGCAACGGTAATGACAACGACATCATGGCATTATTTCATACGCGACCCCCCCATTTCATTCAAGGCAAGGCTATTTAAAAAGAACTGACTGACTAATTAAATATTCTCCAACGCGACAAGAATACATTATCCCCACATACTTATTCAACCTTCATGAGGAGAAAATCGTGTGAAAAGATCGAAATGAGAGGAAATTTAATAACATGTTAAGCTAAAAATCTGTAGTACTAGTAATCCCTATTGCGTTCATGTTAGGTTTAGGATGACATTCAAATACGCGAAGTACTCAAAGCATCGAAAGAATGCTTGAACACTGTTCTCCCTTCCTTCATTTGAACACAATGGGTATGAGTTGATTAATGCGCCAAGTGCATTTATGGTGATAACTTATTTTATGTTCTGGGGTGTTGACAAAAGTTGAATAAGATGACGCTTTTCATTTTGCTCTCATTTTGAATTCGATATTGTACTCAATGGACGAAGAAATTGAAAAAGTGGTTTGTTTCCAATTGACCCACTCTGTTAATATAATACATAATATAAATGTACTACCCGGGTTGAGTTGCAGAACATTGGATTCAGGTTCCCATATTTTATTTTGTCTGCTTACTGCAAGGTATATTGATAATGAGAATGTGAGTTTTGATTAGTGTGAAACAATTGTAAATGCAATTGTTAAATTGTTACGTCCAGAAAAAAAACAAGATTATGTCTTTCATGATGGGAGTCAATGAGAAGACGTTAGCATAGTTTCTTGTACATTAGATTAATAAGTACGATACAAGTGCTATAGAGAAAACACACAACCGTAGATTGCATAGGGAAAATACAAGTTAATGAAAACAGTGAAAAGAATGCAACTGCAGCCAACGTATATTGATATTGGCCGACGTCAAAAACAATAATTACGAAGAAGAACAACAGTACGCGAGATACAATTGTGAGCCAAAACTTTCTGAGTTAAAATAAAATTTAGCCATCAGCATAAAAAATAAAATTCGAATGTCACGGTTCTGCATCCTTTTATACAATTTAAGTGCCTCGGCTGTTATGTTATCAGAGACCAGTAACAAACATAATGACGCCAGAGACAAGAATGCACAAGAGGTCAATATAAATATTTATTAAAATATAAATATTTATTATCACGTGACTGCGTTTGGCTCTCTCATAGGGATAATATTTGCAAATTTCTCTTTGCTATCCCGGTATTCTGATTGGTCCATCCATTTTGTAGTTTAAACTTTTGACATTATGGTTGACCTTAACAAAATACGCTAATACCTCATATATTTGTTAGGATTTTCACACAATATTTCTTGTATTATAATTGGCTATTACATTCATTCAGATATTTCTAACAGATTCAGCTTAAATGCATAAATGAGACGTCATTGTAAATTCTTCCAGCCTCAATGTCAATGTCTCCGCCCTTAGAACAAAAATAAACTGAGGAAGAGCAAAGTAATACAGATCTTGACATCCGAAACCCGGATTCAGAATCAATGTACATTCCTTCACATCTCTCACATGTCATATAATTTGTGAACATTTAATACAAACCTGTTCCTTGCCTGCGTTATGAGGTCACAATAAAATAGTACCTGTCAAGTGGGTGAGCAGTGGATTTGTGTCAATACATCAATATTTATTACAGCAGTATTCAGGTCGACGGAGATATTCACTATTTAGTAGAAACACTTCAGCATTTCACGCTTTGGTACTACTGTCGAGTGGAGATTCAATAGTTTTACCCACCGTACGCTATACACAAGCAAACACGTACTATAAAAACAAGACTTCTTCGAGCTGTTATATTGTGATTGTCGACAATAGAACTACTAGTGACATTAAGACGAGAAGATGGAAATTAGGTAGGAAGGCCTTTTCTATCATTGTATATGATACACTGAATAAAATCAGCGTAGTGGCCGTCGATAGACGTCTTTGTCTAATTTTCTTTGTCTAGTTTTTGCCAGTCTTGGTAATAAATCAGTTAAGTAAGGTAAGGTTCAGCAGCTCATGTTAGATTTCACTCTGAACTGCGTGTATGATTTCAGAACAGGTTTAAAGTGGCGGTTTCTGCTACTCTATACGAATCAGTAAATTACACGCTTTGTATGTAGATGTAACCGTTTGCATTTGCAGTCATAACTTGTAATAATTGCTTTACAGCTGTTCGATTCTAAACCGCCCATGAAATCAATTGTTTTCTTCGTGACTACGTTTATGATATATTAATAATTAACTGCTTAAACAAAGATAGTTCGACTTAAAGCCAATATTTTTAGTACTGGCTGGCTACTTACTGACAACTGTTTGATACACTGTTTGATGAATAAATACTAACATAATGTGGCAGTATATTCTCGATAAAGTAGTTTGCTTATTTGTCATAACATTCACGACTTACATGGTCTGATAATAAATCTCGTCTACTTTATGAAAAGTAAATACCCACTCATATTAAACTGTCAAACTAATAACAATATGTGTATGCATATTCAATGTATGCTAAGTAGAAATACGTAAACGCGTAACACTATAAATATGTTGTCAGTTGTGAAGGGAATTTAATACATATACATATATATAATAAAGATATGCTTTGACAAACACCTTGTAATTAACCACTGGTAAAACTAATTTAGTGGTTCTCGACTAATTAGAATGTTCAATTACAGAAAAGATATAAATCCGAATGTCTTGTCGAATTTGTTTGTTCTCATAAACCGTTCTAAAATATGATTTTGTTCCAATGATTTTGAGTTGTATACAAATTACGTGATCAAAGATGAAACACTGTTTTACTATGGGCTCACACAACGGACGATGTAGAAGATACACATTAAGGTAGAGATGCAGTTTATTGGGCTTGCTTTTTAATTGAGTAATTAGACAATGAAGATCGTATTATATATCCAACATGTTATATATTTTCTGAAAGCTTATTATACAAACTTTGTAAAACTTGTCTTTATTTTAAATATCCAGAATGCGTTTCTGATTTTGGGTCAAAAATATGCTTTTTTGGACAAAAGTGGTTTAAAAAAAAATAGCTTAAAAACTTTAAGTTCGTTTGTGGGTAAAATTACATCACTGGATACCTAGGTATACTACTAATTCAAATGCGTCCACTCATCTCTCTAACGGCTTTCAAAGTCGCACAGCATGACCTCAAAGTTCACTCTTTTCTATTTTTGCATAATTTATATATCCATGTTAATTGCGGACTTGTTATTTTTGTTCCACTCGCCGTAATAAACTGTCCGGACGCATTTTGAAGGGGGAACACCTTGTCAATAATGTGTGAAAATTTCGAGGCAAATGGCCAAAGCGTCTATCAGCTATTTTAATTTAAAACCCAAGAATTCTCCAAAAATAGAAGACGAGAAAAAGGCTTATTTGCATATTTGCGCGTTAAACCAGGAATTACTGCTTTGTCATACTTTCTAGACTATTGAAAATGAAAGTTAACGTATAGACATAGACATTTTATGTAAAATCGTTGGACCAGAACAACTACTCTTGAATATATAAATCAGATACAGTTATTTATACCAGTGTTTTGATGGGGGTCGGTAAAAACACGTGGCAATGCCCAGTAAATATGGCGTCATCTCATGAATTATTAAACAGGGGGCGGTCCTAGGAAGGTGACCTTTTATCACGATCAAAACATCATGGCTTCTCTTCGATGTATTTTCAATAAAAAGTCTACGAGTATTTCAGAGCCTATGGTTTACCGTGAAGAGTACAAAGTGGGATATTAAATTATTTATCCTTGATGATTTTTATGTAGTATTGAGAACCAACTCCAGGAAGCGAACGCACAATAATGAATAATCGCGTAATCCTAGAATCGAAACTCGAGGCACAGAAGTTTTGTTCATCGTTTCCAATCCCATTTTTCCCACTGCAACATATTTGTTAAAAGAAATATTTTAATTCTGTTCGTTTTTTAAGGAGGCATTTATATATTTTTTTCCGATTTTGGCAACGCCTTATTCAGGGATTTTCTAAGACAGTCGCAGACAATCAGCGCACGGATGTACGCACAAAACATGCTGTTGTACTACCGGCGACGGTCGCCTGCAAGAAGAGAGCTCCAGCTCCTAACGTAAAAGTTTTAAAATTTCGACCGGTTTTAAATAATTAATGTTGGAAATCTGACATGTTTTAAGAGTGCAAAATTAAGTGCATTTTCGAGCGGTCGAATTTTTCTGAATAGAAATCGGCAAATGAAAAAAATAGGAGTGGTAAACAGTGTGCTTCGTTAGTTTAAAATCAAAGAAAGCTTAGAAAGAACTCCCATGTGCTGAGAGTATTGGAGACACATTAAATATAATTCGAAATTACTTAGCTGAAAACTAATTATGCAAATCAGAAAATTTATATGACCAGATTTGAGTGTAAAACTAATGAGGTCTGCGCAATGTAACAGAAAATCTATGTCTCCAAGTTTAATTGAAATGTGATTAGAACCAAAAAATTATGAATTATTATGCTTATTAGGGAATTAATATGAACAGATTTTTACCCCAAACTAATTAGGTTTGTACATTGTCCTAGAGCATCTTTGTACTAAGTTTCATTGAAATGGAATAATTAGTACCGTGAAAACTCCAAAATTTCGACCCCTCTAAAAATTCGATTGGCTATTTATTTGCCGGGTTTCGGTGTTTTATTTACCTCCAAATTTTCGACTCCACTAAAAATTGCCGACTCATTCTTATTCGAAAATTGCGACCAGTTTTAGTTTTCCCCCAAACGAAAAAAAAAACCGATGTGAGCGTTCAAACGGGACCTTCCTCGAAGGCATGAATCCGGGTTTCTGATTGACTGAGAGATTTTTATTTTATTGGTAACGAAAATATATTCTAAATAAACGAAGTTTCAAATAAAAACGAACACAAAAATCTCGGCATGCTGCGTTTCTGAATTGTTGATTATTACTGTACTCAGTAGTGATTATAATAATGTACACAAAATAAATTTGTTGAATGGTTATGAAATACAAATAAAAGTCAACTAAGTTTCATCGTAAGCGAATGATTCCGGTCTCGTATAAACGTTTGATGCTGTAGGATATCCGCCATGTTCTTATAGGTCAAATAGGTCAAATCGCTAATTAACCAATCAAAAAGCTGGATGATGCCAACGTGTTCAAATTACCATAGCTTATTTAAATATGTTAATGTTATTGAACGCAATGCGAAGAGATTGATGTTGTAGTACGATATTTTGGCTTGGATTTTGATGCGAAAACGGCATGATTTTTTTTTAAATAAAAAAATTAGTTGTTTTTAAAAAATAAACTGGTCATCTGAAGAATAATTTAACATTGTTCACAGTGATAACAGCTCATTCTCGAAAGGAAGCTTACCCGCTCACGCTAGTCACGATAAAAATCATACACGTGTACTCTTGAATAGACAGACGTCAATGACTACGGTAAAACTTAGACTCTATTTCAGCCGGCAGGATTGATTGAAATGTCCGAAAAATGATGCCAAAATACACCTTAAAAGTCCCATTTTATTTTCTTAAATCCCATTTTATTTTTTAATCCAAGGGCGAATTTACGGCAGAATTTGGTCCCTCAAATAAGGGACACGTGAGCTTTGATTCTAACCGGATACATTGCACTGGGTCGGGGAGATAGTTTGCTAAACTTCCATGTATCTTTTGTCCAATGGGTACCTGTACTTCGAACATTCGCAAGTTTTCCTAGGTAGTGCGAGACAGCTTTGTCTTTTGACCTATTAGTTTTGTGCTGACCTCTTCTGCGCGTCTTGATGTTTTGTTTTGCTTGTCATAATACTCACTGATTGATGACTTTGTTTAGATTTTGAGTTACAACTCGGCCACGACTCTAAAAACATGTCACATTTCTAACGCCAATTATTTAAAACCGGTCGAAATTTTGGAGTTTTTACGGTACTTTAGATATCAGTGTGAAAGCTTAAAATTGGTTAATTGTGCAAATTAGGTAATTAATATGTACAGATTGTAACCCACAATTATTCAGGTCTGTCTATTGTCCTACAGCATCCATGTACATTCATTGATATGTGATGTATAGTACCTGAGATATCAGTGTGAAAGTTGGTTAATTATGCAAATTAGGTGATTAATATGCACTAATATTTACCGGAAACTAATTGGGTCTGCATAATTCTAGATTCATTGAAATGTAAATGATTAGTACTTTAGATATCAGTAGAAAAGCTGAAAATTAATTATGCAAATTAGGTAATTAATATGCACAATTATTTACCCTAAAACTAATCAGGTCTCTGCATAGTCCTAAAGGATCTATGTACCAAGTTTCATTGAAATGCGATGATTAGTACTTGAGATACCCATGGAAAAGCTGAAAATTAACTAATTATGCAAATTAGGTGATTAATATGCACAAATATTTATCGAAAACAATCAATCTCTGCATAGTCCTTGAGTATGTAAGTACCAAGTTTCATTGAAATGTAATGCTAACTACTTATATCAAATGCTGAAAATTAATTAATTATGCAAATTAGGTAATTAATATGTACTGATATTACCATAAAAACTATCAGGTCTGTGCAGTGTCGTATGACATCTATGTACCAAGTTTCATTTGAAATGTGATGATTAGTACTTGAGATATCAGTGGAAAAACCGAAAATTGACAAATCATTATGCAAATTAGGTAATTAGTATCCACGGATTATTACCAAAAACTAATCAAAACCTAGCATTAGTTCAGAGCATCTATGTACCAAGTTTCATCAAAATCCAATGAGTGGTTGTTTAGATATCAGTGGAACAGTCATGGAACCACTAAAAAAAAATAGCTAATTATCATGTAAATTAGGTAATTAATATGCACGGATTTTTACCAAAAATTAATCAAATCTGCGCATATGTTCAGAGCATCTATGTACCAAGTTTCATCAAAATCCAATGAGTGGTTCTTTAGATATCAGTGGAACAGTCATAGAACAGCTAAAAATTAGCTAATTATCATGCAAATTAGGTAATTAACGAGCATGGATTTTTACCAAAACCTAATCAAATCTGCGCATTGGCCCAGAGCATCTATGCACCAAGTTTCATCAAAAACCGATGTATGGTTCTTGAGATAGCAGTGGAACAGTCGGACACACATACACACATACACACACACATACTCGCATTACTATATGCTCAGAGGACTCGGTTTCTAGACCAGTCTCCGAGGACGTCACTTTCTAGTGGGTTTACAGGCTTGATATTTAATTACATAATTTAATATTATTGTAGGTATACATGGGTTAGTAGAGTTTAGCAATCAGACCATTTCTTCAAGGACCTGCCTTTGACTATCATACTGAGGACCACCTTTCTGAGGACGCGATTTTTTTTCAGAGGACGTGGAAAATCTCGGGGGTGTCACTCCCTCATGTGCAAAGTGTCACTTCACATGTCCTCGAACTGATATGAACAATAGCATAGCATTCACACATATAAGTGCAATTCACAAATGGCAGTAAGATTGTCAAATATTTGTTATAGAGAATTGAAACTCATACACTCAGTTACCAGCAAATGCTAGGTATGTCTTCTCTGTAACAAAAATCAGATCGAAAAAATGAAAAACAATTTGTGATGCCTTGCCCTGTCTATGCCCAGCACAAAAACATTCCATTTATGTATACAAAATATTCACAAATTTGCTTGAGCATTAAATCTCTGTGAATACCTTTAGTTTAATATTTGTAAATCTGATTTGAATTTAGACAGCAACACTTCCTAAATTTTTAATTGTTTTTTCTTTGTCATGTCACTTTTCATTTATCCATTATCATCCATTCCAATGGATGTTAAGTGATTGAATGTATAAATAAAAATAGGTGTGGATATTTTTGTATATACAACATCGTTCAATAACTTAGTGGTGCTGAAAATTGGGTAGGGAAGGTAGCTGCTCCCCTCTCGTTCTGCACAATTTTATTAGGGAAGCAAGCATTTCTTTTTAACTTTTTTTGTACAAAATGGCAATGTACATCTCCAGTAGGGGACAACACTGATAGTTGCATAAACTGCAACTGTAATTCTCAGAGCAATGAACTCGTATCAGTATTTATCTAGCATTGTTTCCAAATTTTGAATTCGATAAAATAGAATGGGGTTGGAATCTGGTTGATACAACTTTCACACAGAATATCATCACGCTATTTTCTACTAACCAACTTTATTTGCAATAGTTTGAAGGAATACATATTCCTTTCTTACATTATAATGAGAAATGAGCAGAGATCAAAGTGTACTTGTTAATAGTATAGGCAGGGAGTTTTCCATAGTTGTGTTTTTTCTCAGCCACATGTGGCATTATGTATAGAAAATTTGTAAATATTTTTAGTATATTTTTGTTTCTGTTGGAATGCAATATCAAACAAAATGTTTATTCTTATTTTCAAACTTCCAGCATGAAAAGGTGGTAATTTTCCATCCCAAATTTAGGTGAGATAGAGCATACGGTACTCCAACATTTAAACAAGACCATGTTGTGGATGACCACAGATAACTATGGTAGTGGAAGGAATAAACCTGTTTGGAACTCAAGTACACCTAAGATCAAATGCACAAAATGATCATTGTAAATGATCTAAATGCTTATGCCCATAAACTTAAAGGGTGGTGGTCGGCGCAGCGGGTGTTTGAATTACACGTAAACAATGTATTTCACACGCATTGTGTGCATTGGTACAAGTCCATTATCAACCAGGCCATGGTGCAACGACCACCTTGCTTTAGGATTTATTTGATGAAAAACAAAATATATGGAGGTAGAAATACATGAAAATATTAATTAATCATAACAAAGAACACAGGAACTCCATTAATGAAGCCATGAATTCAGCCACTTATTTCAGATTGAGCTCAATTCAATAACATTTACATTTCTAGAATCCAATTATGTTTTTATAATTCATCCTAAGTAACAAATGATGTACACAGAATATCTCAAACTTGCTATTGGCTTTTGGAGCAAAGCATGATTTTGATTGACATGATTACCATAAGACCAATCAGTGTAACATGTTTTTTTAGAATGTAGGACAAGTGCACATGTAGTATTACTGAGTAGCAGAGATAGGTTTGTTTCACCTGATCACACATTCAGTTCAGTATAAAGACATAATTTTTTTGTGACCACTGTAGTTAAAACGACAATAGATGCAACTATCGATATTTTCATTTTAATAAAACATTTCCTGCAGACACTGAAAGCATAGCATAAACGGACATTGTACATTAAATCATTGTCAGTGAAATAAGGGGGGGGGGCACGGTTGCGTCATGGTCTCCATCTATTGAATTCCAGTTTTGATGAAAAATTACAGTACATGATAACTTACTGAGGGCCCTGGGTCAAATACGTTCCCAGCTTGAAAGGCTGACCAATCTCCACGCAATTATGTCTAAAACAGTATTTTGGTAATCTTTATGTAGGTATATTTAAACAAAAATTTTCAAAATCTATTGTCGCTTTAAGAACCTGTCACTGTTTCTATAGTACCAGTTATCAGAAATTAATGAAGGTATGACCCAACTGCAAAGGTTACAACAACCTGCATAGATTTGACCACAATATCTGACAGTGTGAGATTCATTGCAATAACAATGAAGTGGCCTTAAGGTATAGATGCATGTTCGTGGGCACTTTGAGTGAATTATTTTTTTTTTGCTTTTTCTTACCCAGACAGTCTTGGCTAGATAATGTTAAAATTTTGGAGCATTGTCAATGCTGAAACACTCAAAAAAACGATTTTAAAATAGAGGGAACCGAGGCACACGTATGTGATTAAAAGTCCCGAAGTTTGTTTACGTTGCTTACAGTTGTAAATGATAAGTAAACAGTTTCACCCTTATCTCGCAACATGTCAACAACTTCTAGCCTGGCATATTGTTATATTACTAAATATTTTTGTTTTCACACATTTTTTTTCTCCCAAGGTATTTTAAAACTGAAGTATACAAAGTAAACATTTTTCGTTTTGCTGTAGAGATCACCCTGCTGATAGCATTGCAATGCAATGGATAAACACCATTGCTGAGCTGTATCGATAACTTGTCAATGGCATGCTCGTAAAATGCTTGGTTAATTAAAAATAAAAAAATACCCTGGAAATTACAGAAAAATTGCCAACAAGATTCTGTTTTTAAGCACCACGGAAAAATGAAGCACTCTGTGATGCCATCTTGGTTACCTCAATCGGAAACCCCTTGTCAGCTAGCATGCACCTGTAGCGATGTTGAAAAGTACATTGTATGTATGCTCTGCAACCTCTGGTACTAAGGCACTCTATAAATCGGGTACTTCCAGAGGTCAGGGTTCGTTTAATTTTTATCGACCCATCTCATCTTTAGTTGAATGAAACCTGTCTCGATTTACAATATTTTCCCTCCCATTTAGATTTTTTCTCACAGGCAGTTGACTGATTGAGTAGTAAAAACTGCAAATAGCCGTTGTGTAGCAAAATATTACGGCCCATTTCAAACTGGTCGTCTAACTTCGCATGGTCCATTTCACTGGAGATCACGAAAAACTGAGTCATACAATGTATTTTTTTAAGGTTTGAGGGAAAGTAAATTTAGACTCAATCCGCAATGTTTATATAACTGTATGAATATCTCATCAGCTTTACGTGATCCATTGTGCCCCTCACTCAGTGGAAATGATAACACGACACCGTGACAGTTTTCGCGCAAGGTGTTGACTCTGCAGACAATTTTACGTCCGTTTCCCTTGAATTGTAAATATTTTTATTTTATTTTTTATCTGACAATTGAACATCAGCAAGCATCGATGTATGATGGATTTTGGCATGTCGTTGTGATGCAATAGCCATTTTTGTAGACGATTAACGTCGTCACTTTCATAAAACAGGCATTATCTCTGTTCGTGTTTTCTGGTTAGTCACAGAGATTGGAAATTAATTAGCTCCCACAGTTTATGTTAGTTTGTCTTGAAATTCTCACACTATTTTGACAACAACCTATTATTGTTTTGAAAAAAGTTAAATACAGTGCATAATATGGAGATCCCGTCATTACTTTTTTCACCATGTTTCTTTTTGATTATTTATGTACAGCCTTGCTAAATCTTGCTAAACATTCAAAAAAGAAAATGTTTGTACCTGTTTTCTATAATTTAAAATCGTCTTTTGAGTATGTTCCACTATTCACAATACTGCGAAATTTTAACAATCTATAGCCAAGACTTTGGATAAAAAAAGCAAAAAAAAAAAAAAATTCACTCCCAAGTGCCCAAGAACCTGTATCTATACCTTAAATCATAATCCTGCTGGAACGATTCCCTTTCTATAAAAAGAGTTTAATACTACCATAGCCGAGCACCTGATGAGGTGAGATGTAGAATCAGGTGTGGTAGCAAATATGAACTGGCGGCTCTTTAGCAGTTCTTTTACAGTTTGATGTATACCACATTATTATATAACATCTGGCAGCAATAATAACAGAATTCATTTATCCTTCCGCCTCTTATGTACCGTAATCAAATTACGAACACAATCTTTTACATTTTTCCAGGACCTATGGCACAAAACTGGATTCTGTTGTAAACAACTACTGCAAGCAGCCTTTCCAGACATGTGTAGAAGTCTAATATCTTGCGAAAAATAATTTTTAACAGCCATCTGTTCTTCAACACTCCATATCTTATATTCTGCACCTAACACAAAAAGAAAATATCAAGTAAATCTACTGTTACAAAGTAACAAGGTAAATAGACAGCCGCAAATCAAAATCTGTTGCTGCAAAATTGTTTAGATTTTCAAAAAGAAGTTGTTTGAAATAATAGTTGAAAAATTGCCATCACTCAAAATCAAAACAAGGTGTATAAGTAATATCCTATGAGTAATTTCAAATTAAATGACATTTTCATATGTTGATTTTTTATGGTTTTGTAAATGACCACCAGTCAGTCAAACATAACAAAAACAAATCAACATGGATATGTAATAAATGATGTAATGCAATTTTAAAGTAAACCTTATATTTAATTATATTATAGCATTATCAATATCAGTGGATTTTATGATGTCAATGCAGCAGATTATTTGCAATAATGTATCCCATTATTGATCCCTGTACCATGGATTTGATTACAATGTAGTTTTCGAAAACGAATAAAGGAGAAACTATTTAAGAAGAGAAATTGCAAGCATCCTCGTTAGCTCTCTACGTTAAAGCACGCTCGGCTGAAGCATTTCATCTAGTAGGCATGCTTCTAGATTCTACGACTGATGCCGCTGTCATGTCCCTAATCGTGTCAATGAACTAAGGTTAACCCGGGGTGATTCAACCAAGCAGATGCTGCTATGTTTACAGAGTGTGAGTACAGAAAAATGAATAGTAGTACTACACTTATTTGTGAAACAAGATTGTTGTCAGGTGTCTTTTTTTTAGTCCCCGTTCGAACGAAGTCCGAAAACGGGGACTATCATTTTGGGTTAGTTCCATCCGTCCGTCCGTCCGTCCGTCCATTCCTATGTATGTACGTACGGAGCTATATCTCAAACACCAATTGACTGATTTCATTCAAACTTTACATGAAGACATAATATCTTACATATACGCGTCAAGTTACTTTATTATCGGAGCAAAAATGGGCGACTTGTGGCCATTTTGGATGTAAAATTTGCTATTTCTGATACCTAAACGTGTCTGCAGCAGTTTCTCAGAGATGACTGGGCCGATTTGGATCAAAGTTGGTATGATGATCATACATATTGGTTTGTAGTTGCACGTCATTTTTTTATCGTGATTCGAACAAATATGGCGGCCATCTTGTTTTTCATGGTACTCATGCTACTTTATCTTGAATGCAATGAATGTCTCTGTTTAAAGTTTGTACAGAGATAGTATACCAAGAGATACATCTGCACCAGCATGGTTTTTGTGATTCAATTCAATATGGCTGGCCGATGCCCAATTTTAATGTAAAAGCGCTAAATCGTCATTTTCACATGTCCGAGGCTGTTTCTCAAAGATGACTGGGTCGATTTGGATTAAACTTGGAATGATGATCATACACATTTGGTTATAGGTGCACGTCATACTTTTTTCGTGATTCAAACAAATATGGCGGCCATTTTGTTTTTCATGGTACCCATGCCTACTTTCCTATGAATGCAATGAATATTTCTGTTTAAATTTTGTACAAAAACAGTATACCAATAGATACATCAACACGAACATTATTTTTGTAATTTGATTCAATATGATTGTCCAAGTCTCATGTAAAAGCAATAAATCATATTTTTTTTACAAATCCATCTCCTATTAATGGTTTCAATCTAATCTCAATGACTTCATCAGCATCAAATTGATATGTCAAATCACAAAATTTTGGACGGGGACTGTGTCGTTAACAATGACTTGTTATTTATACAGCAAGATTAAAATCACTGTTTGTAGGATGGCTAACACCCACTAGCTTTCCAGCCATGTTCACTCACTCGCTACGCATTCGTTTGGCTTGAAGTATTCATCAAATCATGGGCCTCTCGTAGCATTTGAAAATAGCTATTACAGGACTGTCGCCAATAAAATCCACCTCAATGGTTTGAAAACACTTGCTGGATTGGGTAACAATACGACAACGTACATGTACCCATGGTACACACTCCTACGCACAGTCAATTCCGTCAGTCCATAGGCGGCGGTCTAGCATAGCATAGTGCAAGGTCGTGACGGACACCAAAAGTACTAGTCACTGTGTGCCGTTCACTCGGGCGACCACTACAATGCTACTCCACACCACACTGTGAATTATTTAATTACAAGAATATTTGATGGATAAAAACTAGTTTCTTTCTTAGTTTGCCATATGAGATTGTGAATACAATTTTCAGAAAGACATTTTAAATTATTCAGATTTACAGGCCAGTGACTGCGAAACAGTTCTGTTCACTGTGGATTTTTCTCGAAATTTTCCATTTTTTAGTGGCAGCAAATCCACTGATATTGAAAATGCTTCAAAAAATAACAATAATAAATTCTTTGTCAACTCATAATGGAGTGAGCTTTCGTCCATTATAGGTTGGCGGGTCGTTCATTATTGTTTAAATAGACATCATAAAGTCATAGTCTATGAGGTGCAATACACATTGAAATTTTGGCAGCTACATACTGAAACAGTTCCATACCTTGAGGCATCTGTCTGCTTTTTTTCTTTACACTAGATGAAGTCTGAGTGAAAAAAGCATCACTTTTGCCAGATGCCCTTCTTTTAGGATAAGCAAGCTCATGCTGAACTAAAAGGAAGAATCAAGTAAAATGTAAATGAAAAAGAAAGAAGAAAAATGAATCCTGCAATTCATAAAAAACTATATAGTATAATGTCCCCTATTGTATTAACAATTTAAACAAGATTTAATTTAGCTTTTATAATATTATCATTTCTATTTTTTAATTATATTATCTAGCACATGATAACTGTACAGCATGCTATAGTGTACACAAATTATTTCTTATCTAATTACAATGATGTACATGTGACACAGACTCAGTGAAGTAATTAATATAACTTTAAATTAATATAACTTTAAGTTACCTCTCTTTTTTGAGTGGCAGGATAGACAGCAGAATTGACAATATCATCAGAAAGTTCATTCCCATTCTTGAGATTCCTAAAACTGGATTCTAGTATCAAATACGGTTCTATCTTACATACAGCTGAATCTGCTGTTTTCTCAGTAGGTGCTGAAAAAATACCAGGTATAATGAAAGTAATAAAGATTCGGAAATGTACTGATCTGTGACAGTGTGTGCAAACACAGACGCTGTTCATGAAGAATAACGTAATGTAATAGTTTCATGGTTGGATTTTATTTCCCCTTTATAAAAAACAAGCCATGCATGGCACAGTCCCAGTTAGTTATCAAACTTAAGATGTATAGTTTTGTTTATAGTAATATAGTTGGAACATAAACATGTCAGAGATATGGATCCAGAAGCTGATGCTTAATTATGATTTTTTTAACACTGAAATGATTGACATTCAGCCACCTTGTTTCTAATCGTCAATCCATCCATAAATTCTTGATTTTCCAGTATTATAACTCTCACATACCTTCAGGAGTCTTGATATCAATCAGCACTGATTCTTCATCATCTGAAACCTCTGAAATAAACACACATATTGATGAAGCATACAATAGTAATGAGAAATTAATTTTTTTTTTGATGTAAGAACATCCATTTTTGTTTAGGCATAAATGTGATTTACGATAAAGTTAACAATTTTAGAATAACATTTAAAAATTTCAAAACTGCAGTTGAAAACCATTTTGCCAACCACAGGAACTGTGGCTTTGGCATAAATACAATTTCGAAATGACTTCATCCAATCAGAAATTACTTTCACGAATATAGGGCGGTAAAAAAGAACATACCATCACCACATTCATTGAAAATATTCTGGCATACATGTACGTTAAAGTAAATCCATACTTACCATTCAAGTCAATCTCTATGTCATCAAGTGATTTGTTCTTGTACTTTTCCACAGATCCTCTTTCACAAGCAAGTATAATTCTGCTGACTTTAGTGATCTGCAGGGTGTCTTGTGGGAGCCTATAAAACTTCCTATGAACTCTGATGTAATGACCCAAAAAACCAGCCAAAATTTCCTGTCCATTGTCTTTCAAGTTGAAAAGTTGAGACATAGTTGCAATTTGCTTTCTTAAGATTGGTTGAGTTGAAACATTCAGGGCAAGTCAAACCACATTTCTGTGCATATTTGTTCAAGCACATGGTAGCACGTATTGGATTCTCAAGCATAGTGAAGAACCAGATGTAGCTCATGTGTTGAGTTTTAAATCCAGAAATGCTGAAAGAAAATTGCTGTGGCAAAAGCTAACAAAGGAAATCATGCAAATAATGTTGAAGTACTCAAGGCAGGAAAGGGTTTTCTAATTCCCTTTAAAAGACCATCATATCAGATAGGTGCAACTAAATATGTTCCCTGTCCAGCCTGTTTGGGATATTTCATCCGAACTGAATTATGGAAATATCACAAATCATGTACAGTCTGGATGTTTCAAAAAGCACCACAGCAGGCATTTCATAATCGTATACAGCAAGTTGCCGGAATGTTGTCACCTCATAGTAAAAATGCTGGTATGGCTGAAATTTTTTTATCCCAAATGATTCAGGATGATGTGTCAATTACAGCAGGAAATGATGATCTGATTGTAGAATATGGCTACAGAGAATACATCAAAGTTGGTACTGCCTCTACCTGACATCAGTATGTCAAACAAAAGATGAGGGAACTAGCAAGACTACTTTTAGAGTTGAGGAAGCAGAGTAAAGAAGACTCTTGTTTAAGGGATTTTATTCATCCTACAAAATTTGATGCTGTAATCGAAGCTGCACAAATGAAGCTGGAAAACTATCTCTAGCGTTGATGTTGGGACATGCCTTGAAAAAGCGTGCTGCAATCTGTATAACTGATGCCATAAAGAGTGAAAATTCTAATATGGAAATAGCATATACAAGGTTCCTCAAGTTGTGTGAGATGCAGTGGGCTCAAAAAATTAGTTCTCATGCACTAAGCTCAAAGCTAGAACAAAAGAGAAACAAACGAAACGATCTACCATTAGTGGAAGATGTTGTAAGGATGAACAAATATCTGAAAAAAGCAGCACAATTATGAAAATCTTAAAGAAAACACCTGTAAAACGTCATGGAAGAAGCTAAGTGAAGTCACCCTCATACAGTTAATTATCTTCAATCGTCAAAGAAGTGGCGAGATGGAACGTATAACAATTACAGATTTCAGGGAATCTCGTGGAGCAAACATGGAAGAAGCATGTCATTTGTCGGATTGGGAGAAAGCCCTATGTCAGTTGTTTGAACGAGTTGAAATAAGAGGAAAAAGAGGTAGAAATGTTCCGGTCATTCTGACACACCATGTGAAAAATCAAGTCACATTGCTTATGGATAAGAGAGAGTCGGTTGGTGTTCTGAAAACCAATCTGTATGTGTTTGCCTGTCTCCAGGATTTAGAGAATCCAATACGTGCTACCATGTGCTTGAACAAATATGCACAGAAATGTGGGCGTGACATATTACCAGACGACACATCACCGGATGGAATCAGTCGCCAGTTAGCCAAGTCTCAAGTACCACGGTGTGACATATTACCAGACTGCACATCACAAAGAAAGCTATTTAATGAAATGTCTAGAAATAAAAGTTATGGTGAGGATTATGATGATCATGGAGCCTCTACATCTGAATCGTCGGATTGTGAGTCAGAGGTGTTTAACATTACACCCCAATTTCAGTCATTAAGCATTGGAAAAGATGTTGAAGAAAACAAATGTTCAAGTAATGTATGTGCTGTTTTGAAACCTGATACTTCATCATCCTCTCAAAAATAAGGCAACTGTATCTGAAACTTCATCTGTGTTGGTTCTTACAGCAAATAACACAAAGAAAAAAGGAAATGGGACAAATACCAGTATTGTGTGTACTGTATGAAGCCAGTTGCAAAGTTACCTAGGCATTTTGAAAGCAAGCATAGTGAAGAACCAGATGTAGCTCATGTGTTGAGTTTCAAATACAGAAGCGCTAAAAGAAAATTGCTGTGGCAAAAGCTAACAAACAAAGGAAATCATGCACATAATGTGGAAGTACTCAAGGCTAGAAAGGGTTTTTTAATTCCCTTTAAAAGACCATCATATCATATAGCTGCAACTGAATATGTTCCCTGTCCAGCCTGTTTAGGATATTTCATCCGAACTGAATTATGGAAACATCACAAATCATGTACAGCCATATTCTGAGTCAGTATTGTTCGTAAAAAACATTTGTTAATGGAGCAGCGTTCAAGTGACGATCAGTAACAATCTCAGCTAACGGGCTACTAATTTCATCGGATAATGTGTGGTCTGACGATATGTCACACTGTGGTACTTGACACTGGATTGACTGAGTGGTGATTCCATCAGGTGTTGTGTGGTTGGTATTACATCACATCCTGGTACTTGAGACTTGGCTAACTGACAACTGATTCCATCCGGTGAAATGCAGTCTGGTAATATGTCAGAACCAGGTACCTGAGACTTGGCTAACTGACAACTGATTCCATCCGGTGATGTGCGGTCTGGTATTGTGTCAGACCCAAATACCCGAGACTTGGCTACCTGACAACTGATTCCATCCGGTGATGTGTCGTCTGGTAATATGTCACACCCTGGTACTAGAGGCTTGCTTAACTGACAACTGATTCCATCCGGTGATGTGCGATCTGGTAATATGTCACACCCTAGTACTTGAGACTTGGCTAACTGACAACTGATTCCATCCGGTGATGTGTGGTCTGATAATATCTCACACCCTGGTACATGAGACTTGGCTAACTGACAACTGATTCCATCTGGTGATGTGTGGTCTGGTAATATGTCACACCCTGATACTTGAGAATTGGCTAACTGACAACTGATTCCGTCCTGTGACGTGCAGTCTGGTAATATGTCACACCTTGGTACTTGAGGCTTGGTTAACTGACAACTGATTCCATCAGGTGATGTGTGGTCTGGTAATATGTCACACCCTGGTACTTGAGACTTGGCTAACTGACAACTGATTCCGTCCTGTGATGTGCAGTCTGGTAATATGTCACACCTTGGTATTTGAGGCTTGGCTACCTGACAACTGATTTCATCCGTTAATGTGCGGTCTGGTAATATGTCACACCCTGGTACATGAGACTTGGCTAACTGACAACTGATTCCATCCGGTGATGTGCGGTCTGGTATTGTGTCAGACCCAAGTACCTGAGACTTGGCTACCTGACAACTGATTCCATCCGGTGATGTGTGGTCTGGTAATATGTCACACCCTGGTACTTGAGACTTGCTTAACTGACAACTGATTCCGTCCTGTGATGTGCAGTCTGGTAATACGTCACACTCTGGAACTTGAGACTTGGCTAACTGACAACTGATTCCATCTGGTGACGTGTGGTCTGGTAATATGTCGCACCCTGGTACTTGAGACTTGGCTAACAGACAACTGATTTCATCAGATGATGTGCGTTCTGGTAATACGTGACACCCTGGTACATGCTGGTATGCCATGTGTTTGTTGCAAGTTTAATATCTACAAAAGCAATACAAATAGAAGAAGACAAAGATTTTAGAGCAATAAATATTTATATTTAATCTCACTCAACAGCATACAAGAAAATCAAGTCATTGGAAATAGCACAGCTATTTCACGTTACTTTTTCAACATAATGTTTTAAATACCATTATATGTGAAAAATGCATATACCATGTAGTAAACAAAATCTGTTCATGTATGAGCGAGATTCAGTTCCATATATATGGAAATGTACAACATTAAGTTTGATGCTTATGTGATGTTTGAAGCATATTCAAGCATGTCAGCGATCTGGTAAAGAATTCATAAAAAATGGCTACCAGTAAACAATTTTTTACCAAAACAAGTCATTTCATGATATGACAAGAGTCATCCTTATTTTAACAGTAAACATAACTGAAATTAGTCAGCCACTTTGAATCAGAGCATGAAAGAAATGACATAGGAATAGTAGTTTGATTGCCATCAATCAATATATGTCAGAGGCATACTTTATAACAGCATTCCACCATTCTGAATCAGATCCATCCTGGTCAATTAATGTCAGATACAGCTCTGAAACCACATTCATTACAACAAAATTCCCCCAACCCCCACCCCACATTCAAAACTAACAACAAAATGACCACCAGTCAGCCATTTTGAATCCAGTCTGAGAAACAAAATTACTTGCAAACGTTCAATGTACATGTATGTATTAAGTTCACACAAGATCTATCCATACATGACCAAGGTCTGGAACCGGAATGGCATTGTTCTCCCCAAAAAAGGTGACAGGCATAATGCAAAAATTTTTCTTGTTTTGAATACTTAACCAGCTGCGAAAATTTACTAATGGACACGTGGGATAAAATTAGGTCAGCTTTTCTATAACATATTTCAAAAGCCCTACAAGCCCTACTACCGGTACATTGTTTACAAGTCATTGAAAATGACACAGTCCCCATTAAATTTTTGAAAGTTCTTTTTGTGCTCATCATATTAAAGCAGAGGGGTTGTCGCGAGCGTGTCCTTGAAACTTGAGTTCCAAGTGGCGTATACAACAGATTGTCTATTTACCGTACTCGACCGCATTAGCGCCTATGCCCGAGCAAGCGCCCACCCCCCACTTTTGCGCAATTTTTATATTTGGGGTCACATTCGGCAAAGCGCCCACCCCTTCAAAATGCAACTAATTTAAAACTTGGTCTTGCGTAACGAATCTTGGTAATCGTTTTTATATGATACAGCGTGGACATCGACCGCTGTGAACATGTTGTGGATGCGTAGAACACGGTAACCGTGCGTAAACTACGCTTCGACAATGACCTGTTAATACAAGTAAAATGCGATACATATTTCATGCCATATTCAGTCTAATTCTCAAAAATGGCTAGTTACTAGTTTTTTGGAAAAACCATGTCGTTTATTCGCTGAAATCAATTCCAACAGATCGTACTTCGACATCGATTATTCACTTCCGCATTGCGTTACCGGAAAGTCTTCGGGAATTTGCGTCAGTACAACACAGCATTCTGATTAGTTAATAACCAACTTTGACCCATTAGGTCAAACGACGCTGCTGTAGGTCAAATCTGCAATTGCATCATGGCGGAAAGTGATTTTCATCGAGAGTTTGCGTACGATCCAACAACTTCGTCAGTGGAAATAATATGACAATTTTGACTTCGACTGTGTTCCAAAAGACTCAAATGTTTTTAATTCCGTAAATTATGGTGGTACGTAATTAATATTGTAATAAAATGTGCATATTTTTTGTGATCATTTCTGTTTCTTCATTGTGAAAATCAATGACGACGCAAATTAATTTAGTAATTTGATTTTCCCTCAAAGACGTAATCTGTCACTTGATGAATCAAAATTTTCATTTGCACTCTTTTTCGAGGGGGGTGCTCGGGTAAGCGCCCACCCCTACAAAATCGTGATTTTCTGAGTTGAGGCCTCTGGGCGCTAACCCGGTCGAGTACGGTACATCAAAACACGTGTTCTGTGTAGTAGTAATATGGCCAAAAATAAAAACAGCCATTATTCGGCCATCTTTGATCTGATTATGAAACACACTGATATGTATGATGTATGTGCCAAATATGAATGAAAATAGTACATAAATTGTGGAAATATCAATAGTAGTAAGGCCAAAAAGTCAGATGGCTGTCAATCAGATTTTGAAACAAATTGTCATGGACATGCATCCTAACATGTATAAAGTACATGTATGTGCCAAATTTGAATGAAAACTGACAGAGCACGTCCAAGATACCGCATAAAAAAAAAAAAAAGATACCGACCATCTTAGATCCAATTACGAAAAAAATCGGCATGGACATGTAACCTAACATGTATAATCT